>NW_020897767.1:703199-706945 GCF_003984885.1 Neopelma chrysocephalum
TCCCCCCCCTCCCTTCCCTTTGTCCCTGGGAGCAGAGCCCGCCCCCCCCCCGCCCCCCCCTCCTGTCAGGGGGTTGCAGAGCCAGAAATTCCCCCCCCCCCAGGACTCCTTTCCTTCTTTTTTTTTTTTTAATTTAAATTCCAGGGTTTTTAAATTTTAGAAGTGTAACGACTATTACTGATGAACTGAATATTATTTAGAGAGAATTAAGTTATCCTGAAATGTTTCGTTCTTAGCAAATCCATCAAGCAGCTGAAGTTTCCTTACCTTATGCCATCAGAAGTGTTTAAACTGTGTAAAAATTATAAAGACAATTACAATGAGTAGCCACAGTTAAACTGATAGAAACACCCTTGTTTATTTGATGCTAATTTCTGGAGGACGTCGTAAGGTTTGGAAAGGATTTAAATTTATGCTTGAAATGTATTGATTAGTGCGACTTAATTTTTCTTGAGCTCTCCCTGATAGTGTTGTAAATATTTTCATTTGTTTCGCATAACAAAATATACATTAATCTGTCAGAATATAAATGGTTTTCTGCTGGCCACTATGGCTTGAGGGATTTATTCCAAGTTACCCGTGTTCCTGTTTGCCCTCAGGATATATAATGTATATTTTAAGGGACTGTGGATTACTGTAAGACACTTATATTATTTGTGTGATTAATATTAGTGTTACAATGAATGAGGTCCTGTGGTCTTACTTTGCTCTTAGAGTGACTTAATCATTTCTCACCACGGCGAAGTCATCTTAATAAAACATTCCATACAGCAGTTTGTTTTTTCCTCAGATGTGACAAATGCAGCTGCAGCACGACGTGAATTTTCTGTTATTAAATATATAGCATCATGAATTTAATTTACTGTAAGACACGTCCATGATATCCTCGTGTAGCAGGGTGGAATTCCAGTTCCAGCCCATTTCTCCTCAGCCCGGCTGGGACTGGAAGGACGACCGCGGCGAAACGGCCTTATTTTTAAAGTTCAACTCCTCGGCACAACTGACTTATTCCCGAAGTTTCGGCTGTGGAATTTCGCAGGCTGGAAAAGGTCAGCCCTGTGGAGGGGTATTTAAAGTTTCATGGGTGTAATTTGCCGCGGTGCGTCACGGGCCGCGCGCCCCCGTCACAGCCCCGCTCTGCATCTCCCCTCTCCCCGCTCCCACCCACGGCCCCTCGGGGCTGGGGGGCCTGTCCTGCTGCTGCCACTGCCAGAGGAACCCGGGGAGCCCACGGGGGACAGAGATGGAGGCTGAGCCCTCCCCTCCTTTCCCCCCTGATGCCTGCTCAGCTGGTGCTTAGAAAAAAATCCAGGAGCCGTTAGTTGGGGTGAGATAAGGAAAGGGTTTAATGGTGCCAAGGCAAGAGATGTTACATTTATAACAATATCTGGCCAATCCCAAGTGTGTCCACCCTATAACTTTGGGCCTGGTCCACCCCCTGGTCCACCTCCCGGAATTGGGTCTGGGGTCTTTTTGGGACCCCCTCTTCATCATCCTTCATCATCTTCAGGGTACAGAGAGCAGAGTCACCCAGTTCTTTGACTCTCTCCTGCGGTTTAGGCCAAGATACAAGCGTTCCCCAAACAAGACAGGCTTGCCTTGACTAAGAGACTAAACATCTTCTACTGGATACGGGGGTAGGGCTGATATGGGGGGTATGGAATGGGGTGAGAGGATTAAGGAATGTATAAACTAAGGGGTGCTAGGGGAGGAGGGAGAAAGGGGTTGTTTCTAAGATCTACTTCTATTACCTATAAAACTTATAAGGCTTACAAAATTAGAAAAAAAAAAAAAACATTAGGGGGCTTAAGGCATCACCCCAGAGCCCTGCTCCGCTGGGTTGGAGCAGCCCCAGCTCACCGCGGGTGCCCTTGGAGGTTGGAACAGCCCAGATGAAATTTGGGTCCTTGGCACGGGCTGGGAGGTGGCCAAGGGGGTGTTTTGCCCACTGCCTTTCCCAAGCCAGGTGGGGGATACCTGTCCCAGCAGTGGGGTGAAGTCCAGCTCGTGGATTCCACTCTTCCCTGGTTCAATCATTTAACCCATTGCTCTTTAACTGCTGTCAAAGCCTTAATGGCTGAATCTTAAATGAGCTTGTACTGGGATTGCACTTCTGCAAGAGGCTTGCAGAGATGCCCCAAAACTGATGGTGGAGTGGTGAAAATGGTCGAGCTCCTGCCCCCTGCCCTGGGCAGGCAGAGCTCACAGGAGTCACCACTGTTGGTTAAACGTAGAACTGTAGAACTTCAGGAAGGTTTGGGTTGGAAGGGACCTTAAATCCCATCCAGTAATTCTGTATTAATTCTAGAGTAATGCAAAAATATGTAGACTTAGAATCATAAAATCATAGAGTCCCAGAATGGTTTGGGTTGGAAGGGACCTTAAAGCCCATCCAGTGCCACCCCCTGCCATGGGCAGGGACACCTTCCACTAACCCAGGTTGCTCCAACCTGGCCTTGGACACTTCCAGGGATCCAGGGGCAGCCACAGCTTCTCTGCCCAACCTGGGCCAGGGCCTCCCTCCTCAGTGTGTTAAATTGTGACCATTTGTGCGTAGTTTTAAATTGACTTTTGGTCTGTTTTCTGTGCCTGCAGCAGCACAGGGAAGGGCTGGCCTGGTGCTCTGGTTCTCCTCTAAAATTGTTCTATTAATAAGGTGTATCCCTGGAGCCCAGCACTGCTCCATGTTTGCTCTGAGGGACATCACCAGGCACACAAACCAGTGAGACACGTGGCAAAAACAGCTCAGGCGTTTTACGCCTTAAAGGACTTAAAATAATCAAGTTTCTGGGCAAAGTTGTGCGCAGTGCCAAAGAATGGGGCTGGTAATTACAATAAATTCATCCAGGATACGGTGGACAAGAGCTTTAAAAACTTCAGAAACATCAATTAAAGCCCAAGTTCTGTGCAATAAGCATCAAAAATTGATAAAAACTCAAATTTAGGTTTTTAGATTTAGTGTTTAAATCAATCAACTGCAAACAAGATTTAATTAAAGAATATTATTTCAAAGTGTAATTACCTACTGGGATTAGAATGAACCTCTATTGCCCATAATGTTCTCCTACTGTGATCCCACACTGAAAAATGTTGAGTTTTAGATTAATATGCATCTTGTAAGTACAAGTCCTAATCTCAATCTTAAAGGACATTTAAAACACACTTGGAACCTTCTATGCAATCAAGCACAGTGTGACTACAATGTCCACCATGCGAAATTTGTGATTACATTTTTTATGTGCATGATTTAAATCGCTTTAGCAGCCGGCCGGGGAGCATTTTACCCTGCATATTAATTACACAAAGGCTTTGTCGTGCGAGGGGCTCGCTGGTCATGGTCTCTAATCCGGCTCATTGGCACCGGGAGGACGGGCCGGGCACACGCTGTGCGCATCAGGCTCGGCTTTAAAGCCCGGCTTTGTGGGGCTGGGGAACAGGGATGGGTCCTGCTCCGGCAGTGAAAGCCACTGATTTAGGGACATCAGCAAACCGATGGCTGGAAAACCCAAAAGGGGAAGAGTGTGCTCACAAAGCTTCACAAACACACGGTAAAACATCTTCCAGCATCCTGCAAAAAGAGCAAAATCCCAGGAAAAAAGACTGGAAACCAACTGCAATTCTTACTCAAACACAGACTTATTTTTTTCAATTCAAGCTACTGGTAGCTAAAACTACTTAGTAATTAATATTTTTCTTCCCTTCCATCTAAATACCCTTTCCTTTCTCTAAAAAATTAACTCACCTAG
>NW_020897767.1:706955-780765 GCF_003984885.1 Neopelma chrysocephalum
CCATCTAAATACCCTTTCCTTTCTCTAAAAAATTAACTCACCTAGTCCAATTTTTTTTTTTACTTAAAACTTTCTAGTAATTAATATTTTTCATCCTTTCCATCTAAATACCCTTTCCTTTCTCTAAAAAATCAACTCACCTAGGCTAATTTTTTTTTTTAATTTGTCCATGTTATTTGGATCACAAACTCTGAGTTTGCAAGGAATTTACTGTGCAATGCTGGAAATCAGTCAAGTGTATCTCTAATAAAGCTGTAGTAAATATTTTGAGGTGCACTTTTTTAGAATTTACTGTAGTAATTTTTAAACCTGTCCTTACAGTATCTACGAAAAAATATGTTAATGAGGGTTAATTTTAGGAGTTTGGGATTCCAAGGTGCCTGTGCAGGAGATCAGCCTGGAGATGCTCCCCAATCCTCTTCTGATCCATGGACTCCTCGTGTCAGCACAGAGACCAGGCTTTGCTAGTTCAGTTTAATCAGAGACCAGATTCTGCAATCCTTAATTATTTCTCACTTAGGAAATATTTAACTGAAGCCATAAGAAGACCATATTTTTGTTGTTCCAATGATATTTGTGGGACTGATCACGCCACAGACAGACCTGGGAGCTCTGATCCCCTTCCTTTTGCACAGGAACAACAGGAGAATAAAGAGACCTGGAAATGGGGTTCAGAGCTGCAGGAAAAGCACCTTCTGGCAAATCACAGAATCATCTGGGTTGGGAAAACCCTCCAAGACCATCGAGTCCAACTGCTCCCTCAGCACTGCCCAGGCCACCACTGGCCCCTGTCCCCAAGTGCCACATCCACAGGGATTTTAAATCCCTCCAGAGATGGGGACTCCACCCCTGCCCAGTGCCAGGTGCTGACAGGCAGCTCTTCTTCCCTGAAAAAAAAAAGAATTATATTAAATTTCTCTTAAAGAGAAGAATTAAATTAAATTTCTCCTAAAGAAAATTCCCCTTCTCTTTAAACTGGTTTTTATGAATTCTCCAAAGACACTTCACCAGCATGAAGAAAAAACTGAAAGGGAATCGATGGAAAATGAACTTTTGCCATTCCAAACCCTGGAATTCCAGCTGGGAACGTTCTGTGGGTCTCAGCCCGGAGGGAGGAAAAACCCCAAAGCCTTTTCTACAAAACCTGGAGCAGGATTTTTTGTGGTCCTTCCACCTGGAATCTGGAGAGCAGTTTGCACAGCAAACGTGGTAGGGATGCAGGGGTGAAGGAGCAGGGGAGTGATTTCTCAGTTCACTGAGCAAACTCAAAAAGAGAAACAAAATGATTTCAATGATATAATTTTAGTGGAAACTCTTCTTCCGTTTTTGTAAGATTTTTGAGACTACACTAATAAGCAAATTGGAAAGGAAAACAGTGTTTCACCATGAAAAACCTGCTTTATCTGGCTTTGAAATACCCAGATAAAATATTTGATTTTTTTTTTCCACGTTACAAGTTGTTCTTCAGATTTAACCAAAACTGTGAATTTGGTGGTTATTTTATTTCCCCCCAAAATGTGATTAGACCAATGCTAACACACAATTTTTTAACATTTATTCTTGGAAATTCCTCTTTTTCCAGTGTTTCTTGATGTGACTCAGAGGAAATGGTTATTCCTGTGGGGGTGGCTGGGATGACTCCCTGCCCAGTCCCACAATCATGGAATCATTAAGGCTGGAAAAGACCTTCAGGATCATTGGGTACAACCTTTGACCACAAGAGGCCCAGCCCAGCCAGTGCTGCTCCCCCCATTCCCTGCCTCCCAACACAACTTCCTTTGCCTTGAAACTTCTGCTCCAAACCCCCCACGGATCTGTGAAGTGAAAATGCCATTTCCCTGCCTCTAATGTCTTTCCTGGTGCCTCCTAATAGAGAAGCACATTAATGAAACCTCTCCCTGCGAGTTGGGAAGCGATTTTTCTTGAGAACCCACCCCAAATCTGTGGCCTTTTCCATTAAATTTTAATCAGTCTCGAATTTTGAAATCTCAGCATAAAGCTGTTGATATCGGTCTCCTTTGATAAATTATAAAGGTAAACTTTAATGAACAGTGAATGGAATCACCTTTGCTACTTGGGGGTAATAGAATAAAAAAGCAAACAAACACATTTTTCTTACTGCCACATGCCTCTCCTTAATAATAAGTTTTGTGTCTTCTGCAGAAATAGATGCTGGATAAAGTCTCATTAAATTAGCTGACTGATGGAATAAATACACAGCCCATGGCTCTCCAGTCCAGAGCAAACTAAGCAAGGGTCTTGATATCTCAGAGTTCTGCTTATTTACACATGCCTCGGACTCTTCTCACAGATATGTAAATTATTCTGGTTAAAACTAAATGCTAAAGTCTACACCATTAGTCTTCCACTTCATGATCTCCACATGGGGTTGTTAGAGGGATAATGTACCATACAATACACGGTTTACTTTTAATTAATAGAAAAAAAATGTGAAATGAATATTAAATGTAGCTTAATGTGAAAGAAACCTCAAAGCAGTATGGTTGTTATGTTTTTTTCTTTTTTTTTTTTTTTTTTAAATATCCAGCTCTGCTTGGGCGTTAGGAGATCAGAAATGTGGTGGCAGGCTGGGAACATCAGTAAGGCTTGGGAAGAGGAGGAAAAGCAGGGGGAAGTCAGGCCCTGGAGGGGTCACCTGTCCAGCTCAGAGCTCCCAAATTCCTGACCACGGGGATGCTCCCAGCTCCCTGGGCACCCCTCAGGAATTCCACCCCACCTCCTAACACACAAATTGAGGGCTCTGCTCAGGATCCCCGAGATCCAAGGGGTGGGAATGCTCCCAGCTCCCCAGGCACCCCGGGGGAATCCTGCACCCCCACCTGATGCAGGAACTGGGGGCTCTGCTCAGTGTCCCCAAAATCCCAAGGGTGGGAATGCTCCCAGCTCCCCAGGCACCCTGGGGGAATCCCACCCCAGCACCTAACAGGGACAGCGGGGCCTGGTATTAAATCTTCACGTAAAACCCCCCTCACCAAACAGAAGCATTTAATTAAAACCCGAGATCTGTTTGTCTGCGTTATAATTCAACGTGTCAAAATTAATGCCCCTGTTTTTAATAAATAGAATTACCAATTCACAAACAGTTTATCACACTGTTCTCAACCACGGAATGGAATTTTAATTACACACCATTATTTATTGCGGCCAAACGAGCGCGTTCCATAATGTTTGCCAGGAGCACAAGTTGGGATTTCAGAAGAAAAGCCCCATTAAGTCGTGGTTTCCTCGGGTGACTCCCCTTTGTCTGGCTTGGCTCACCTGGGATGAGGTGGGAATCTTGGAATGAGACAAAGGCTGCCAACAGCCCTGTGGAGGCTTTAGGAGATAACAAGGTATCACTGAAGGCACTTATTTGGGAGATTAAAGGGTTTGAACTAAAGCCTGAAATTAGTAACTTTTCATCCCTTTCCCCAGCCAAGCCAGGAGCTGCAATAAAACAAAGACCTAAAGCCTCCTCAGCAGGCAGAGGGTGAAACCCAGGGCTGCTGCTCCTTCCTGAGGGATTCCCACCTTCCCAACTGTGATATTATCCTGACAAAGGGTGGGAATGGCACTACTGACACCCCAAAAACCAGCCAGTGGAATGGGGTCATTCAGTGCCCAGCACCTGAATCTCTGACACGGGGGGGGGAAAAAGGAGAAGCTCTGCTGGCAAAATTACAGGGAGACACTTCTGCAACAGGGCATTAAATAACCTGAGGCAATGGGAAGGGAAACCCAATCCCTGATTCCCGAGGAAAACTCACGGTCAGGATGGATTCACTGTGCCCGGCTCTGACGTAAAGAACCACTGAACTCCACCTGCAAGGAGCTCGACTTCCCAGGAATATTTCAATATTTACTGACAAACTGATGTGGTTTTCTCACCCTCAGGAGGTCAAAGTGTGAAGCTCAGCTGGGGAGGGGTGGCTTTGCTGTTGTCTCAGAGCGGTGGTGGCTTTGGAATGGACCCTCCTAAAACATGGGATTTATTCTGGGAAAAGGAGAATTACAGAAGAAATACGGCCTCTAGAGGAGAAGTAGAACCTGAAGTGGCAGGACAAGGGGGAATGGCTTCACACTGACAGAGGGAAGGGGGACATTATCACAGGATCATGGAATCATTAAGGTTGGAGAAGGCCTTTAAGATCCTCAAGTCCAAATGTCAACCAGCACCACCACCATGGTCACCACTGACCCACGGCCTCAGGTGCCACATCCACGTGTTTTCTGAACACACCCAGGGATGGGAGAGGTATTAGGAAGAAATTCTTGTCTGTGAGGGTGTTGAGATCCTGGCCCAGGTTGCCCAGAGAAGCTGTGGCTGCCCCTGGATCCCTGGAAGTGTCCAAGGCCAGGTTGGACGGGGCTTGGAGCAACCTGGGCTGGTGGAAGGTGTCCCTGCCCGTGGCAGGGGGTGGCACTGGATGGGATTTAAGGTCCCTCCCAACCCAAGCCATTCTGGGATTCCATGATCCTGTGATTCTATGGAGAGAGTGCCAAGTCCCTCCTCCAGACTCCTGGAGTTCAGTGCAGGGATCACCTGGAGAACTGACAGCAAACATTCCCATTTTGGAGAGGGTACAAGGCACCATCCCTTTTTCTGTATTGGAATAACTTGATTTCATAACTTGCACTTTATAGGGATTGGCCACTGAAAACAAAACAAAACAAACACAGACCAGAACTTCAAACATTAATTTAAATTATTTGAAGCGCACACAATCATGTTCATTCAGAAACTTCAGGAGGTGCAAGGCTGGAATATTTTGGTGAAATCCACTGATCAACAACCAGGCATTAATCCATATTGATTTCTCTGTGATTCCTGAAGTGGGGCACAGCCTGGGAGGCTTTTAATGGCTTTTATTTTCCCGGGGGCTCGTTCCCACCGGGCTGGTTTGCAGTTTGCTCAGGGAGACAGCTGGGCATGAGCACACCTGGAGCTGATGGTCACCACCCTGCTCCATGTCCCAGAGTGACCACCTGGGGGGCAGGAGGAGGAGCAGGGAGGGGAGGGGGCCTGGGATGTCCTTTATTAGCTGTGGGGCAGAGCCCTGCTCAGGTGCTGGAGGTGAGGTGCTGCCCTGGAGTCCTGGCACAGGAGTTTCCAGGTAAGTCCTCAAGCTGTTGTTTTGTCATGGAATGCTCGTGTTTTTGTTTGTGGTTCCTTCAAAAGCAGCAGTTAAGGCTTGTGTTTGAGAGATAATGTTTGTGTGAAGGTGTAACTTGGAGGCTGCAGGAGTTCGGGTTTTCCTGGGCTCTGTGGGGAGGTGAATCAACGACGCTTTTGTTGCTGTTGGGTTTGGTTCTGCTTTCTCCAAAACCAGCCCAAGGCCACCGAGGCACAGAGGGGGCTGTGCTGTCCTGGGGAAATCCTGGGGTGTGCCCCAGGTTCTTGGTTTTGTAAGAATTGCTGCTGTTGGTTGGTGAACTCTTACCCTGGGGGCAAGGGAGAGGAGCTCTGGAACTGTTCTGGTGCAGCCCGAGGTCCTCCAAAACTCCTGTGGCAAAATGTGCTCCAGAAAACCTTCTGTGTTCTGTTTCCACACAATGTGTTGGTTCCAAACTGAGCTGATGCTTCCCTTTATGGAACAATTTCTGGGTGCTTTTCATAACCTTGTGTATTGGCTGCTCCTTTGGGGCCCCTCGGGTTGTCTCTTAGGGTGCAATCCCTGAGTCTGATGGTGGCTGGGAATTCCTGAGCCTGTTGGATGCTGTGATGTTAAGGAAAAGGTCAGACTGTCCCTTGCTTTTTGTCTTCCAAGATGTGGCTGTAAAACTCAGAAAGGGTGTTGGTTTATTAGGGTAGAATAAAATATCTGCTTCCAGAGCAGGTCACTGGCCTGCTCTGTGTTGGCCTCTTTCCATGTGGGCTGCACTGCAGGGGGAAGGTTATCCAGTGATTTGCTCTGTGACTGGGTTCTGTGTCTTTAGTACAAAATCTGGGTAGGTTTTATGTTCAGAACTGGTGTTTAGAACCTCACCTGCACCACAAACCTGATAAGGATGGGAGCCTTGCTGTCTGATTTTTGCTGTCAAAGAATATTGAGCAGCACAGTCCAAGGGGAGGGGGGCCAGGAAAACACAGCTGGGTTTTTCTTGGTGTGAGTAAATCATACACTGGGTGTACAATAGTGCAGTGAGCTGATGTCTTTCCAGCCTCTGTGGACAAGTATCTCCTTCACTTCTGTAACAAGCAACAGGATAAGAGGAAATGGCCTCAAATAGTGCAAATTCCTTGTGCAGTCCCCAGTGTGTCACGGGGCAATAAACCATAAACTGAGGAGAAGGAATGTGTTCTCCTGTTCTACAGGAAAGTGCTGCCAGCACTTCCAGCCTCTGCCTTACAGGAATGCACAGCCCAGGCTGATGACAAACATCACATTTAAGATCACTCGAGATCCCAGAAGCCAAAATAAATATATTTACAGATGAACATGTCCCAGTGCTGTAACAAATGCAGCAAATTCCCCACGGGATTCCTTTTCTGTGCTGGCTTCAAAGCGTGAGGCACAGGCAGGTTTGTGTTTGGGTTGTGCCTCAGGGCACTGTTATTGGGGGGGAGGAAAGGGGATTAATTGAGTTAACCCCTCTCTCATAGGTTTTCTTCAGAGCCTGCTCTAGGTGGAGTTTTTATTTTGTAAATGACAGGGCCCAAAGCTCTGGTTTGGGAGTCTCCTCGATGCCACAGAGTTTAACTTCTGCTCAGAATGAAAACATTTTCTGTTGTCTTTGAGTGTTTTTGGTTTGGTTTAGTTTGTTTTGTTTTGTTTTTTAATCTCACCAGAAGGAAAAGTAAAGAATGGGAGGTAAATAAAAGAGGAAATGGAGCAAGAGCTGCATTTTGAGAACAATTGTGAACAGCTCATGTGATATCACAGAATTTGAGCTGGAAGGGACCCACAGGTCCATCCAGTCCAACCCCTGGCCCTGCACAGACACCCCAACAATCCCACCCTGTCCCTCAGAGCATTGTCCAAACCCTCCTGGAGCTCTGGCAGCCTTGGGGCCGTGACCACTGCCCTGGGGAGCCTGGGCAGTGCCCAACCACCCTCTGGGGGAAGAACCTTTTCCCAAAATACAACCTAAACCTCTCTGACACAGCTCCAGCCATTCCCTGGCTCCTGTTATTGCAGGAGCAGGATGAGAGGGCAGAGGAAGCTCTTGTTTCTCAGGCAGGATGGGATCTCTGCCATGGTCTGAGGGGCCTCCACGTGCTCATCCCTGGGACCACAAAGGGATGCTGAGCCCACCTTCAGTCTCCTTGGTGTTCTCCACCTGTGATGTCTGGCCTTGTATAGGATGGTTGGATTTCTTTGTCCTTTTATTGAAGAAAATGAGTTTATTTAAACACACCTTCAGTGGAATCTGAGCACAGTGGTTTTCCAGGCAGCAGGGGCAGCCTTAATTCTGGAGATGTGAGCGTTATTTGCGAATAAATGCCCTTGGTAGTCTCTAAAAATTATTATTCAGGATGTCTTCCCATCTCACAGGTGAACTATGAACTAATGGTTCCTTTTTGCATAGTTCACTTGACAAAGAATTGGTAGATTTTCTGTGTAATTTGCTATTATCCTAAAACTCTCAGCAAACCAAAATGCCAACCTGGGTTTTAAAATGTGATGTGTTTGAAAATGGAAATTTGACCACTCCAAATAGCAAAATCTTCATTTCCATTAGGATTTTTATGAACTGTCTGATTATAGATCAGAAAAACTCACACTGTTCTCCAGCCTCCTGCGATGCACTAGACAAAATGATGAAAACAAAGGCAATTATTTGTGCTGGGAATGGCGTGTTTCATTTAATGCTTTATCGGAGAATTTGGTCACATTGGAGGGTATTACATTTC
The DNA here is from genome assembly GCF_003984885.1 of Neopelma chrysocephalum. Lineage (NCBI taxonomy): Eukaryota > Metazoa > Chordata > Aves > Passeriformes > Pipridae > Neopelma > Neopelma chrysocephalum. Next base: position 714,811 of record NW_020897767.1, read on the forward strand.
CAAGGATTAATTTAGTTTAAAATGCCAGGAGTCTCTCTCAGACCCTGTGCTCTCCTTCCCCTGGAGAGCATGTGGGAGCTCCCCAGAGCAAGAGGCACCGTGGTGGGGCACTGGTAATATTGGGGTGTGTCCACGGATCCCTGATGTGCCAAGTGCCCCAAGGACACTGGGGATGCCCTCCTGGGCAAGGGCTGTGGGCACAGCCACGTCCTCACCTGGAGCTGGGTTATTGCAGCATGGCCAATGAACTGTGAGGCACCAGGAGGGGTGAGAGGGAGGGCAGGGGCAGCCTGGCTGTGAGGAATTCTGGGCTTTCCAGGGAAAGCCCCAGAGCTGGAGAGGGACTTCGGGCAAGGGCCTGCAGGGACAAGACAAGGGGAATGGCTTCCCACTGCCAGAGGGCAGGGAGAGATGGGATATTGGGAAGGAATTCCTGGCTGGGAGGGTGGGGAGGCCCTGGCCCAGGTTGCCCAGAGAAGCTGTGGCTGCCCCTGGATCCCTGGAAGTGTCCAAGGCCAGGTTGGAGCAACCTGGGCTGGTGGAAGGTGTCCCTGCCTATGGCAGGGGGTGGCACTGGATGGGCTTTAAGGTCTCTCCCAACACAAACCATTCTGGGATTCCCTGAAATTTTGGAGAGGTGCATTCCTTCAGTAATAGTTTTATTTTTTTTTTCCTCCCTCTTGTCCTGTGGATTTTCCTTCAGTGTGCTGCCTGCAGGTGGAATATGCTGTATGTGAGCAATAAATCCTGCTCCCTTGCAACCCTTTGCACCCTGGGGGAGTTGCCAGGGTGTGGTTTGGGGTGTGAGCAGCTGTGGCCGGGTTTGGGGGCCGAGCAGCCGTATCCAGGGTGTTCCATCCCCGCGGGGCTGCGGGCAGGGTTGCTGCGGAGCCCCTGGGTGCCAGGCAGGCTGTTGGCTCCCGGGGCCCTGCAGCCGGTGGTGTGTTATTGCCCGGAGCAGCCCGGGCACAAAGGCAGGCTCTGGCCCCGCACATCATGTGCGGGCACAGCTGGAGCGCGTCCCCGGCGGCTCGTTTGTGGCTCTGCCCTCCCCCGGGGCTCGGGCACGCTTTGGTGTTCGAGCAGCATCGCTGCATCTCTGCCAAGCCTCGAGCCTCCTGCGCTGGCTGCTGCTGCTGCTGCACGAATCCAGGGGCCGGCTGAGGATCCCGGAGCCCGGGCTCCTGCAGAATTGCGGTGCTGGTCGGAGCTGCCGATGGGCAGGGACGGGAGTAGAGGAAAGCACAGCTCCACACTGCCCTCAAAGCTGCCTTGGCATCACAGGCCAATTGCTGTTCCCAAGCAGGTCCCTTCCCGGGGTTGTGGATCCACACAGCCCTCGTGGGCACTGGGAAGGGGGGTGTTCACTGGGCGGGGGCAGGTTTTGTGTCCTGCCTCCACGGAGGTCGTGGGTTCGATGCCGTTCACTCAAAGGATTGGACTCGATCCTTGTGGGTCCCTCCCAACTCAGGATATTCTGGGATTTGGGATTCTTTAGAGAAGAATTTCTGCTGTGCCTTCACATGGGATGGAGCACTGCAGGTCTGGACCGAGTTTGGGGTTAATTAAGCTGAAGTGTTTGGAAGTTTTAGATCTTTGACTGAGGTGGGAATAAACTGTGAAAGCCCTGACTTCCAGCCCTGGAATCTTCCCTTGGGAACACCGTGCCAGGAAGGGATGCTGGTTACCCCAAAAGCAGCTCCTCTGGCTGTGGTCTGAACTCCCCTTTCAATGCAGTTTTTGGGAGGAGCAAAACAATGTACTGACACATTAATAAGTCTTTTTGTATATACACACAGAACCTCTTCAACACATGGCTGGCTTTGGGAATTAAAGTGTTGTCCCACTGGGGAGTGTCTGCTGGAATCCCACCCTGCCAAGGGAGAAGTTCTTAGAGCAGATGTTTACTGTGACATTGTCCTCACAATAACTTGACTGTCCCCACAGTTGCTGTAGAATCCCTCTTATGGTCCTTGTAAAAGACCCAAAAGTGTCATAATCTAATCCCTGATCAATTTTTATGAGTGATCTCTATTAATCTCCTCTTCCCCACCCTCTCCCCCTGGACATTCCTGGTTTCCCTCCTCCCTGCCCAGGCTCTGGCTGCACACCAATGGCAGCAGTCAGGGAAGGGGGGTGGGTGCTGGAGTGGCAGAGGGGCCGAGCACTGATTTCAAACAGAGAAATTATCCAAGATGAAGTGGGGACTCACCTCCTGGGGAATTGGGTGGGGTCCCATATTTCCCACTGTTGCATGGGTGCAGATGCATTTTGAAAATAGGTGCTGTTGGCTTTTTAATAGGTGTGATAATTTGCATAAGAACATATGAGCTCTTAAGCCCTGAATTTATTGTGTCAAAATTTTCTAATGATCCGATAAAGAAAAAAAAAATCTTGAAATATTTTCCTGTGAGTCCTGTACTTTTAAAAATTTATTTAATGGTTTACACAATGAATTTCTGTTTAAGCACTCAGTAGAAAAGTTGCCACAGCTCAGTCTTGGAGAATGAAAATGATTTTTGAGTCTTGGTGAAATTCCAGAAAAAAACCCCCTGAGTATTCCTGTTGGTTATTATTTTCATGTCATTTCTTTTTTTTTTGGCCAGAGTAGTTTCATTGAAACATAATCCTAATAATCTAAACATAAGGATGCTCTTCCTAAGTGAAGAGATGCTGCAAAATATCAGAACTTGGAGGATATAATGAGTTTTGCAATACTTTGGTGATGCCAGGAAGGATCTGCCAATGTGTATGGCAAGATTTGTGTCTCGCTTCTCTTGACTTTCAGTGATGGTGCCCAATGAATAGGGTGTTGTCTTGTGCTGCTGGGATACAAAAATCTGTAATTTTTAGTTTATACTGTCAGAATTCAGAGCTGTGATGACACAGGCTTGGGTCTACCCAGCAGAGCCAAATCCCAAGGGAATCACCGTGGCAGACCGACCTCTACTCCTTGTTTGTCTCTCATGTGTATTTAGCTTATTCATGCTCACCCTAAGCAGCAGTTTTTTCCAGACAGAAAGTGCTGGATCTGCCTCTTCCCATCCGAGGATGGTTCTGGAGGTCGAGCCCCTCTCTCTGGCCGTGGCTGCAGCAAACAGTGTCCCTTTGTCCCTTTGTCCCTGCCCTGCCGGCGTTGGCGTTGCCGCGGCGGCGATGGCGCTGCTGACAATGTGCCACTTGTGCCCGCCCGGGCTGGGGGTGGCTCTGTGACTCACTGTCACACACGGGGCCGTGTCCCATGGCCCATCCTGAGCCTCCTCCCACCCCCTGGCCCCTGGCAGGGTGAGCAAACCCAGCCGAGTGCCCGTCGACCTCTGCTCTGGGTGAGCAGGGACAGCACCCAGGGAAGGGCTGGAGCTGGGACAGGGCAGGGTCAGGTTGGATCTCAGCAAAAGGTTCTTCCCCCAGAGGGTGGTTGGGCACTGCCCAGGCTCCCCAGGGCAGTGGGCACAGCCCCAAGGCTGCCAGAGCTCCAGGAGGGTTTGGATGATTCTCTGGGGCACAGGGTGGGACTCTTGGGGATGGACTCGATGATCCCTGTTGGTCCCTTCCAGCTCAGGATATTCTGGGATTCTGTTACTCAGGGTTCAGAATCTAAGGTTCAGAATCTACCACGCTTGGAATTCATGGAAGAGCTTGGAATTTCCACCCTGTTTTTGGAGGTCTGAGCGTGCTGTGATGTCATTCCATGGTACAGGTCGTTCTGGTTTTGCTCGGCTGCGGGAGCCTCACCTCCTGTGCTTTTCCTTTGCCTCATTAAGTGAAATCAGGAAGAACAACTGGAATGCCCAGAGCTCACTGGAGGGGAGGAAGAGGTGTGACAGTGCCAGTGGGTGATGACTGTGTCCCCCTGGCCACGGGCCAGGCTGCATCCCCACCCCACTGCCCACACAAGTGCTCCCTGCCAGGCGATGGCACTCACTGCTGCCATGGAGAGATCCCCCTTCCTGAAGGGATTGCAGGGTAGAAATCCCAAAGGTTAATCTATCCATTATTATAAATATTTATAAATGGGTTGGATAAATCATACTGTGTAATTATCTACCTAACTAGTCAAGCCATTAGGACATTAAATAGCACAAATCAGAACTCATTTGGTTCATCATGAGCCTGATATTGTTATGAAACAGCTGAGCAGTGCTGTGAACCTTTCAGGGGTTTCAGGGCAGGGAACTTCATCTGTGGGGTGTGGTGGGCCTCTAAAAATGGCAAACCAGGGGGATTTGGTTGAAAAGGGAATGTCTGCAACAGGAAGTTCCTCAGTCACTGAAAGGTTTCATCAGCACTAAGTCAAATGTGAACTTGCCAAGAAAACTGAAGTACAGCGTTAAAACCCCCAAATCCTCTGTTTTGCAGCATTTTAATGATGCTGTTTACACAAAGTTTGTTCCAACTTTGTTTCATTGATGTTGTTTGGGGTTATGTATCAATAATGGGAGAAGTCAGCACATTGTTTTGCCTTAAAAGCTGGCAGGAATATCCCAGCCAATTGCAGAGACACCATCTCTAAGGCATGTTTTCCACGTAGTTAACTACTAAACACTTACAAAATTCTCCAGTTATTTCTTTAATGCTCCTAAAAACTCCTGTGTAACACCCAGGTGTGTGGCTCATGCTGCTGGGGACGGTTTTTAGTCCCTAATCCTGGCATTCCTGTCACTGCAGTGAGAAAGGCCTTCTTTCCAACCCAGTGAGGGGTTGGGCTTTGGTCCTTGTGGGTCCCTTCCAGCTCAGGGTATTTTATTATTTCCTGTGTCTTCTCTATTCAGAAACGAGGCTGTGAGGGAGAAGTGGTGTAAGCTGATGAATCATTTGGTTGGTGGTGTGTAGCCAAAAGGGCTCTTTGGGCAGCTAAAGGAGAGGTCCAGGGGCCTGCACTTCAAACTGCAGCTGTCTTCTTGTGCTCTTACATTTCAAATAACTCCTGGGGGGGAAAAAAACCCACAAACCCCAGGAGGATGGTTGTGGGTTTTGGAAGTATCCAAAGCAGCACAGCCCAAACCCCGTGGACATGGAAGTTGGGGATGGGGCAGAAGTTGGGTTACTGGGGGTCCCAGCACTGGATTCATGGATGAGGCAGAGAAAAACCCATGACAGGAATGGTGTAGAAACGATTTTGGAGTGGATTAACAGGATTCCTCAGTAAGAACCAGCAAACAAAATTTATCTTGTCTATTAAAAAAAAAAATTACCCAAACAACCCTTCATGGTGTTTCCACTTGAAGCTGATTTTTTTTGTAAACAAACAAACAAAATTTTTATCTTTCGCACAAGCCCAAATTTCCTGAACTCCTCCTGCTCGTTGAGACGACAAGAGGCACTAAAGCAATTAGCAACTCGCTCTCGAGGATTCGGAGCGTGCCGGCGGGATGGATGTGCGGGGGCTCACCTGGGCTCGCTTTGGGAATGCTCCGGGGGGTTTGCGGTGTGTGGGATCTCGGGCACTGAGCTGGTCTCGGGCACAAGCCCCCTTTGCTGGGTGCTCTCAGCCCGAGCCGGCACGGGCGGCTCCGCGGTGCCAGGATCGGTGCGGTGCTGATGCCGCTGCCTGTTCGCAGAGTTCCCTTCCCCGGCTTGTGTCCTTTAAAACTCCGGCTCTCGCTGGGTTCGAGGGACGAGGGCTCGAGATTGACAGCGGAGCCCCCCGGCCCCGCGTGCCCCGAGCGGGAGGAGCAGCCTGGGGGTACCACAGCTGACACCCCCCAGGCAATGCACAGCGACACCGACACATCTGAGCGGCGGCTCCCAGCAGCAGCTCGGGGGATGCGGGGCCGGGAACATCGGCTGGGCCTGCAGCGGCTGCTTTTGTGGTGTACAAATTGGAGGGATGGCTTCGCTATGACATTTAAATAACAGCGATGAAAAGTGAGGGAAGGAGCTCCTCGGGAGCATGTTCTTCTCTTGGTGTCTGCCTGCAGTACCGGTGGGAGCCTTGCAGATGTATCTGAGGAAGGAAAAAACCTTTCACGTTGCATAACCGACCTGAATTTCTCTGGAGACCACGGGCTGCTGAAGCAGTTAGTTGAGATTGCTGCATTTGGGAAGTTATTTGTTTTACCTGCATATCAAACTCCAACTTTTTTTTTTTTTTTTTTATTCCCACTGTACGTTGCACATCCTGCTTCTGGGGAAAAAGCTGCCTCCACATTCCAGTGAAATATATTTCACACTGTGCCTAAATTCATTTAGTGAGATGAGATTCAAACAATTAAATATGTCTTCTATGATTTTCTCTGTTAGTCCAGTAGCCAGCCTAATAATTATCTCAACTGTCCTACTACGACTTGCATGGTGTTGTCAATTTATTTGGTTGGAATCAGTTTGCTATTCCTTCTTGTAAGTGTTGCCTGTTTACTTAACAATATTTGGCTTTGCCTAATGATATGTACAGAAGACAGGGCTAAGTGGAACATCAGCTGTTTACATCAGCTCCAACAATTAATGCATGTTAATTTTTAATTACAGTGATTGTACCAGAGGCGGGCTGTATGTTTTCCCCCAGAACAGATGTAGCAGTCAGCTCTGCTGGTGAGCAGGCAGATCGATGGGCTGGGGCTGTGCCAGCCGTGCCCAGGGGGCAGCTCCCGGTGTTCCTGCAGGGGCACGGGAGGCAGGTCCCCTTCCACGGGGAAGGGGGTGGCACAGCAGCACCCAGGGCTGACCACTGACAGGGGCTCAACCCATCTCTGAGCTCTCCTCGTGCTCAGAGGGTTTGTTTTCCGAGCAGGTTGGCAGTGGTGCCAATTCCCGTGGATTTTGTGGGAGCTGTTGGCTCTGGGGTCTGTGCCAAGGGAAGCAGGGAGTGGCTGCAGGGCAGGACCTGCTGCCCAAACTGGGGCCTGATGTGCTGGGGGTTTCCTGAGACCCCCCAGTGAGCAGCAGGGGCAGGTTGTGGTGCTCCTGCCTGGGGAGGTTTTGCCCACAAACACAACCAAGGCCGGTTCCTGGACTCAAAGGTGTGGGAAGGATTTGATGGATGTGATGGATGATGGGGGGGCAGAAGGTGTGGGCTGATGGAGTCAGGCAAGACCTCAGGGAGAGCTGGGGAGGCTCAATCTCCCAGAATCTCTGAGGGTGGAAAAGTCCTCCAGGATCATGGAGTCCCCCCTGTGCCCGATGCCCCCCTTGTCCCCCAGCCCAGAGCACTGAGTGCCACGGCCAGGCCTTCCTGGGACACCTCCAGGGCTGGGCACTCCAAACCTCCCTGGGCAGCCCCTGCCAAGGCCTCACCACCCTTTCCAGGGAGAAATTCCTCCTGAAATTCTCCCTCACCCCCCTGGTGCAGTGGCCCAGCACTGCCCGTGTGCACTCTCTGCACCCCAGAAATGCTCAGGGATGTTGGCAGCAGCAGGAAATGTCTGTCCTTGGGTTGATCTCCTCTCCCATCCCACAGTCCACCTCTGAATGTTGAGATTGGGCCCGTTAATTTGAAATGTGGGGATCCTTGGTGCTTTTTAGTGTGGTAGATTTACTTTAGACTTTGATTTCCTGAGGTCTTTGGTGGCGGGTGATTTATTTATTTATTTATTTATATTTTAATTTGTCTTCCCAAAATTTCATTCTAAAATGGAGAAGAAACCTAAAAAGGCTATTAGACTGTGGGTGTTTGGACAATGCTCTCAGGCACATGGTGGCATTGTTGGGGTGTCCTGTACAGGGACAGGGATTGGACTCTGACCCTTCTTCCAGCTCAGGATATTCTATGATTCTGTAAGTCAGTGAAACCACTGCATTAGAGAAGTTTCCTCTCCAAGACCCACAGCCAGCAGTTCAAACTGTAGAAAATGATAAATTCTTTATTTCCTTGGAATTTACCCTCTCTATCCTGTAAGTAGCCAGCTGTCATTAAAACTTAAGATAAAAAGGCTTAGAACATGGCAAAATTGTCTTAGAACCAAAATATTACACATTTTTAAAATTGTCTTAAACTTCATACGTGTCCTTGCTGTGCAAATATTATGATTAACACCCTGGGGTGAGTGGGAGCCCAGTTAACTTTACCCCCTCAGGCAGTGTTACTCCCTCTCGTATCAGGTTGCTTTTGCCTTCAGAGCAGTTGAAATTCTCCCAGGCAAACGGTTATAAGAAAATAAACACAAAACTATCAGAATTAAAACTTTAAATAGAAAGCTGGTGTAATTCCAGGGGGTTGTAGAGAAATAAGTAATGGATTTAACACTCTCCTCCTTGGTATCAAACTCATTTACATGATGAAAGTAGAGTTGACAGAGTGAACTTAACGATGGTCCTGTTGCACAACATCCTCACCCCGATGTGCACTCTGGCATCTGTTGGGTACCTAAGCGGTTATTAAAGAATTTGAGCTTTACAAATATTGCAGGTAACAGACTTTTCATGTATAAACCACAATATTCATTGTGAACCAGCAAAGCCACCTCAGGAGTAGTAAAAATGAATCATGGTCCTCTTGCAAGACGTGTTATATGCAAGTGTTGTAATGACTGTGAGGAGAACCTCACTGGTTCTGTTCTATCTCAGGGGCCTCCCAGACTGGCAGTTAGTGTAGGAAAAAGGGAAAAAACAGCAAAACAGGGAATGGGTTCACACTGGCAGAGGGCAGGGATAGATGGGATATTGGGAAGGAATTCCTGGCTGGGAGGGTGGGGAGGCCCTGGCCCAGGTTGCCCAGAGAAGCTGTGGCTGCCCCTGGATCCCTGGAAGTGTCCAAGGCCAGGTTGGACAGGGCTTGGAGCAACCTGGGCTGGTGGAAGGTGTCCCTGCCCATGGCAGGGGGTGGCACTGGGTGATGTTTAAGCTCCCTTCCAACCCAAACCATTCCAGGATTCTCTGGGTATAGAAATCCCACGGAGCAAGCTCTTGTCTGCTTTGGGGCTTTCAGTCCCATCCTGGAGAATCCGAACTCCGTGTGGGCACATGTAGGATCACAGAAAATGCAGAGTTGGAAGGGACCCATCAGGATCACTCAGTCCAACTCCTGGCCCTGCACAGGACACCCCAGCAATGCACCACGTGCCTGAGGGTGCTGTCCAAACCCTTGGACTCAGGTTTGGTGTCTCAGGAGATACACCCAGGCCGGGTGAGCGTGGCCGTGGCCCCTCAGCTCTGTCGGGAGCAAATCTGTGCCACGGGCTCAGGTCCTGCCTCACACACGTGCCCTGTAAACACAGCCGGGTAACCCCTGCAGGAGGGACCTACAAGGGTTTGCTTCACCTGGAGCAGAGCTACAGCCACCTCTGGAGGGAAACATGACAGCTCAACAGCACAACAGCTCCGGGGCGGGCGGGAGCCGCTGCTTTGTGTGTGTGTACGCTGGGGGAGCCCGCAGGAGCTGATGGCTGCGAGGTCGGTGTGTGGTGGCAGGATGCAATTACCCAGCAGAAATTCCCCTGGCCTGGTAATAAGCTCCAGGAGCTCTTTGCTCCCCGGCGCGGGTGCGGCAGAGGCCGGCGAGTCCCAGCAGCGAGGGGTTAATGAGAACAACGCGCTCCGGGGTTACCTCTGTTAGGAAAAGCGCCGAGCGATGGGCACTGGGGGGCTTTTTTTATTTATTTACCTGGTAAATCCAGCTGTGTGAAGGGTCTCTCAGTGCTCTGTGGGTTTGCTGGTGGGCACAGAGGTGGTGCCGGGCTCATACATTTCCTGGACGTGGCTGGGGAGAAAAGTGCTGAAGTGCACAGAGCTGCTGGAGCATCACTCACGGCAGACAACTGCCTCCCCTCCCTCCCATCCTGCGCGCAGGGAAGGGTGCTCTGGGCGCTAATTGCGCTAATTGACGTCCCTGCCCGTGGTGGGGGGGGGGGGGGTTGGAATGAGGTCGTCTTTAATGTCCCCCCAGCCCAGTCTGGGATTTGGTGATTGGAATTCTCCTGGGCTGGGGTGCAGAGGGAGCAATGGCAGCACTGGTACCTCCAGCAGGGCTGCTGCTCTGCTCCAGAGCTCCACTGAGGGAAAGTTAAGGAAACAAATGGAAATACTCCCTAATTACTGGTTTTAAAGTCCTCAGTTCTTTTAAGACTGGATCTAATTTGTGCCTTGCTGTCCCTTTTAAAGACCCCTCATTGCCTGTAGCCTCATTTCTGTTACAGAGCTGCCCATACTGGACTGTTTGCAGTGCCCCTTGGCTCTTTTTGGGTGGGCATCCCATCTCTTTGGACACACCTTCCTGATGGAAAATAGCCTTTAAAATAAATAATGATAATTAAAAAAAGTCTCCTGTGCCCACTGTTCCTTTGTGTGGTGCAGAAGTTTCATGCACAGCTCTGAATTGGTAGATGCTAAAACCAACTTTTTCTGTTGTGTGTTCTTTACCCAATTTCTGTCTTAACCTTGCTCTAAACTCCACTTCCCAGAAGGTGTTTCCTGAGCTCCTGTGCCAGCCTGGGCACAGCTGGGCACATCTGGCTCCTCAAGGAGGGTGATGTTTGGATAGCCTGAAAGGAACCACTGCATCCATTCCCACTGGCCCTTGCAGTTTGGGGGGAAAATTGGGGCTGGATTAACACCCTTCATCTCTGGGGTGGGGAAAGGGGCATGTTCTTTGAAAAGAAATGTCCATTAAAAGTGTCAGTGTGTGAAATTTAGCTGGATAACCAAATCCAGTGCCCAGGGAGGTTTGTTGGTCGCTGGCCAGGTCACAGCCCCGTTCCCCATCATTCCCTTCTCTCCTTGTGCTCAGGGGGAGGAATCCAATTCCCTGCGTGCGTGTGGCGCTGGAATAATACCTGAAGTGAATTATTTTGAGCAGAAATGAGGGATCATTTCTCATCCTTGGGGAAAATCCTCCCTGGGGAGGATGCCCTGCTCACCGTGGGGGAGGCCAGGGGGGGCAGTTCCTGTGCCTTTTTTGACTCTCCTGCCACAAGAAGAACATTATTCATTGTGCTTTTTAAATAAAAGCAAATCTGTGTGAATATTTACAAGGGAGATGATGCCTTTTTGCTCTTTATGGCAAAACATTGCTCCAAACCCATTTTTTTTTGTGGCCTTCATTGGAAGTTATCATTTCGAGGACCGTTTTCTTTCTTGACTTATATGAGCACAGGCACTTATATGAGACTGAAATGATTAAGGTTTTCTCTCTAGTGCAAGAATAGTTTGCATATCTTTCTATCTGTGGTTTGCAAGTGCTTGGGAGGGATGAGGTACCCACAAAATCACTTTGGGTTGTGGGATTTTTATTTTTTTTGTAGTGAAGCAACAGTATCTAAAACTTGTGTCTGGCAATCTATACCTCAGAAAGACAGCAAATATATTAGTCCAGAGGGAATGCATCATTTTAAATGAAAAATCGATAAATAACAGCATTTGGTGGGTTTTTAATGCTAAAATATGTTCCTTTTTAATTAGTCATTATATGTATTGATTGATGCTTACTGTACTTGTGATGCCTTTCCTTCAGGGCTTTGTGTATCTCATAGATTGGGAGATGTAAAAATACTTTAAATCAAAGCAGTAAAATAAGCGTAGTTAGAGGGAGAACACGAGGGTTTTTTCTTCATTTACATTCATTACATATTATGAGTTTAATTACCTCCCTCAAATAATACCAGGATGAAGGGAGGATGCTGGGGAAGGCGTACTTCTGTGATGATTTTATTGATTGTGACTGATGGATGGCATCAACATTTCATAGTGAAGAATCATGGTTTTGTTACATCAGGAAAATTAAATTGGGAGAGTTATTTTCTTTCCCAGTGATAGTGGCAGTTAGAATATTTCACCTGTAATGAGATGTGTGCGTTATGTGCCATAGTGAACCACTGCTGAGCCATTAAATATATGTAAATGAAGAGAAACACAAGAGAGCCTGGGCATAATAACGTGCAGAACAGAGAAATGGATCCTGGAAAGTGATTAATTTATTTGATGATGCCTCAAGTGAGGAATTTTAGGTCACAAATGAAGTGACAGAATGACAAATTACCATTTTAAAGAATTTACTGGGCATCATTACTGAACAATTGTCAGGTAGTTTATGGTGGCTGAGAAGATGGTATAAATATAGATCTTTTCCTTATCTGAGATGAATTATTAATCACCTTTTTAAAAATCTTTGTGAGTGATGGTTGGCTGTCTGATTGGAAATAATGTGTTCTACAATTTTAACTAAATTCTAATATGATGTGTAACAGGAATCTTTACAATTAAAGTCTCAGCGGAGAGTGGTAGGAGGTTTACAGTCAATTGCAGTTTTAATGTGATAAAAGAGGATGAATTCACCAGCATATTTCAATAGGTTTCCTTAGGTATATTATCCCTGCTGTGATGTTATTCAAATGTTTACAGTTTATTTTCCTTTGAAAAATGACATTCAGATACTTAAATTGTTTTCCCCCGGTTTATTAGTTAATGAAAATGAAATCCTTGTAATTAGGGGATTTTTGCCGCCTGGCACATCATCCCAGGGAAGGTTCTGGCTCTGTCACTGCTCTGGCAGTGCCGGGTTTTGTTCAACCTGTGTCTGTTCCCCGTGTGTCCCATCCCTGCACATCTCTAAATACCTGTATAGCCCTACACAGCCCTGTGGAAAGAGCTGTCAGAGGGTACAGCAGGCCCTCAAAAGTGCTGAAAAAAGGAGTTTACTCGATTTCCCAACAGAAATTTCCCAGTCAATCCGTCTCGCACTATTAAAATTCCATATTTTTATAATCACCCTTGTAATTCAAAGCTATGGAACGAATCAGGATAAATACAATGGCACCATCGTTAAGAATAGTGGTTTTTTTTTAATTAAAAGCAATTAAAATTAAAAAGGAATTAAAATTTTAAAAATCAGGAATTTTTTTTTCCTTTGGAATGTTATTGGTTCATTTGCTGAGTGTTTTGTAAAAAAATCCACCACTCTGGTGGGGTTCCACCACTGTGTAGTTGTGGAGCTCTGGGTGATAACTCTTGTTTTGGGGCCCCTGTTCAGGTTGGGGACAGGGGTGGGTGTACAGAAGGCAGGTGCAGGGCTGGAAAATTACCTGGAATCTGCCTGGAGAATCTCCTGGTTAAGCCCTGCCCTCCTGGAGGCAATTTTTTTTTTTTTCATTTTTATAATTTAATCCTAAACTTCTCAAATTTTAAACCTGACAGCTTGTATTTATTTATAATAATTTCTCTGCCCATTAAAAAAGTACCTCTAGATTTAAAAATAACTAAAATTAACCATCGTTGACTCTTGCTGTCACCATTTTGCTTTACCAAAGGTGAAGTAAATCCAGGGGAATTTATTTTTATCCACTTTGGAGATTTTTCTCTGTCGGGGGAGGAAAGTATTGACAATCAGCTGCTTGGCGTGTTGCCCTCTCCTGTTGTAGCTGATTACCTGCTCGGCACCTCCCACCGGGCCGGTTTTTTGGGATGCAAAGAGCCACTCCTGGGCTTACGAACAGGTGATGATGAGGCTCCTTGATTTAGGTTTGCTCGGAAAATAAGCCTGGGATGCACAATCCCCCTCTTGGTGGGTTTGCTTGGTGTTGGGTGATGCCTGCTCAGCTGGTGCTAAGAAAAAAATAACTCGGGAGCAGCTAATTGAGGGTGAGATAAGGAAAGGGTTTAATTGTGCCAAGGCAAGAGATGTTACATTTTATAAAAATACCATCTGTCCAATCCTAAGTGTGTCCACCCTGCAGCCTTTGCTCTGGTCCACCCCCATCCCACCCCCTGGGAATTGGGGCTGGGGGCTTTTTGAGACCCTCTCTTCATCAGTCTTCATCTTCCTCGGGGTGCAGAGGGTACACAGTCACCTAGTTCTTGACTCTGTTCTGTTGTTCAGGGTGTTCTATGAACAATATAGGTCTTGCCTTGACAAGAGACTAAACATTCCTACTGAATTCAGGGGTAGGATTGATATAGGGAGCATGGAATGGGGTAAGAGGGTTAAGGAATGTGTAAACTACTTATACTACAGGGTAAGGGAACGAGGGCTGCTGCTTTTAAAATCTACTTCTACTGCTTACAAAACTTTATAAAGCTTACAAAAATTAGGAAAATAAAAAGCTAATAGGGGCTTAAGGCATCTTGAGCCTTCACTCACCTGCTCTGCAGAGCCCACCCAGAGCTAAGTCAGTGCCTGAGTGTGCCCTGTGTGTAACAGGGAGGGGTTTGATGGGTGGGATCCGTGCCTGTCACCGTGCCCAGGGGTTGGTGCTGCCTGGAGTCTATTCCGGTGACAAATGGGAGCATTCCCGACACTCCTGGAGCCATCCCGGCTGTCTGAGTGCTCCAACTGCTAATTACCTGCTTGGCTGGTGAGATGAGGCACCCCAGATCCTCAGAGGAGCCACATTGAGGAATTCTTTCCCTCCCGTGGCTCCCTGGATTGCTCCCTCCGCTCGCTCGGCTTCGTGAGCAGCAGAGAGACCTTTTTGTCTTCTCCCCCCCTCCTCGTGGCAGTAAATAAAGAAGTGACTCTGCTTTGGGTGCAGGAGATGGATGGAACCCATGCCGAGTTTCTCTTTTGCAGCAGTAGTTGCTGCAAGAGCTGACATTTTGCACCTCACCTGGCAGGGCTCTCGGTGAGAGGTTTCACTTCTGAGGACGTGAAAAACCTTTTTCTTTCCCCCCCTTTCGTGCTTGCAAATCTCTGCTGGAGGATGGGGATGTGTTACAGGGTGGGAACAGGGGATTTCAGGTGTGTTCCGAAGCGCCCTTCAAGACCAAAATGTCTTTGCTGCTGTGCCCCACTGCCTCCTCAGCAGCACCAGGGGGGCTGGTTTGGTCTCTTGGGGGTTCACCCTGATTGCAGCAAAACCTAATTCCTGGGATAACAACAGCAGCATGTGGCCACCTCTGCCTCCCAGAACTCCTTGGGAAGACCCACACACACGTGTCTTGTGTGGGGGTCGTGGGGGTCAGTCGTGTGCATAGTAAATAAAGTGGTTTTTATATTTCTGTATATACCTGTCACGAGGTTTGTTGTCATAAATTCAACTTAATTGTTACTGACTGATGGGGTAAAAGCAACTCCCTGATGGATGCAGCCAGTGCAGACCCAATAAAATATATAATCTATTCTAGTCCACAAATTCTGAGCTCGTAACTTACTGAGGCTCAGATCTGACAAACTCCAAATTACAGGCACCATGGAAAATTTAATATTTAATAAAATCCACTCTCTGCCCTATAACCATTGCTAGGCACACTGACTTTTAAGAGGAGGTAAAAATAAGGAAGCAGTAGGAAAAAATACACAGTGTGTTCTTGGTGAAGGGTTCAGTAATCAGAGCCCGGGGTGGGATTTGCTCAGGTGTGATTTAATCCCATATAGCAAAATACACCTCCAAATACCTGAGGGGTTTCACCATGGCCCAGTGGGGTGGGCCCTGGGAATTGGGAAGTTGAACCTTTTAGGACATTAATTCTATAGAGAATTAGGAGTTTTGTGTAGCAGAGAGAATGGACTGACAGTGAGTGTTGTGCCAAGGTGCCACATGTAGCTTGTGATCATGGGATCAAGGAATGATGTGGGTGGGAAGGGGCCTTAAAGCCCATCCCATTCCACCCCCTGCCATGGGCAGGGACACCTTCCACCAGCCCAGGTTGCTCCAACCTGGCCTTGGACACTTCCAGGGATCCAGGGGCAGCCACAGCTTCTCTGGGCAACCTGGGCCAGGGCCTCCCCACCCTCCCAGCCAGCAATTCCTTCCCAATATCCCATCTATCTCTGCCCTCTGGCACTGGGAAGCCATTAAAAAAAAAAAGTGTAATTCTCTGCTGAATATTAAAACGTATTTTACAATAAAATCCAGATTCCTCTTGAAGTTGCAGCATCAGCAAAAATCCCAGCGGGTGGGATTGTGGCTCAGTGATTCCCACAGGCTTGGAATTCAGCTGAGGGATCTCACCCTGCCCCTGCAGGAGAGCCATCCCCTTGCCAGGGTGGCAGGACAGGGGGAGGTGGCATCACAGTCAGTTTAATTCAGGTTTGTGACTTTTTGCTTGCTGGCGTGGAGGGAGGGATGTGGTGTGTGGTGATGGAGCTGGAGGCTCTGGAGCCCCAGGAGTTGTTTCTGAGCAGCAGAGAGGGGCTTGGGAAGCTGGAAGTCAAGCTGTGGGGAGAACGTGGTGCTGAGAGGAAGGAACAAGCTCTGGGTCCTGGTGGACACCGTGGTAACCATGAGCCAGGGGTGTGGAAGATGCTCTGGGAGGAATCCCCAGGAGCAGGATGAGGGAAGTGATCCCTCCCCTGGGCTTGGCACTGCTGGGGCCACTTCTGTGCTTCCCAGTATGAGAGAGCCCAACAAAGGGTCAGGAGGGTGATGAAGGGAAGATGTGGGTTTGCAATGGGCTTGGCAGTGCTGGGAACAGTGGGACTGGCTGATCCTAGAGGGCCTTTCCAGCCTAAACAATCCCACGATTCTGTGACACTCTTTCCTGTGGGTACCTGAGCACTGTCCCAGGTTGCCCAGGGAGGCTGGGGAGTGTCCCACCCTGGGGATCCCCCAAAGCCAGTCCCGGGCAGGGGGCTCTGGGTGACCCTGCCTGGGCAGGGTGATGTCTAGAGCCCCTTCCACCCTCAGCCAGGCTGGGAATTTGAACTTTATCTGCTCGGTTTCCAGTGCAGAAGGAAAGAGGCAGGACCCCAATTTGTTCTTGGCCGCTGCAGAACGTGGAGAATTCTCCTCAAACTCAGACAGGAACAAATTTGGAGCCCCCTGCCCGGGGGTGGCTTTTCCCAGGGGTTTTCCTGTGGAAAAGATATCAGTCTAGGAATGGAGGAGGTTTCTGTGCTCCAGCAGGATGGCAGAGGTGCCTGGAGCTGCTGCAGGCTCGTGGCTCCATTTCACTCCCCTGTTTCTGTCAGATGTTGTGCTTTGTTTCTTGCAATTCCTTTTATTCCCAAAAATGTTCTGTGCCAGCGTTCGACTTGTGATATGTGACATTGTGTTAATTTGTATTTTTTTTCTCTGTGGGGAGGCCTTGATGAGAAATTATTGCAATTTGTGAAAGCTTTATTTGTGCTGCTGATGACTCAAAAGTTAGAAATGCTGCTCTGCTGTGATTACTGGCTTTAAAAAAATGACACAAATGAAAGTGGGACTTTTTGATTCCAGCAGAAGCACTTTGTTTGAGGCAGAGAATAGAAGTATTTTTTATCATTAGCTTTCACTCATTTCAGAGGAGCTGTGCTTGTTAATAACTTTAAAAGACACAATGAATCTAAAATATTAATCCACTTAGTGCACTTCTAACAAAATGGATAAGCAAATGCCAAGCAGGGAAGCCTTGGGAGCTTTGGGGAAGGAGTGAGTTAAAAGCAGACTTAAGGACAGGGAAAATAGAAAAATAGAGCATTTTTTCTTTCCCTGAATTGCCTGGGAAGCTGAAACCTGAAGGAATCCAGATGCTGCCTGTCCTCAGCTGAGTGAGGTCCTTAAGATTCCTTTAATATTCACCTTCAGAGCCAAACCTGGGGCTGCAGGAAATGTTCCTATGGGAAGGGAAGGGGCTGGATTAGACACAGGGGGATTCCAAAGCAATCCCCATCCCAGACCCCTGAGCAGGGGGTCAGTTTTTGGGGAGTCAGGCTTGGAGATGCCACAGAAAAGGAAAGACCAAGGGGAAAGTGTTGGAAGTTTCTCTTTGCAGTTTATTTTTTTTATTTTTTTTTTTTTAAGAGGAGTTTCAAAATGAATCTGGGAAAATTAGAAGGGGAATTTACATGGTATTTGAGGGATTTCCTTGGTTTCACAAATATTTTATCTTTTCTATTAAAGAAAAGCCATTAGGAGGTGTGAAAGGAAGGAGAGAAAAGGTCAGGCTGTGCTCTCGTTTGCTCTGGTCTAAGTCCAGACCAACACCTTTAATATCAGTGGAGCTGCTCTGGATTTGTCAGGGTGTGGATGAGCGAGATCCCAGCCTGGACAGCGGCTTGTGGGGCTCTTTGGGTGGTGGGAAAGCAGAAAAGAGGGATGAATTGGGATTTTCTGGAGCGTGGGGTACAGCCTGGAAAGGAAAGGGTGGAAACCACCCCAAATTTGGGGATACTCACTATTTAAAACAGAGGTGGGGTAAACAGCTACATCTCAGGTGGGACACGGTTGAGTCTTTATGGAATTGGACAGAGCCAGGAATAAATTTGGTTTGGAGCATCCATGGTGATCACAGAAACACAGAATGGGCCTGGGTTGGGAGGGACCTTTAAACCCATCTCCTTCCACCCCCCTGCCATGGGCAGGGACACCTGACAGTGTCCTCACAAATGCCAGTTTTGGAGGGTTGCTAAACTAAAAACAGAAATTCCTGGGAAAACAGAATCAGGGCAAAAAAAAAAAAAGCGTCCTGGGCGCTATTTTTAATTTTCAGATTATCTTTAATATAAATTGCCTTTGAATGGGTGCCTTTACTTTTTCTCAGACAGGCACCATTAAGCTCCTCAGGTGGGTTGATGGGAACGTTCAGGGAGGGTGCAGGGGGGGATCATTTTGGATGTGGCAGAGCAGCACATTCCCAAGGCTGAGCTGGATGTTCCTGGCTCCAGCAGCTCCCCCAGAGCTGGCAGCAAACAGCAGGCACAGTGTCCCAGGGAGAGGGAAGGGGGCAGAGCAGCAGGAAACTGGTGCAGACTGGGAGAGGCTGAGGGTCCGGGGAGCCTGTGCTGGGCTGGACACAACAGGCCCTTGTTTCCTGCTTTTTCCCCTCATTCTGCCTGTTTTTCCCATCCCTGAGCCCACATATTTTGGGAGTGAGTATTATTTCTGTGGAGCAGAGAGGGTTCAGTTCATGCACCAGTGGTGTCTTTCAAAACTCGCCGTGTTTCTGTAATTGTTGGCCTTGTCTTTGTTGGCATTGTTCACATTGGAGAGTGGAATTAATAGATTAATAAATTGAATTAATAGATTAATAAATTAAATTAATAGATTAATAAATCCTCTTTTGTTTTGAGTTGTTTTTAAGGTGGGGAAGTTTACACTTAGGCTGTGTGTTTGTGTAGTTTGTGGGGTGTTTTTGTTGTGGTTGGAGTTTCCTCACGTTGTTGTTTTTTAAGCTGTGTTGTGTTTGGCAATGCCTGGCCCCAGGCACAGATGCAGAAAGCCTGGGATTGAGTCCCATTCTTAAAAAAAAAAAATATAAAATAGTGATTTTATGTGTAGTTTATTGCAAATGCAGTTGGTCTTTGTCAGGTGTTCAGGGCTGTGTGAGTGACACCAGTGACAGCTCCCAGTGTGCCCCAAGCCACTGCAGAACTGAGGATGTCTCTGGATGGTTCCCTGTTCTCCTTTCCCCATTCTCCCATTTCCTCCACTCAGTCCCACATCCTTGCAGTGTTTTCCAGCTAAACAAGTGGCACTGTCTCCAGTGACACAAAGTGTCATCATTACCCCTCTGTACAATATCTTCCCCCTGTAATCCATTTTTAGGTTGTGATGGAAGCGTGAGGAGGAGCAGGGCAGCAAGGCAAGAAATCTTGGATGAGTTTTCCTGAAGATCCCAGACTGGTTTGGGTTGGGAGGGACCTTAAAAGGTCATCCAGTGCCACCCCCTGCCATGGGCAGGGACACCTTCCACCAGCCCAGGTTGATCCAAGCCCTGTCCAACCTGGCCTTGGACACTTCCAGGGATCCAGGGGCAGCCACAGCTTCCCGGGTGATGCTGAGCCTTGGCCGTGGAGCTCGGGGAGTGCAGGTGTGAGAACAGAGAGCTGCCTTTAATGGACCACTTATGCAAATGAGAGCAGAGAACATGACAATAAATAAAAGCCTTTCCTTTTTGTCTCGCCCGGGCCGTGCTGGGGGAAGGTGTGAGACCAGAGCTCTGGAAATAGAATTTGCAAAGGTCAAAGATTGCTCACAGAATTCTTAACTGCCCCTGCTTAACACAACTGCCCAATTATTCTTCCTGAGTAACTTCCCAAACACTTGTGCATCTTGCGTCAGACAAATTACCTGTTACCTGTTGGAAAAGCTTTATTCTGGGGTTTGCAATTCTCACAGTTCTGTCTTTGGGAAAGCAAATTTTGAGATTATAAACAGCTTGAGTTCCCAGGTGCTTTAAAAATCCTAACCCAGAAGGGGAAATGGGAATGAACAGTGAGCAGCCTGGGAACAGAGTTAATTGTGGCCCCCTCTTGCAGCAGGAGAAGCCAGAGAGATGAGTTTTGCACCTGGCATGTGCTGGATATCACAGAATCTCAGAGTGGTTTGGGTTAAAGGGACCTTAAAGCCCATCTCATTCCAAGCCCCTGCCCTGGGCAGGGACACAGGCTGACACAGGCTGCCCAGGGCAGTGGTGGCATCACCATCCCTGCAGGGATCCCGAGCTGTGTGGATGTGGCACTTGGGGACATGTGGGTCAGTGGTGGCCTTGGCAGTGCTGGGGTTGGACTCAGTTGTCACAGAGGTGTTTCCCAACCCAAATGATTCCGTGATTCCACAACTCTAATCTGTTCCTCCTCAAAGCAAAGGTTGCCAGGGGTTCAAATGGCAGCTGAGCAGGTGTCAGTGAAGTGAAGGCTGCGAGTCCAAAGGCCCAACCTCTGGCTCAGGAATTCCCTGTGCTGCAAATGGATTGTTGGGGAAGCATTGCTGGATGTTCACTCTGTGCTCAGACTCTTCCCTGAGGTCGGCAGGTCTTTGCTCAAAGCCAGGATGGTCACTTGGGTGCCTGGCTCAGGGCTTATGTATCCAGTGCTGGGAGCTGATTTCAGTGGGAATTAAACCCAGCTGAACTGGGGCTCACAAGGAATTCCCCATTTTCCTGGAACTTGAACACAAGTTCCTGTTGTTTTGCATTGTGTTCCTGGGGTTTTGCCCCGAGCAGGTCCAGCTTTAGTGATCTCACCTCCCAAGTGTGATCTGTACTGCCTGGCTGAAGGGTGGGGTTGGGTTGGGTCTGGAGAGAAGGTGATGGGAAAGGAAACAAATGCAAGCAGTGACAACATATTTATTGAAACGTTGTGTTTGTGCACATTGGTTAAGGAACAGGTGACTGTAAAAACATGAATTTCAGTGTCCAGTGCAGGAGGTACCATCCTGGGGTGGGCTGGACCTGGAGCTTGAGCTGTCCCAGTGTGTTGGGAGAGCTTTGTGTTTGTGGGGAGGGGGATCAGCCCCAGGTGCAGGATGGTGGCAGCACCTCGAAAATCGCTGATTAGTTTTGTCTAATAGGCTTGTTCTGGAAGTGATGTTCCTGCACAGATTTTGCAGACTCCCTCTGAAGCCTGCACGTTTTCCGTGTCTCGCCCGGAGAGGAATCGCTGCGCTTGGAAATCAGGGATTGTCAGCGCGCGTTGTCAAAACAACTTTATTTTATCAAGTCAAGATAATGTTGAGGGAAGTCTATACCCACTTTAATTGCTTTGACATTCAATTAGCAAGACATTCTACTCCTCTCCAATAGAGTGAGCTTCTGTGTGGCTCCCAGGAAAACACGGCTGGAAAAGCACCAGGGGATGTCATGGGGGCCGTGTTCACCTTCCCCAGCTCCCTGCTGACAAGGTGGACATGCTCCCTGCTCTCCACTCCTAGACATTCCCAAGGAGCTTATTCCAGTGCTGCCCTCTCCCACTTTATTTTTTTTTTCTCTGTCAGGAGACCTGAATCTCCCTCGTGGCAATTTAAATCCCTGATTTTTTTTTTTTCCCCCCCAATCCGCCATAAACGTGAAAAACTGATTTTCCTTCCATCTTTGCTACAGCTGTCGACACACTTGAAAATTGTTATCATGTCCTCTACTAACTGCTCTTTTTTTAGGATAAACAACCCCAATTCTTTTAATCTTTCCTCAGATGTCAGGTTTTGCAGGGCTCTGATTAATTTGGTGCGTTCCTTGAGACGCATTATGCTCAGTGAATAATGGCCCTTGTCCCCCAGGATAGGTCATTTATACCTATGGCCGAATATTTATTCATTTAATCATTTTACAATATGTCCATTGACGCAGCAGCTGAGCACCAGCGACGCTCCTGCAAGCACGGGAGTGCAAGAGGCCCAAATAAGTGGTAATAATTAAATCTGATAAATATATTTGGGCTCTGGAACTTGTTAGACTCAGCCAGGTGTTTGAGTGACCCCTCGTTCTGAGGGGCTGGACTTGTTGCACACAGACAGTCAGACAACATGGTCTTGGTGTTGTCAATAACCCACTGAGTGACCCCAGGGAGTGGCAGGACCTGAACTGGTGGAAGGGAAGAAAGGGACAAGTTGGAGCAATGTTCTGATTTTGGGGGTTTAGGCTTCCTAAACTTGGCTCACCCTGTGAAGGATTTTAAAGTTGTATCTAAATAAACACGTGGATTTATGGCAGGCCTCTGCTAGAGGCTGAAGGGGGTTTAAGTGAGAGCTGACAAAGACGTGGGCTTTGTAGGTGACTAGAAAGTCCTGAAATGTGCTGTAATTAATTATAATAGTGGGGGTCTGTGACATTTTGTGCTCTTCCTCTATTACCCTTAGTTACTCTTTCAGTAGGGATGGAAACTGCAGGCTGCTGAGTTGCAAACACTGCAAATATTGTACATTCAAACCTCTGTAATAACACATCTAAGAAGTGTTGTAGTTCTTGCTCTGCTCACTGTGTCAACACACCTTGTTTCTGGTTACACTGACACACTGAAGGCGACTCCAGCAAAGTGTTCTTGGGTTGCACAGTCTCTTAAAAAAATCCTGCTAGCTGTATTTTTTTTTGTTGTTTTTTTTTTTGTTAAAGCATTTGAACTTTGCAGTGGGAAGCTGGACAAAATAAGAGACAGGGGGTTGGATGCAGTTTCTTCACCCTGTCATGCAGGGTTCTGAAAAACATTTAATTCATTTGATATTCAGGAAAAACCCCACAACTATCCCAAGGGGCAGGGTCAGTGGGTGAATGTTGCTTTTAACCTGAAAGCCAGAGGGAAGTGGGACAGAGCAGGGACTGAAATAAAACACTTGGATGCCATTTCCACTCTCATGGTTTTAATTTACTGGATTGAGAACTATCTACCAAATGTCCATGTAATGAATTTTTAACAAACAGGTTAAGTACAAGTATGTTTGGAATGGGGGATGTTTGGAGGGTGTGGTGGGAAGAGCTGCATCCCCAGTACCTGAGTCCACAGGGACCTTCCCACGAGTGTCAGGACGGGGCTGAGGAGCACGTGTGTGTCCTGCAACAGGCTGGGATTTCTCCCTCTGATTACAGCAGGAATAAGTTCAGAATGATTTCAGATCACCAGTGTGATCTGAAACACACCAGCCAAGGCTGCCAGGCGATAGATCCCTTTGGGAATCTTCAGTTTTAATTTTCCCTGGTTCAAAACTTTGGCCCTGATTTTTGAAAGGTGCCAAGCGTGGAAAAAGGAGGAGAAGAGGGAAAGAAATGTGAGACTTGCATAAAAGAAAGAGCAAAACCCTTTCTGGAAAACAATGTTTTCTGTTCTAGCTCTGCATGCGTTAAATATTTGGTATTTTGAGCTGGGAAGGCAAAATTTGCAAGTGGCAGTTTATACATGTACATCCAAAGCATTTGTCTGTCTCCCAAACACGCCGACAGAGAAGGATGGGAAGAGGCAGCGTGAGAAGCGTCAGCAGAGATCTTCAAATTACAAAGTCTCTCCTTTTAACCCATAAATATTTACACTCCACTTTCCTCGCAACATCTGCTCTGAGCGCGCAGACAAGTAGCCCCGTCCCCGTGCATGTGACACTAATATTTAAACTGATAAAGAGTAATAATTAATGTGAAATTTGCGAGGGGAGTTAACTGGCTAATTTGCATTTTCAGGCTGTGCCATTAAAGGAGGGCTGTTGTTTGTGCAGCTCCGGCCTCGAGGGTGTGTGGGGAGGTGGTCCCGGAGAGCTGCTCCCTGCGGGTCCCCCGGGCCGAGGGCACCCCCAGACATTTCCCAGGGTTCAAACACTTTGTGCCTTGCAACCTGTCACTTTGCAGAGCTGGTTGGTGATGGGAGTTGGGTCTTTTTCCCCCACTTTAAAACGTGTAAAGCGAAGAGGTTTCTGCGATGCAAATTAACTGGTGTGTTATGGGAAGATGGTCCCTGTGTCTGCGGGGAGGGAGGGGCTGCACAGGTGGTTGCACTAAAAAGCCACTGCCCTCAGTGAATACCAAATTTAATGGCCACACGACAGGCACTTACTGTTGCCCTGAGGTGATCCAAACTTATAGACCCTTTCTTTTTTTATTTGAGGCAGTTTTAATTTATGTGCACACCTGAAACGTGGAACACACGACACCCCGTTCCAGCCCCTCTTCCCGCTCAGTGCCAAGCGCTGGGAAAAGACAGGGACGTGTCTTGAAGTCTAAATGGCCACGGGGTTTTTAATGCAGCCTCATCTCATTGTCTGCACAAGATCCAGTGTCCTTGGAAGGGACTGTCCCCCTGTGCTGGCACTGCTGGGGCACCTCCAGGGCTGTGTCCTGCTCTGGGCCATCACTGCAGGAGGGACATTGAGGGTCTGGAGCAGCAGGAGGGGCTGAGGGAGCTGGGGGGGCTCAGCCTGGAGAAAAGGAGGCTCAGGGGGGACCTTCTGGCTCTGCAACCCCCTGACAGGAGGGGGGAGCCGGGGGGGGGGGTCGGGCTCTGCTCCCAGGGAACAAGGGACAGGAGGAGAGGGAACGGCCTCAGGCTGTGCCAGGGGAGGCTCAGGTTGGACATCAGGAGGAATTTCTCCCTGGAAAGGGTGTTGAGGCCTTGGCAGGGGCTGCCCAAGGAGGTTTGGAGTGCCCATCCCTGGAGGTGTCCCAGGAAGGTTGAAATGTTCCATGCTTGACTTGCCCCACTTGTCTTCTCCCTAATCCACGTTTCTGTGCAAATGATGCTCTGGGAAACACATTTCCCAGCTGCAGTTGTGTGTGTGATGCTCTCCAGGTAAAGGTACCTCCGAGCTGGAGCAGGAACTTCCAGGCTTTATCCTATTTATCTTTAATATTTCACATCAGGCTCAGCTTTGCTGCTGTTTTAATGATAAATGGTGGCTATTGTAAACAGAAGTGCTCAAATCATGGTCTCACTGCACATGTCTTTCAGGCCTGTGCTGCCACAATAATGAGGAATGGGAGATAATGACTTAAGGAAAAAGCGCTGGATTAAGTGGGACAGTAAATTAGGCATTTATCTCTCTCCATTGGAGGCCTGTTTCCAGTTCCCTCCGAGGTCTCAGCTGAGCTCTATTTAAAAGTAAACCACCTCGTATTTCACAAAGCCAGCCCACTCCATAGAAATCAGCATATAAGCACTCACATTAAATTACCATATTACCCAGGAGGTCCTGGTTTTCAGGAAGGTCAGAGTTGAGGTGTATTAGCAAGAAAAAAAATAAGGTTATACCATTCTGTCTTTTTTTCTCTGCATCCAGAGTAGGGAATATTCCCACTTACTCTCTCTGTTTTGTTTTTTTTTTTTTCCCTCCTGTGTGTTTTAAATTCTGATAATTTTTAGACCACAAGAGAACCAGTGTGTGCAGACAGCACAGGCCTGCAGTTTGCCCTCGAGGGGGAAGGACTGGGATGGTGTCAGACCCAGTGAGGGGGGTTTGACTCTGCCTGTGCCTGAGCATTCTGCTGGGGAAGCTCTGGCAAAGGTGAGGATTGTGGTTGCAAAGTCACAGGACCCTTGGTTTATTAAATTTGGGAGGTTGAGCCACTCAGAGGGTGACTTGACTGTACAGTGGAGAAACCTGTTCCCCACAGAAGAACAGGAACCACTCCTGGATAGACAAGCAGGCTCATGAAATAGGGAAGAACTGGGGCATTTTTATTCTGTACCATTCTGCTGATCTGGGCTGAAATTAGGTGACGTTTTTGGTTTTTCAGGCTATTTTTCAGCCCTTATTTGGGGGTTGGACCAGATGGTCTCCAGAGGTCCCATCCAACCCAAACTCTCCTGTGGCTCTGGGGTGTCTGCAAAGTTATTTGGAGGGATACAGGAAGGAATTGGCTCCTTGGCATGTGAGTCCCTGCAGTGATGCTCTGACCATTCCTGTTCCCTCTGTTTCATGGGATTTCCAGGAGTTTTTATACCTCAGTGCCTCTGGATTTGTAGAGGGATGGCATATTTGTCAGCATTGATGAAGGAGGTATTTTTAGGTGAAGATTTCTTGGATCTGCCTTTTGAAGGGACCTCAGGGAATGGCATTTCTTTCCACCACCACCCCACCATAATCATCCTTCTGTCCTTGCTTTCACTAAGTAGCTGAATATTGGTGAGCTCATTCCCAGAAGTTTGTGCTGGAAGTTGATCTCCTGGTTGTTTCCCTTGTAGGTCAGAACACCATTAATAAATTGCATTAAGTGCTGAGGCAAAGGTTGGAGAAGGCAGAATCCCGATCAGTGTTTTACTTGGCTATAATATTCAATTAAAATATGTAAAATTATATATTTCTGCATATATATTTTCTCCCCGTGATGTTTTCTAGAATGAATTTCCTCTGACTTGCGAAAAGGTAATGCAGAAACATATTCTCAACATTACAGAATCTACAGCTAAACTCAGGCAGGGTCAGGGGGGCAAAGTTTTTAGGTGTCAGCACCATGGAAGTTGATAATCAGGAACAGGAGGCTGATACCATGAAAATATCAATGATTCTAATTGCTGGGAATTCAAGTCCTGACCTTCATTTCTAACAAACTTTGCAGATTAATTCAGACCTGGGGTGTATTTATACAGCATGGTCTGAACTGGTTTATAGCTTCCAATTTTTCAAGTCAAGGGTAATATCTTGGGTGAAACTTTGACTGGGCAGCTCCTGAGGAGCTGCACACAGAGGAATCTTGGCTTTCCCACGGTGCTGTGTGGGAGCCCAGAATCCCGGGATCATTTTGGTTGGAAAAGCCCTCCCAGCCCAGGGATCCCCCCTGTGCCCCATCCCCACCTTGTCCCCCAGCCCAGAGCACTGAGTGCCACGGCCAGGCCTTCCTGGAGGACTCCAAACCTCCCTGGGCAGCCCCTGCCAAAGTCTGACCACCCTTTCCAGGGAGAAATTCCTCCTGATGCCCAGACTGAACCTCCCTCTTTTCTCAAGGAAAAGAGTCTTCTGGTTGCTTCTGAATGCAGCTGGACTCTTCTGAGGTGGTCCCAAAGGTGGACTGAAGTTCCAGATCCCACCCCTTTGTCCAATAATACAAATTGAATGCATGTGTTGGAAGCAGCCAGTCTGTGTTGGCCTCTTTCCTTCCAGGACAGGACTCTTCCTCCTCCTCCTCTTTTCTAGATTTTCCATAGTCTCCAGACTTGCTTAAGTTGTTGCCCCTGTGCAGTGCTGTTCCTGAACTGCCTGTTTGCCAAGATTTACACAGCTAACCTTTCTGGGGGCACCTGGGATTGAACTATGGTTCTTGAGAGAGGTTATTAAGCCACCGTGCCCGTTACACTTAATTTTTGAGACTGGGAAGGAGCTCCTGTGCTGGAGCCAGAACTCGGCTCTTTGCTCAGCTCAGCATATTTTTTAATGTCAACAATTAAGAATTGCCATTAAAGAGTATCACAATCAAAGAATGTCTGCAATCCAGGACGAATTAATAAGCTACACTAAAACCTCTACAGTGTTTCCGTGTTCCTTGAGATGCTTTTCCCCCCCCTCTTCCTCAGCAAAGCCACCTGTAACCATTGCCGTGGTTCTTAATGACTTGATGTAAAAGTATTCAGCTTTTACTGTAAAGATAAAAAGGAGGCAGAGGAAATAGGGTGGAAATAAGGATATGGATGCATCCACCTAGAACATGCATGTCCAAACCTGCTGGTGTGGTGGCCACCTGATGGGCTTCCCATGCTGGCTGACAGACCTCCAGCAGCTGGAAAAGGAAAATCAGAGGTGGCATCTGAGGTAAAATGTTGAGTTCAGTGCAATGGTTTTATTGATTTATGCAGAGCTGAGGTTTGGCCTCCGTAGCCTCTGTAGTTCCTGTGCAGATTGGAGTCTCTCTGGGCTCACCTGCAGGACTCAAGGTGTGGCACTCCTGCCACAGGTGACATGTCAGTAATTCAGCTGTAAATCCTAATTCCTGTTTTTATATAAAGAAATGCAGAATGAAATTCTGGAGAACTTGTTCCGTGTCGTATGATATTCCAGCAGCTCTGCTCCTGGTGAGGAGCAGGATTCAGATCCCCCTCTTTCTGGGAGGCTGCAAAAGCAACAGTTTCTACTTGAAATATTTTTGTTTCAGAGTCAAACTGTGTCAGGGGGAAAAAAAAAACACAACCCAACCACCAAAAAGCCAAACAACAACAACAACAAGCAGCCCCGACTGCTTTGCCTGGGAGTGTGAATCGCATTTTCAAACAGATTGGAAGCAATTTGCTTTTGAAATTCCTGTGTGCATTTTGCCATCCTCTCTGCTGTGCAGAATTCCTTGGGTCCTTTCCCTTTGTGTGTTCCCCAGCCCAGGGTTTATCCTGTGAGTAGCTGCTGCTCTGGGGAGGAAATGTTCTCTGGGAGGGGGTTTTTGTTCTCGGAAGAACTTTGTTCAAGGAGTTTATGTGAGGCTTTGTGGTTTATGGGGCTGAGTTCTGGTCAAATGATGGTGAGAGAGGAGGAGTTGTGATGCTGGTGGGGAGATCCAGGGCAAGGTGGGCTCAGACTTGGGTGAAATGGGGAGAGTGGCCAATTTAGTGATGGAATAACATCCAGAGCTCCAACAGCCCCTGAAACCCACTGAGTGCCACAGGCAGTCATTCCTTGGGAGCCTCCAGGGCCGGGCACTCCAAACCTCCCTGGGCAGCCCCTGCCAAGGCCTGACCACCCTTTCCAGGGAGAAATTCCTCCTGGTGTCCAACCTGAGCCTCCCCTGGCACAGCCTGAGGCTGTTGTCTCTCACCCTGTCCCTTGACCTCTGGGATAAGAGGCCAACCCCCATCTTTCTACAACCTCACAGAATTCCATGAAACGACCTGGTTGGGGGCATGGACCCAAAAACCTTTAAAGCAATGTTTGCATTTGAATAACTTGATTTGAAGCAGTGGCCAGAGTGTGTAAATACACACCTTGGTTTCCAGAGAGCTCCAAACTTATTTTAATAGAATTGACAATATTTTTTTAAAATGAAGCATTGGTGGTCACAAATTCCCTGGGGAATTTGGACACAATGTGGTGGGAAATGGTTGCAGTCGCATCCCAAAGCTGGCAGCTTGGAACACTTTGGAAGATGAGGAGATAACGTGGTTTTACATTGCAGGGTTTGTGAGGAGAAAAAAACATTTAAAAAATTGTTCTTCAGCCTTAAAAATCACGGCTTGTTTCATGTGTGGGCAAAGGGAAGATGTAGTCAGGCTGGGGGGTTTTATTATTATTCTTTTTATTATTATTTTTTACTCTCCAGAAAGCACTGGCAGCTGGACTGCTCTGATCAATAAAATTATAGCGTGGCAGCAAGTCACAGTTTGTCTGCAGGTTCCAATCCAGCTGGAGGGAGGTAATCAATAACTTTGTTTATAATGACATCTAGCTGGCAGCGTGGGGCTGCTGCAGAGCCTGCCCAAAGAGAAGTTGAACCGACAGGAATGATGCTGGAATTACCATGTGAGCCTGGCCACGGCCTCTTC
The DNA here is from genome assembly GCF_003984885.1 of Neopelma chrysocephalum. Lineage (NCBI taxonomy): Eukaryota > Metazoa > Chordata > Aves > Passeriformes > Pipridae > Neopelma > Neopelma chrysocephalum. The sequence goes on from NW_020897767.1 coordinate 744,248, forward strand.
CATGCAGATTGAGATGAAACAGCGAGGCAGGGTGGGGAGAAACACGGGGCTGGGGGGTTTCTTCAGAAAGAAGGGCTTAATTTTGTGATTCCTTCTGGTGCTGGTGAGGAGTTGTGACCTCTCCTGCCGTGCTGATGTGGTCACACATCCCACCCCCCTGGCAGGGCAGGGCCACGGCTCCCGCAGCTCTCGGGCTGCTCTTGCCTCTGTTTTTGTCAAAATGATTTGAAGTGTCCACATGCTCCTGAGTCTTCTCTGTTTTGCTCTTCTCAGCTGTTCCTTGGGAGCAGATTAAAATCACTGTCTCTGCTTAGTCTGGAATATATGAGGATGCTGGACCAGACTCTCTTTGCCTGTCGTGTGGAGAAAGCAGTGGCATAACGAGGCTCTTTAGAAATAATTTTGCTCTGAACTATTAGAGATCACATAGAAACTTTTAAATAACACGACAAACCCAGAAATTTGGTAGTTTTTTAATTCCAGCGTGGTATAAAATAGCAGCCAAATGAGAGGTGTGCCGTGGCCTCTGGCCCCACGAGCTGTGGGTGCTGGTGACCGGTTTGTTCCTTAGGGACCATCCCAGAATATTCTGAGTCGGAAGGGTCGGGGTTAGAACTCTTAAGTGAATGTGTTTTTAACCGCTTCCTTAGCGTTTAATGGAGTGCTTTGGCCCCGTCGCTGCCGTGCTGGGTTTGGGAGGAGGATGAGGAGGGTGAGGAGGAGGCCGGGTATCCCTGGCTGGGGATGATGATGCCGTGCGCCGGAGGAGCGGGACCGGGAGGATCCAGGGGCTGGTTGCTGCGAGTCCGTCTGGTTTTCGGGGCTCGGCGTTATTGGCAGCTGCCCGTGCCCTGTCCGGGCTGATTGCGGTGCCTCTCCCGGCTCAGGATCTCCGGGATCAGCGCCCGGAGCCGGCTCCCCATCCCCACGGCCGGGGGCACGGCTCCCCGCTCCCGGACCCACCGCCCGGGCGGCCCCGCTCCTTTCCGAGAGGGGGGGGGGGTCCGGCTCCGCAAAGTTCACGTTGGCCCCGTCTCTGACAAGAGATCAATACTGTCCTCCCGGCGCGGGAGCGGCTGCCGGCCCTGTCAGAGGGATGCGCGCCGTAATTGGATCAGGGATGAGGGAGCCATCCCGGCCTCCCGTCAGCACTGTCACAGCTGTCAGATGTCATCCCTCCGTACAGCTGTCACCGCGGGAGGGCCGCGGCTCCTTCTCCCCCGCTCGCCCGATGCAAATGTCCACTTAGCGGATGAATATTGAAGATATTAGACACTTCTCTATGCCTTTATGCAAAATAAAGATCTGTGTCATCTGCGAATTTCATGGAAATAAGTTGCAATTTATTCACTGTGAGAAAAGTGAAGTGAAGCCTGTAAAAATGAGAAATTATTTGGTTCAGGCTATTAAAAAAGAAAAAAAGAATATTTTCCAGAATAAACAAAATATGCAGATTTTCTTCTGAAGAGTGAAAACTACCAGATAAATATATTTTTATGAGAATAGTAGCTTTATATTAGAATATTATTCTATGCATATAAAAATTTATCATTTCTGGATATCTTTACTGGGAGAGAGCGATGGGAGGAACCTTTCATTTCTGAGGTGGGGGGGAGAGAAAAAAAATCATTATTACAAATTACTGAGAAATATAATCTTAATATTTGTTTTAAAAATCACTCGATGATGAAGGAGCCCGAGCGGCCCCGCTGATAGGCAGGGCGGGAGGTTGTTACAGAGCCGCCAGCCGGGAAGATGAAGCTGAATCCATCAGCTCCTCCAGAGCCGGCGCTTCTAGCGGGAGCGGGGCCGGGAGCGCTCGGCTCCCTCCGCTCGGGCAGCGCCCGCTGCTCCGCGCCGGGAAACTTTTCGGGGAACGTAGCAAAGCGACGCAAATTGAAACAAATACGGATGGGTTTGGCGGGGTTTGGGTTCGCTCCTTCTCCCCCCCGCTCCCGTGTCATCCCCCCGAGCCGCGCGTGGCCGTGGCAGGGACCAGAGAGCGCCGTGGTTGGGTTAAAATCGCGATTCAGGGCAATGACGGGACCTGTCAGTCCCGGGGGGAGCGGGGGTGGGCCGGGCTGGGCAGCGGCACAGCCCCGAGCCTCATTGTTCCCGCTAATTGGGAGCCGTTCCCAGGCGGCAGAGCGGGATCCGGCTGTCCCGTGCTGCCATCGGAGAGGGATAAACCCCTGCCTCATCTCCTCGGGAATTAAATCCCGGCAGAGCGCCGGGTTTGGGGGGCCCCCCGATGATGTCAAGCCCGGCCCTGGCACTCGGTGGCGGCCGTTCTGCCTCGGCTGCGCGCTCGGCTCCTGCCTGATTTATTCCCTGTATTCCCTGCGGAGCCCCGCGCTGCCCCTGGCGAGGGGGGGCTGCCCCGCTGATGGAGGAGCCTCCGCCCGATTCCCACCACGTAACCCCAGAGCCCCGGGGAGCCACCACGGGAGCCTTCAAACCATTTACAGCCTCCCCCCGCTGCTTGTGCCGGCGCCGGGGGGGAGCCACTGCCGGGCTCGTCCTCCTGGCCACGTGTGGTTTGCAACACAGGAATAATAATAATAATTATAATCATAACAATAGTGCAAAGCAGAGAGAGCGGCGATGGTGGTCCATCAGGGGAAAAGCAGACTCTTAAGGGGAACTTGGAGAAAGTGGCCTGAATGTTAATTTAAAATGCAAAATTTCCGTCGATTTCGGTGGTGGAAGGATCGGGAATTAATTGTTTTGTTGTTTATGTTGTTGGGAAAGTTCAGAACTAACCAGGCTTTGCTTCACCTTTGGGTTTTTTTTCCGGTGGAATATTCACAGAACCAAAGGGATAATCCAGGCTCAGTGAAAGCAGGAGGCTGAGAACAAGGGCCCTGTTGCGTGTTCCTGGCTGTGGCCCTATTTGGGCCGTGGTTGGGTGTTGGACTTGATGGTGTTAAAGGTCTTTTCCAAGCTAAAAGACTCTCTGGTTCTGTGATCTCCTCTCCACGTGCACAGAGTGACAAAGGAAGTGCTTTTTTCCCCTTTCCTTTTAAACGTGGTTTATGGCTAATTACATCAGAGATCCAAAACAATCCTTCTCACATTTGCATTAATAAGGTGTATCACATGATCCATACTGGAGTAGGAGTATACATCAAAGGTAGATTAAAGGTTGGTTAGGCATCAAACTATGTTCTATATGTAAATTTATAGCGATGATGGGCTGTGCAAAGATAGCTCCCCCTCTATTTCTGTGCTCCTAAATAAAATTAAAAATTCACAACTCCAGTTTATGGGATTTTAAATGAATTTGATCTCTCTTTTGGGCAGGGCAAATAAGTGTTTTGTGATGTATTATTTTACAAAAAAAAAAAAAAAAGAAGAAAAAAAAGACGACCATCGTTCTGGCTCATTTAATTTTGCAAGTGAATGATCTAAGATTAACTACAGACTAGTCAGTGCAGTTTAAAAGCTGAAAGCAATTTTCAGCCATAGATGGTAATGCCACATTTAGTCCACAACCGAATGACTCTAAATGACTGAGCTGCAAGGTCTTTGTATATGACCACAGGGCCTGATAAAGCCATAGGAACACAGTAAAAGCACAAAAATAGTTCCAATTTATTTGGTGCCATCACCTTAATGAGATTAATACAGACGTGTTCATGTGCCTAATTGGTGATTTTGTTTTAACTGGTAATGAAGGATTAAATCTTCAGGCAACAGGCTCCTTGCAGGAAAGGGGATGGGAGAAAAAAGTTTTTAATTATAGGAGGCAGCTGGTGAAATACACCACTGCAAAGTTAATAATGCTTCTTCAGTAAAATATATATATATTTGTTGTGCCTGCCACTTCCCTGTCTGCCTGAGAGGTTTTAGGGAGTGTTTGTTTGGAGGAGAGGGGTGATTATGAACTCGGTTGAGTCGCTGGCACCGAGGAAGAGAAAAGCTGGGTGTGCTCTGTGCTCCATTCCCAGACTCGGCATCTGGAAAACCCACCAGGTCCATTGATTTAAAATATTCCCTCAGCTCCTGTTGTATCCCTTGGACGTGGAGCAGAGTTTGGGAAGGCCCAGCTCCCAGGGGGGCTCTGTCCTGGCGGCTCCTGTGAGAGCAGCAGCACCAGGAGGGTGAACTTCACCCTGAGCGGCAGCAGCGCTGCCCTGCCGGCTCCAGTTGTGACCATTTAAATGCTAACACTATTAAACACGCTGCCAAAACACAAACACCCAGCCTGAGTCATTAAAATGTAATTACGAGGGGGCAGCTGAGCCTGGGCTGGGTTTTGACTCAGAGGAATCTCGCAAAAAAGGCACCAGCACATAAACCCAGCCCAGCGTCAGGCCAGGCAGGTTCCTCGCAGGGAACAATCCTGCCCGGCTTTTAAAATGGCTCTTGCAGTGGTTGGAGTAAATTTAACCTGGTTGGTTGTGCTGGATTTTTCCCTTTATTGCACGTCACAAATGGATGTGGAGCGTGGGCCTCATGGCACAGCCCAAAGTTGAACTTTCCATAGACACGAGGGCAAGAAGGTCTTTATCGTCTTTGATGTGAGGCACCCTCTCATTTTTAAACTGTTTATTGCTTTAAATTGTGCGTAAGGTGGATTTTATCAAGCAAATGGCTTTTCTTTTTTTTATATTAAAAAAAGAATGGCTTCTGGATTTTTCTTGGCAAAAGAGCAGCTCTGTCACTGTGTTTTATCACCACCCTCCTGTTATTTGTAAAACCGGGATCGTCTAAATTTTCTTCTGCTTTCCACTGAGGGGAAAAAACAAAAACCAGACCGAACCTTAAAACGTCAACAAAAAAAAAAAAAAGAGAGAGGAAAAAATGTAAACCACCTGAGCATCATAAGGTAGAACAAACTCCCCCGATGCTCCAAGTGCTGGTACCACCCTCCAGGCTTCCATGGTGGGTTGGGAAGCGCTCGGAGAGGACTCTGGGCAGCCGCAGGATTCTCCCTTCCCGCCGAACGGGAGACAGAAATATATTTTCCCTTCCCTGTCAGGTTGAACTTTAAGGCATCTCCGCCGCTCCCCCCGTAATTCCAGCGGCGCAGCCCAAATGGCAACACGACGCTGGGCTCGGTTCCGGCTGGAGGAGCCCCCGGAGCTCCGGGAGAGCCGCCGGTCCCGCTCTCCCCGCAGCGTGTCAAGCCATTACAGCGGGGCCCAGAATGTCACCCCCGGTCTCAACGGTTCGCCAGCTGAAGGATATGGTTAACAAATGTAAAAACCAAACTTCAGAGGAGCTGCTTTTCTGTGCTAAGTGATCTGTATTCCCTCTGAATTTACTTTCCCCTAACCCCGTGAAATTAACAGTACTTTCTGACATTCGACCCCCTGACCCCACATATAATAAGAATTTAAAAAGCACCATGCATGAGTGTGTCTGCGTAATGCAAAACTGGGGAAAAATGACCATGTCACCGTTTTATTATACAAAACCTTCTCCATCTCCATTGCATGCTTCATGTGTGAGCGCCCGCTTTCCAGTTATTATAAAGAAAAACACAGTTTTAACCGTAATAACTCACCGCTCGTGACTTTTATAGACAATAAATTGTAGCAAATACATATTGCTGCAGCGGGGCCCCGTGTACTCCATTAATGCAGATATTTACTGGGATAAGTGTTAAAAATAGGCCGGGGAAGGGGCCGGCGGTGGAGCTTCTGGGGGGCCGAGTGCCGGGGGTGCCGAGTGCGTCGCACAATGTGTGTAGGTCTCGAGGTTTAAGAGGCAGAAGCAGGAAAGTGTTATGTGGAAATGATTTTGCAGTTATCAGGCTCAGGGGATGACAGCCTACAAGAGTAAGAACAAGGTGCTATGTGGCTTTTTCTTCACTGTGAAGTAAAGATTGGCAGCTGGAAGTAAGGCTTACAGGCAGACCTGCACACAGGACCTCTTCACCCAGGACTCATAATCACTACTCAAAGGAAAACGCATTTACCAGTAAAAGGCGGCTGTAGCCATCAGAAGTGTGCTTAAAACACCACTTAAATATCACTTTATACGCTATTACTTGCAAACTGTGGCTTGGTATTAAATTATACTTGCATAGGCTTTTGCTTAGGTGCTGATAATGCTTTTGAGGTTGCATTGGTGAAGAAGAATTTAGGCTGCTTTACAAGAGACGTGACTGGAATATCCCCCGGTGCTGACAGTGACAGGGTGAAAAATTGCAGAACTGTACTTTCTTTCCCCATATAGATTGTAATTTTAATTGTCATTGTGGCCCTTCTGTTTTAATTATGGGACTTCTTTGATATATACCAGGACATCGTATTGAATGAAAATATGGTGCTATAATAGTCTCTTTATAATTAATGACCACATGTAGATCTTGGTGCATAAAAGGAAAGGAATAAATGAACAATTTATTTAACTAGGTTTTGGATTTCTTTCTGTCTTCCAGTGAATATAAAATGATCCTGGGGCTTCTGAGGCTGTTTGATGTAAGAACTGCACTGAATAGCTAATAAAATTACATTGGTGTAGATTACCAAACATATTAGGTGGTTTTATTTAAAAATGTTCCCATTACAGACGGTAAATTTCCCCTATTTACTGCGTTAGCCTCCGCCGGCTTCCGATCCCGAAACAAACCATCGTTTCCTTTAGTTTTTATTTGCAAAGAAGCGCTTGAAAAAAATTAATGCAGGTTTTCTTTGGGGGGGGGGAGGGAAGCGGGGTGGCAGGTGGGCTGCAGGTACGGGGTGATCTGTGCGCCCACAGCGGCCCTTCCTGCCCCCAGCTTTGGCCTTCGAGACCCGGTGGGTTCACATCCTATTAAATTTCTGGCCGAGGAACCCGTTCCGTGCGTCCGATCCCAAGAGCAGGGGTGGATGTGGGAGAACAGGACCCGAGCGGCAGTTTTTGGGGTTCCGCCCGGCCTGGGCTCGGCGGGCACCTCGTGGGGCGCCCGGCGCGGGCACCTCGTGCCCCCCGCCACGACAGGGGAGGGCTGGGGCCTTTCTGAACGAGCACAGACGTGTTTGTCCAGCGTCTGTCAGCGTAAAACTAGAAAATATCCCCTGACAAGCTTCTGCTAATTTTATTGCGGCGCGGCGGAAGCGGCCGGGGCGGGCTGAGCGCGGTTCAGTTGCCGAGCGGGGCGAAACGGGATCGGCAGAGACAGGGACTACCCTGGGGTCAGCCGCGACCATGCCACTTCCATGTGATGTCTACTTGGGGTGATGGCGTGTAAATAAACGTGGGGAATTGCAAATCTTGTCATGGCCACGCAGAGCAGCTCAAGCATTTAAAGATGGTTGCCCGCAAACCTGACTGGGAGGAAGGTGGTTGCTCTGTGTTGGTGGCTGGGGAAAAAAAAAAAAAAACAAACTCCTTCCCTTCGCCCGAGTCCCCTCGTGGCTGACATCTGCGGGAGCACTGACCCAGCACCGCGTCGCTGAAGGGATTAATCACCAAATTGTTTCTCATTTCAGCGGAAAGTAAAGAAACTAACTGAGCGCGCTCTAATATTGTTCTTTTAAAGCCGGGCCGGCGGGGGCCCCGGATTTGCGTTACCCGACTTGATTTATTTGTTTTTTTTTTTTTTAAAATGAGGTGAGGAATCTTAATGTCCCACTGTTCTAATGGGTTTGGGTGCATTAAAGTTCCATGAGGTCTTCTCGTTATTATGAACTTTGCTAATGTTGGAAAATAAAATATTATAGAATTCACATTTTCTGCTCATGAAGCTAATTTTATTTAAATACTCCTTACAGTGGTCATTAAAACACGCTTAAATTTTGCTGCCTTCGACCAGTCAGATGTATTTTTTGCCAGTTTTACATTTACACATATCTGTTTTTCTGTTACTTTTCCCACATGACAATTACCTTTCATTACAAATTTATAAAATCATTTACATTTGAGCAGTTTAAATGTTTCTGCTGACATTTTGTAACTATTACCCTCTCCTAGAATGGCATATGTTCAGGCAGTTAATAAAAAATTAAATGGAATAGCACTAGACAAGGTGAAGCTTTGTATCAGAGTGTTCTGCACATTTCTGGAAATACCATCTTTGTGTTGCAAACTGTGAAGTGAGGTTAGGGCTGTGCCAATATGTGTATTTGTCATAACTGTCACAGAGTCCATGAACCAGCCAATCACTCCGCTCTTAATTAGACAGTTACATTTGGCTCTTTAGAAAGCATCCTCATGTAAAATGGTGTCTGAGATTCCACAGAGGTGCTGGGAGCAACGGGGGCAGAGAATACCAGCATCAAAACACTTCCTCTGCGGGTGAGGCAGAGTTTTTAACCACTGCCTGGCTCCTCGTGGAGGATGGAGATGGTGGGTGTTCGGAATCCTCTGGGATTTCAGCAGAGGAAATGTCAGCTTAGACTTCTCCAAGAACGAGGCCGCTCAGGTGGAGGGTGTTTAGGCGTGTGCTGCTTCTGTAGCATAAATAAATTGCAGTGGCCACTTATATAAAATAAAATTAAAAGGAAGGGGTGCCCTGGGCTTGCCTGGGGGTTGTTTGGCACTGGGAGATGGTGCTGTGCCGGTGGGAGCTGGGCTGGGGAACACCCTGGGTCACATCAGGAACATCTCCTCTGCCTCATAAATGACCCGGCTCCGTGAAGAAATTTACAGAATATTCCACTAAATACAGAATCCTCGGCCAGACTTTTGGTAAAGAGAGCAAAAAATAGGAGTGAAAATAATCCTGCCTCCCTGCTGTGTTTCAGTCCCCTTTCTTCCTCGTTGCTCTGTGTCCAAAGGCATTTGGGATGTGGTTTTTTTTTTTTAAGCAAACCCCAAAATTGCAGTTCTTCGTTTATGACTGAGTGTGCAGTTTACAGCTACATCATAATCCTCTGGTTAAACATGAAGTTCGCAGAGATCCTTTTTAAAAACACACGTAGGTTTGCACTGCTGGAAGGCAGGGTTTGCCTCGTAAGTGCTGAGTGTCCGGGAGGGATTATTAGTGTTTGCCACTAAATTCACCTTGGGATACGCCGTGAAAAATTCCTCGGCTCCTCATTTAAGCGAAGCGGTGCAATGTTGGATTCAGAACACAAGAGGAATTCCACTCCCTCCCTGTCAGTGCCCACACTGCTTTGTTTTCCAGCACGGGCGCTTTGGTGATGTAGGAAATATTCCTGATAATCCACAATTCCCCCCCTCTGCCCAGGGCAGGATATTCGCCGTGGGGCAGCTGAAACGAGCTGTTGACAGTCGCCAAAATGCAGAGAGTTGAGCAGCAAGTGCGAAACAAAGAGTACTTTGTGGGGTCCCAAAAGTGCAGCCCAAGGAGCGGGGGTTCAGCTCTCGCTGGGGACGTTGTGGTCCAGGGCCAAACTTGCAGGAGAAGGAGAATTAGGAAGGAGTTTGGTGGCTCATCCTGGTTTAAATCGTTATTCCATGGGCGTCTCAGAGAAGTTTTAACAGTCATAGCAGATTAACCTTGCCTGGGCATTCGGAGCCGAGTCAGCTGATGAATTTACATGCAGCTGGATGAAAATGCTATTTGGAGAGAGATTGAGAGTTTATTTGATTAAATCCCTTTCTCCAATACCTTGACCTCTTTCTTGTGAAATAATCAGAACTGTTTAGCAAGAATATTCTGGCATTAATAATGAATTGCTTTGGAGCAGGTTATTCCTGCTCTGCACCCAACCCATTGGTGCCTGAGCTTTTGGGGGGCCGGGGGGATGGCTCCGCGCAGGGTGAGCGCTGCCCGGGAAGGGCTGAAAAAGCACATTTTAATTTTTCTTTTGGAATTTACAGTCGGACGGACAATTTACAGGCCGATGCATTATTTAGGGAGTGCATTCTCCTGGCACGTCCACCAGCAACTATTGTGTTTTTGTGGCTTGCTGATGGAAACGAAGAGAAGAAGCACCAGGGCTGTGCCCGTTGGGCGGGTCTGTGGGTCCAAAGGGTGGTTGGATCTAGGGAAGGCTGAGAAGGGATCTCATCAATCCATATAAATATCTCCAAGGGGTGTCAGAGGATGGTGCCAGGCTCTTTTCAGTGGTGCCCAGCGACAGGATGAGGAGCAGTGGCCGTGAGCTAAAACACAGCAAGTTCCACCTCTCCACGAGGAAGAACTTTCCGTGAGGGTGGCAGAGCCCTGGAACATCTGCCCGGGGAGGGCCTGGAGTCTTTCCCTCTGGAGGCATCCCAAACCCACCTAGACATGTCCCCAGGGGGATTGGGCTGGCTGATCTTCAGAGATCCCTTCCAACCCCACCCATGTGTGATTCTGTGACCTGCAGCACTGCAGTGCAAACCCAAGGATTTTGTTGGGTTTAACCCTTGTGTCGCCTCCATCTCCACACTCAGCCCTGCAGTGGGAATGTGCTCAGACCCCCTCCCGGGGCGCAGGGTGGGAGCACTAATCAGCTTTGTGTGAGTTGTTGTGAGAAGAGCCTTTGGAGCCACCCTGATGGCTTTATAGTGTTACTTGACTTTCAGGTAATGAGATCACGGCGAGTGATCCGAGCAGGGAGGGAGCTGGTACCTGGGTAGGGCTGTGTGGAGCTCCTGGAGCTGCACAGAAGTTGGTGTGAGAGCTCCAGGAGACACCTCGGTGCTCTGTCAGCCCTGATAAGGCGGCGGCGTCTTGGCTCCCAACTAAATTTAGCTCCATTATAATTTGTTTCTTAATAACACACACTTCACTGTAATGTGCAAAATGCTTGGCTTTCAGGAGCAACTCCATGGAAAAGCTGTACAGTAGCTCATTTGCATTTGGCAATTATATTATATTACAATATATTAAGCCGCAGAAAACCTAATCTAACATGATAATTTAAAATCATAATTTACAGTGCTTTACAAGGAGCATACAAGGCAGGTTACAATAACACATTGCCATTCCATATCAGACAGGAAAATTATTTACTCATCTATTACCTAGTTTTCCAAAATGTTCTGGGTGCATTTAATTTATTTATTTATTTCGGTCCTGTTTGCTGCATTTTATAGTGGATAAATAATTTTTGCTTATTTATTTCAGTACCATTTAGTGAAATTTGGTGACTGGTGCTCTTCCTAATAACTGTTGGGGTCAAATGTGTGCATTAAATGGGGGGTGGTTTCAGGGCAGGAGGGTTGGTTGAGGGAAGTCCAGGTTTATCCAGATATTCTCTGCTGCCTAAAACAAAAAAAAAAAAGGAGGAAGGATCCATTTTTAAAAGACTTTATACAGGTTGTGACACAGCATTTGATGAATCATTTAATATGCAGCACGTGATGCAGAGTGTCAACAACTGGCTCCTGTTGCAGCCTTTGTTTGGAGCTCAGTCCCACTTGCTCCCGGATAAACTTCAGAGAGCAGCAGGACTGGAGCCAGTCCCAGTGTTCCCAGTCACCCCAGCATTCTGAATAAGCTTTTGGCAAATATGTGTTAGTGTTTCAATCTAGCAGTAAGAATCTAGAATTAAAAGGAACACGGGCTGCTTAGCAGCTGATTTACCAGTTAATGGTTTAATTCTAGTCCAGTGTCTGGCTTCAGTTTATTGCTCCAGACAGAGATATTTTATTTCAGTGTATATTAAATATTGGACTGAGTTTTGCAGCACGGAGGAGGGGGCGCTTGTCTTGAGTTTATCTAATCAAAATCTTTGGTGTTCAGTTTTCAGTTTAGTTTAAAAACAGGCTGGCACAGTGATGGTTTGCACTGGTGTGGGATCCACCTCTGGGGGGGATATTCCCTGGGAATGAGGCAGTTGTTAGGACAATGGAGAGGCCAGGTTTTGGATTCGAGGTCTCTTGTGCAGCAGGAGTGGCTCTGCACTCTCGAGTCTGTGGGCTGTGCTTGGAGCACCAGTGAGTGATGCCCATGGCCCCTGTCATGCTTTACAGAAACAAAAATACTTTGCATATTTTAATTAAACTGTGCTGAATCACTTTGGCCAGGGATATTAATGCTCCAGCCTCTGACATTAGTGTGCTTCCCTCAGTGGGAATATTAACGATGTCAGTGTGCACTTGCAAGTGTGTTGGCAGTTTATGTGAAAGTTGTGTGATTCCCAAATCTAGAAATTACCCCAGTATTCTGGGTTGCAGGATTTATTTGGTGTCTCTGTGAGGAGCATTTTATGTGGCATGACTGTCTCCATTGGTCTTGAAGTTTGGGTGACTGGAAGGAGTCACTGCTCTTCCCCATGAAACTGGTGGGTGCTTGAATGGAGGGAGCTGGATTTTGGAGGATCCAGCTCAGTGCTGGAGAGTTAATGTGGATCAAGTCTTGAGAGAAAAGATCACCAGCTCACAGTGAAGCCTTCCAAATTCATGAAGCTTTCCGAGTTCCCACCTACCTGTTTCATTTTCCTCTTTCCACTCTCTAGGTGTGAAGTCAGACCATTAATTGTGGTTGGACAATATGAAAGATCTCCAACATTGGTTGACAGTTGGACTTGATGATCTTGAAGGTCTTTTACAACCTTGACAATCCCACAATTGCTGTCTCCTTGTCAGCCTCCAATCCTCACTTGTGTGCAGCACTCTCTGTCTCTTCAGAACCTTTTAGTTTTCCCCCTTCACTTTCAAATATGATAATTTATTTTTTTCTAGCTTTCTTACAGACTTTCCTTTCCCACCTTTCCCTTCCCACGCAGCGGGTTGGTTGTGCCCTGCTTTTCCTTACCCAGATATTCCTCTGCTGTGTCATCCCACAGCACCTGCACCCTGAGCCCTTTGGCCTTTTTCATGCTCTGAGCTCCTCAGGACACCCTGAAAACCTGCCTTGCCATTCCTGTGAACTCTTGGAGCTGGACCAAAGCTCAGTTTTTCTCTTCCAAGGGCTGAAATGGGGACAAAGCCTGAGACTCTGCTGAATCCTGAGCCAGTTTGTTGCCACCTGGCAAAGGAGAAATGAGATGCAGCTTTTCCACCTCGCGCTTCCAGGCTTCATCTTGCACTGAATCCCAATTGCAATCTGCAGCTCGCTCCACGTCCGTGGCAGAGGCAGCAAACAGCACCATTTCCATGGAAAACCTGTGCTCTGTGATGTCCCAGGGAGGGGGTCACCACAAATGGGGTGGGGGGTGCAAATTGCCACCTACTTCTAAACACACTTAATGGCTTCCACGGTTCCAGGCTGTAAATCCACTCCACTGATAAACTGTGCCTTACACACTGGCCATTCTCCTGTACTGTGGTGAAGAATAAACAATAGTTGGGGAATAAATGAGTAGCAAAGGAATAAATCCAGGAATTAGATGCACAGCTAAGGAAGTGCATTAACCTGCCAGTACTGGTGGGAGCAGAGCAAAGTCAGTGCAATTATTGGGTCCAGCCTGTGATGCTGGTCTGTGATAAAGTTCACCAATGAAGCCAAGACATGAAAAGATGAATTACGGTGTTGCCTGGCCAAAAAAAGCAGCAAAATTTGTCCTTGCTTTCAAAAATGTTCCAATTCCTCTAGCTTTTTCAGGGCTTATGCCCGTGTTTTGGAGCCTTGTTCCCCAAAATGGAAGGTGTCCTTAGTTTCCATCCGTGATTCTGATCCCTGGAGCTGAGTTCCAGAGCCTGTGGGCTTCCACAGACTCCAGCAGGTTGACTCCCAGCCATAGAAAAGCCCTGGGTGAAAAGTCCTTGAACTTTCTCTTCATTGTCTGTCGCCGTCTTTATTAGGTTTAAATTGATTGACTCTGCAGGGCCATTACAAGTGTGATATTTCCCAGGTTATTTAGCTGGGCTCTGGTTTTGCTGGGGCCTCGTGATGTGTTGGATCCTCAGCCCTGGCAGACCTCCTGCTCTGTCAGGGCTTCTTATGTCTGAGAGATTTTGGGTGCAAAGTTCTCCCTGATAAACCTCTTTGGCTTTGGAAACCTGTCCCCTGGGTGTACTTAGGACGTGGAAAAAACAGAGGGGTGGAATCTAAATAACACTTTCTCTTGAGCTACAAATCAACAGAGTCACTGGAGTCGGAAAAGACCTCCAAGATAATTATCACTCTGGTTTTTCAAATGGTTCTGGAGACAATGTGAGCACAGCCAGCAGACCCCTGCAGTCAGGGTGGAAATGCCATCGCACAAATGAAGATCTCGGGATACTTTTGTTTGTTCCCGGGGCTCAGGCAGCTCCACTTTGGAAATCACTCTTGGCTGTGGCCTGGAGTGATACAAGTTTCAGGGAGGACTCGTTCCCTCTCCCTCCCCAGGCCCCGGCACAGGGTTCCTTGGCACCCTGGGGGTCCTCACCTACCCCAGGCTCTCCAAGGCTTTGTCTTCCTACCTGGAATAGGCTTGTTTCCTACCTGCCCCTGCATACCCAGCCAGACCAGCACATCCAGCCCCCACTAATGGTTGGATCGTGTCATTCCCGGCTGGGAGAGGAGCTGTGGGATCAGTGCATCCGAGTGCACACAGCCATGGCCAGGACAAGGTGGCATTTGGGGTTTTTTTACGTCTAACTGTAAAGGTGTAACAGAAAAGGGACCCTTTTGTCTTTCCCTTGCTTGTTTGAATAGAATTCTATTCCATAGAATCCTGGAATATCCTGAGCTGGAAGGGACCCACAAGGACCATCCAGTCCAACCCTCAGCCCTGCACAGACACCCCAACAATCCCTCCCTGTGCCCCAGAGCATCATCCAAACCCTCCTGGAGCTCTGGCAGCCTTGGGGCTGTGCCCACTGCCCTGGGGAGCCTGGGCAGTGCCCAACCAGTCTCTGGGGGAAGAACCTTTCCCTGAGATCCAACCTGACCCTGCCCTGGCACAGCTCCAGCCATTCCCTGGGTGCTGTCCCTGCTCCCAGAGAGCAGAGGTGGTGCTCCCCCTCTGGAGGAAGGTGTAGACTGTTTTAATATGTTTTAATCTTTACCCTCCAGGCAAAGCTAAGACAATAACCAAGTACTGCAGAGCAGGCTCTGCTTTTCCTCTGACTGTGCAGGTGCCTTTCCTCCCCTTCCTCTGCAGATCCTCCTGGCTGGGAGACACTTGGGCATTAGCAACACAAAAACAGGCTCTGAGAAGCAGTTAAAAGGCACTGCATGAGGGGTTTAGAAGTGGTTGAAGTATTTCAGTTGCTTTCTGTGAGCTCAGCTCTTGGATCTCCAAACTTTCAGCTGTCCTCGTAGACCCTGTGCCTTTGGCAGTGAGAGCCCCTGTGGGTTCCCACCTCAGCTGGGGAGGTGCAGGTGGGGACAGGAGGTGCCTCAGTGTGGGCACAGAGATCCCTGAAGTCTTGAGGAATTCAGGTGGTGCTGTTTCAACTCAGAGAAAAAAAAATAAGAAAAAGTAGCTCTTTTTCTCATGTATCTTTTTGTGTTTCCACGTGACTGTTTAACTGTGGGAGAGTCCCCACGCTGGAAATATTCGTGGTTTGGGTACAAGACAGCACAGATCCATTGATCATTAAAGGTCACCTGAGGTTTTTGAGGCGGTGCAGGGGTTAACATCTGTCTGGGCTGGGGGCAGATGTGGGTGATTGCATCCTGAGCCATCCTGAGATGTGCCCAGGGCTCCCTGCCAGCACCCAGTGCTCCCACTGGGATCTGCTGGACAGGGCTCCTCGTGGAGCATCGCTGGGGGAAAAACCATATTGATCCCAAACTGTGTGGTCACCTTCAACAGGGAGGCAAATGTGAGCTTGGTCCTAACACTCTCTGTGCTCAGAGAGGCTACAGACTCCCCATCCCTGGAAGTGTCCAAGGCCAGTTGGATGGGGCTTGGAGCCCCCTGGGCTAGTGAGAGGTGTCCCTGCCCATGGCAGGGGGTGGGATGAGATGAGCTTTAAGGTCCTTCCCAACCCAAACCAGTCTGGGATTCTAAATTACCGGGGACAATAATCTCCCGTGGCAAAGGCCCAGAGGATGAGGAAATGCCAGAGCCAGGCTGGCAGTGCTGCTGAGGGGCAGAGCTGTGCCTGTTATCACACCACCAAGCACATCAGACCATCTCATGGGGGGAGATGATGCCGCTGATCTCCAGCTCCCGGGTACCTGTGATGAGGATTTAACACCTCGGCAGGGTTTGGAGGTGGAAGGGACCACGAGGGAAGGCAAAGATATGCACATATATGTATGTGCAGAGTATCTCTTACCCTTCATTATGCAGGTATTTTCGGGAGGTTTAAATGCCACCTTTGGAGCAGAGGATTGTGGTGGCACAGGGAGGGGAAGGGGAGAGCCTGGGAGGGACCCGCTTGTGGAGCTCACTTGAAAGAGCACAGTGTAGGTAAATTAATTGCCACAGCACTGCTGTCTGCCACGGAGGAGATGAGATCTCACTCTGGTGGAGGGTCTCTGGGTGGTGTACACGAGGTGTGTGTGATTAAGGGTCTCCATAATGGCTTTTGCTGCTTTTTTTCTGCTTGGGCAGAGTGTGGATTCAGAAGTGCCATCCTCCCCTGCTCGTGGAGCACCGTGTTAATTGCGCCACAATTCAGAAAATTCCAAAGTACCTTTTGAGCCGAGTCCTCTTCCCCACTCAGGGCAGCCTCCCGTGTGAGAGCACACTTGACTGCTGGGGTTGTTGTAATAAATTAGGGCTGGTTTTTAACAGGGTTTAAGCGGGGAAGGCGCCCGGTGCTGGGCATGGCCTGACAAAGCCAGGCTGAGGGGAGCTCCCGGGCTCTGCAGTTAACAGCCTTTCACCACAGCTTTAAATTGAGATGTTTTTACCTTATGTTTTCTTTCTCATATTTTATTTTATTCTTCTCTCATGGTTTCCTCATCCATGCAGTGATCAGCCCTGATATATGATGGGGATTTTCACTTGAAGGACTGTGCATCTTTAAAATGTCTTCCCTTTATTCTTCCTAGTTCTTACACATGTAATTTCCCCTTTAATTTGACATCATTTAACGGCACATTACACGTCAATGATGTGATCTGTGAATATTTACAATGTTCGTGTCATTTTTATTTTCTAATCCAATTTAAGTAGCTCTGCTTTTTATGACATCATGAATTCTTCAGTCTTTTTAGTCTTTTTTGGAACTAATTATTCCATTAGTTCCTTTGAACCGGCTCCGGTGTTGTCAGTCATTTTCTCCCCGTTTGATCACCAGACCTTTGCTGCCCTCCTTTGCCTCCGGAGGAGGAGGAGGAGGAGGAGGAGGATGTGCCCGGTGCTGGTGGCTGTGCCTGCCCCCAGCACAGGGGATCACAGGGAGAGCCTGGAAAACACATTCCATGAGCAACTAACTTCCTCCTGACCGCAACTTTTGTGTCCTCACAGTGGGGTTGGGGTGTTGTGTGTTGGGCTGTCCCTGGGCTGGAGAGGATGCTCTTCCCACCCTTCCCAGCTCCTTCTTGCTTCCCCTGCCCAGGGATGTGACAGGAAAGCGAGTGCCCAGGTCTGGGTGTGAGGTGGGGCAGAACACCCAGGTGAAGTCAGCTCCATGTGCTCCAGCTCCGGGGTCAGGGTTAATTTTAATATCTGGCCTGGCTGAATCGACAGGAGACAGGCTCAGCTCCTCAAGCATCCCGGTTTCCCAAAGACTTTCCCAACCTGCCTCCTGTTCACATCCAAAGGAGGCCGGAATGTGTGAGGAAGCTCTGGGGCTTGGAGGATCCTGGGCCTCTCCCAGCTCCCTTGTTTACAGGGAATGTTTAACATTCCCTCTGTAATGCTAAAGAGCTCTGTTGTCTGTTGCTGCCCTCTGTAGTGATAGAGTAGAGACCACAAGATTTCTCTTGTGCAGCAATAATTCTGTTTATTGGCAATTGTGAACCCGTTACAAAATTCCCCATCCCCACAAACCCAGGGCTTCCCTCGCTTTTCCCTCTGCTGTTCTCTCCTTCAGGAATATCTGATCCTCACCAGATTGTCAGGCTGGAGGCTCTTCGTGGGTTCTTTATTTTTATTTCTTTCCAATTAATGTTTAGAATGTACCAGGATAACATTTTTAGGATGCTGACCTGCTCTAAGCACAGCATCTTAAAAGCCATAAAAACTCCCAGCCTCTTACCCAGGCCACAGAAAAGAGAGAGGCTGTTCTAGATTTCACAATATAATTACTTTTCTAAAAGGGCAAATTCACAGAAAATCCCATGTGTTGCTCATTTTCTCATTTCTCTGAAACTTCAGCAACTTTTTTCATGCAGTCAGTTGTAAAAGACACACTAACTAGAGAATAAAAAGCAAATATTAACCTGTGTCTATTGTCCAGCCTCTAACATTGTCAGACAGGTTTCTCCTCAGGACAGTGTTCCCTGATAACCAGCAGTGTCTTATGGTGGCACTAAGTTTAATACAAACTGTGACTGCTGAGAAAATAATGCTGGAAAATTAAACTATCAGGCAGTGTGATTGTCCTGCCTCCCCATATTGCCCTGTTGTATTTTATTTTTCTCTTATAAAATTCAAATAATATAAAAATTCAAATTCAAATAATACATAAAAATTCAAATAATATATATAAAAATTGTATATATATAATTCAAATATATATAAAAATTCAAATAATTAATCTTTGAATACAGAAGAGTTATAAAACTTTGAGTCAAATTAGGTGTGTCTTGTAACTGTCACCCTCATGTTTTGGGTGGTGGGAGTAGAAGTCCCTCACAAGGATGTTTTGGAGAGGTTTTTAATTAGTGGGGATTGTGGCCTGTGTTTTATTTTTTTATATAATGGCAAACAAGTTAATTTGCAAAAGGCAGTCTCTGAAGTTGGCCCTGCCCACCTTCCAGGTCGTACAACAGGGAGGGAATGATTAAATTTTGAAGTCTGAAGCGTGTGGGTTGTGACGTTTGTGACTCAGGTGCTTCAGCTGCAGTGGTGGGCAGTGAAATGGGGAATCTTCATCTGGAGATGGACACGACTGAGCTGCTCAGAGGGGATCAGGAGCTGGTGCCAGACACACTGACAGACTGAATGACTGGATATTGGGAAGGAATTCCTGGCTGGGAGGGTGGGGAGGCCCTGGCCCAGGTTGGGCAGAGAAGCTGTGGCTGCCCCTGGATCCCTGGAAGTGTCCAAGGCCAGGTTGGACGGGGCTTGGAGCAACCTGGGCTGGTGGAAGGTGTCCCTGCCCGTGGCAGGGGGTGGCACTGGATGGGCTTTAAGGTCCCTTCCAACCCAAACCATTGCAGGATTTCATGATCCATTAAAAATGTTTAAGTGTCTGTGATGCCCATGTGTTGGTAGAGTTGGAGATGGTTCTTCATCCCACCCCTGCCATGGGCAGGGACACCTTCCACCAGCCCAGGTTGCTCCAACCTGGCCTTGGACACTTCCAGGGATCCAGGGGCAGCCACAGCTTCTCTGCCCAACCTGTGCCAGGGCCTCCCCACCCTCCCAGCCAGGAATTCCTTCCCAATATCCCATCTAACCCTACTCTCTTTCAGGTTAAGTCCATTTTGTGTCCCCAAAAGTTAACAATTAGGCAAGATACAAAATTTTCACGCTGGACTAAACTCCAGTTCTTGCCACTCAGAGATTGATGCTCAGCCAGGGGAGCACAACAGACCTTGGGACACCCAGCACTGCCCTCCCCTAGAAATAGGGAGGTAAAAAAGGATTATGGATCTAAATACTCAAGTGTAAGATATCAAAAAAAAAATTCATTTGGACAGTTATCCTCAGTTCTCTAACGTTATTTTAAACATATCAAAAATTAACACTGACAGGTATGTGGAAGCTAATGATAATGTGAGGAATAAATTACATTCAACAATAAAAACCAGAAAACAATAATTCCAGAGAGATAACTTTCCATAATAAGTAAGTAAAGGAAATATAGGCAGACATTACGGTTATAGCACAGCTAGGTGTTAAATTTATATGCTAATAATTACATATTTGTTAGGAAGAATAGCTGAGTCTGATCACGTAGGGGGAGAAGCAGGAAAATGCATTGTGGAGGGGATTTGCTTTAATCCTGCTTGCCCAGCCTGGCCGTGTGTGTGTGGGTTTGCTCTCCTGGAAGGATCTCCAGGGAAAGGCTGATGCCCCCCACCAAGCAGAGTGGTTTCCTTTCCCTTTCAGGAGGCGTCTTTTGAAATGTTTCCTGTGCTCAGAAGTGTAAAAGGGAGCCACCAGATCCTACTGAATTTGTTAATAAATATGGATAATAGGGGTTTGTTTGTTGTTTTTTTTTCTCTGCCCAATTGCAGCGGGAGGAGGAAAAGCAAATCCTCCAAGAAAAACAGAATTTTTGTGAGTTACAAAATCAAAATGTTTATTGATGACATATGGTGAAAATAACTCCCTGTGTTGCTCTTTCACGTGCAAATGGGGAAAAAAAAACCCTATTCTTCTCCTAAACTGAGGGTCTTTAGTTTGTAATCATTTAGGAGCAGTGAGGTGGAACTCCATTAGGGCTGTGGCCCTTCACATGCTCAGTGCAGACACTGCTCAGTGTCCAGGCAGGTTAAGTGGGAAAGAAATGACTGCAACTATCTCGTGGAAAAAAAAAGTCTGGTTTGTGTCATTAACGCAGCTCTTGCATTTCTGACCATCCCTGTGATCACCTGGCCTGCCTGAGGATGTGTTTCCGTGTGTTTACATTGGGGTTTTAGGTCAAAAAAGCATCAGAGGAGCTGGTGGCACCCGTTGTTGCCAGTGGGACAAAGAGAACTATGGAAAGTTACTTTGGAATACCTAAAAATTCAGGAAATTTAAAAAGTTCGACATTTTTAAGTTTTCCCGTTCGTTTTCTGCGTTATTTTGATGAAAACGGGGATACCAGGAGATTCTGATTCCATAAGGCCAACATGATTCCCCTTAAATTAGGAGAAAGCTCATCCACATGAAATTCCAGGTGCAGAGATCTGCCCAAAGCCTCCCAATTCCCCGAGTTCTTTAGTTTCAACCATATCACAAATAATTCCTCCTGTTGCAAATCCGATGCATTTGCACTCTCTGAACATGGATTGTTTCCCTGGGGGAACTGCAATCCAGGTTTTTCCTTTGTGCACCTCTACCTGTGTCTATATTTTGCTATTTATTGATTGGACCCGCTGGTAATTAGCTGTATTTTTATTCCCCTGAAGCGATGTTAATTGGTCAGGGAAGTGTGAGGAGCGAAACATCCCTTGGCTGGAGGGGTGTGATGCCCTTGGGATTGGGGATGTGGGGCACTGGGACAGTTTTGGGTGGCAGGGCAGGGCCTTGGCCACGCTCTTGAGCACTTTAATTATTTGTGGGGGAGAGGATTTGTTGCTTTGCTCCTTCCTGAGATGAGGAGCAAACCCTTCCAGCCCGAGGGCTCGGGGTGATGGAACAGGATGGAAAGTTTTGAGGGCGTTTCGTGGAGCTTTTCCTCCCAGGGCAGCAAATAAACAGTTTTCCAGCCCCCTCCCAGCTCCAGGAACTGCTTGAACGTCGGGAAAGCAGATAATTGAGTGTACCTGTGGCACGGGCCTGTGTCTAATCAGTCGGCTGTGTAGGTGGGTAGTGTCAAGTGCCATTCATCTGCTTCCCCTGAGCTCTGCGGAAACAAGGAGGAGGGGGAGTGATAAGACAAAGATATATAACCATGTTGACCACTGAAGTACATGGTTAACAACTTAATTATCTGAGTTCAGCTATCAGTCAGCAACAAACCCGCACAATTTAGACATACTTTATAATTTGCTATAAAAATGGCATAATGATAAGGACAGTGTTGCTCGAATTAGAATCTGCATTAAGTGTGTTTAATTTAATTTTTCTAATTATATTTCTAATAGCTTAAATATGTGCACTGATAAAATGGTTTAGCCACCTGCATTTAAATGCCACCTGATGCGTTTATTTTGGAACAGTAGAAGATTGATATAATTTGAGCTCGAGCTCCTCTGAAAATTCCTTTATTAATGGGTGTTAAATTGTTCTTTGTGGCTGTGCTGCACGTGAAGTCCTGGAGCTGCTACCAGTGTGGGAATCACCGTGGAATGCTGTCAACCTGAGAATATTTATCATATTTTCTGAACTGGGGATGGAGTCTGATTAATTAAAAACTAAAAATTACATTGGTGTTTCAGAGTTCTTCAGCAGTCATTAACTGGGGGATTTTTTTTTAAATCAGGTGAATTAAATGTTTTGGGTAGGAGTGTGTGGATTGGGAGTATTTCCACGTAAATCCTCCCCATATGACACTGACTTACAAATTAATTTAATAGGCAAAACGCAGCTAACTCTGTGTTGCAGTTTCAGTGAGAGCTGCCTGTTTGCACATGCTGGAGGTTTACTAAATAATTCCTCTTTTGAGCTGAAATTGTGCCCTTTCGCCTAAATCTCTGTGTCAGATCAAGGCAAATATTAAAAAAGTGATTAGAAAAACATAAAAAAACCCCGCTTCCTTTCACAGGAGTAAAATGAAAATTGACTTCTAAACCAACTCGTGTGCAGCTGATCCTGAGCGAGGGTGTCTCCGGGCCAATTCAAATGCATAATAAATGACAAACAAAATAATGATTTGGAAAACGCTGTTATATAAAAAAAAATCAAATCAAAATAGCTTCATTTCATGAATTGTACGCAGCAGATATTGTTCACAGGGCTGGAGAGAACCGGGAATCCATAAAATCAATGTTTATTAATTGTTTATTTGTACTCTGAGCTCTGTTTATTCTCTGTGTTTTGCCACCACACGAGGAGGTTGCGCCGTGAACGTGGAGAATCCCGAGCAGAGCGGGGGCCTTTTTATGGGACACATTAAACATGGAACTGGTGGGAGTGTAGAATTTATTTGGAGGATTTTAATTCCTTCTGTGGAACAAAAGTCAGATAAAGAAATACTTTTGACAAACACCTTAAAGTGTACTGGCAAAACTAAGCTGAGCACGTCCAGCGGCCCCACGGGCCTGGGCTGGGCTCTGTGTCCATAAAAACTGGGGATTTGAGAGTCTGGAAATGAGGATTGTTGGCTGCAGGTGGAGCTCAAGGGAGTGGTGTCTGTTCCCAGGATGCTGCTGGAGATGCAGGGATGGAGCAGTGGTGGGGATGATGTTGGAGGTGCTGTGGGGATGGAGCAGTGGTGGGGATGATGCTGGAGATGCAGGGATGGAGCAGTGGTGGGGATGATGCTGGAGGTGCTGTGCTCCTGCAGTGAAGGCCTGGACCACATCTCCCTGGTCTGCCTTTAAAGTTAAGTGTTGGTTTGCTGCATTCCCCAGAGGCACATCTGCAGTGCTGGGTCCAGTCTGGCTCCTTGGGACAGGAGGGACGTGGAGCTCCTGCAGTGGGTCCAGGGGAGGCTGCGGAGATGCCCAAGGGATGGAGCAGCTCTGGGAGCAGCAAAGGCTGAGGGAGCTGGGGCTGTTCAGCCTCCAGAGCAGCCCCTGAGAGGGGCCCTCCCCAGGCTGTGTCAGGGGCTGCAGGGAGGGGGCAGAGGATGGCCCAGGCTCTGCTGGGGGGGCCCAGCAATGGCACAGCAGGAACGGGCAGGAACTGATGCCCAGGAAGCTCCACCTGGACAGGAGGAAGAACTTCTGCCCTGGGCAGTGACCCAGCACTGAACAGGCTGCCCAGAGAGGGTGTGGAGTGTCCTCACTGGGGATGTTCCAGAACCCTCTGGACACAATCCTGTGCCATGGGATGGTCATCCCAGCTAACTCTGGGATGGCCCGGCTGGAGCAGGGAGGGGAGACTGGGTGACCCAGTGTGGTTCCTTCCAACCTGAGCCATCCTGGGATTCTGGGATTCCAACCTGACCCATCCTGGGATTCCAACCTGAGCCATCCTGGGCTTCTGGGAGGTGCTTTGCTGCAGGTTCTCCTCAGCTGTGGGCTGACACAAATTCCCAGCAGCGCCGTGGGAACACGCTGTGTGTTGGGCAGGAGCTGGGAGGAGCCCTGGGTGTTCATGGGATGCTCCCGTGGCTCAACTCCTCCTAAATCCTAAATGCCACGATTCTGCTTCCCCCAGTGCCTGCCCTGCCTCTTCCCACGCTCCCTTCCCTGACAAACACTTCCATAAAGCTTCATTATCCCGACGGCTGAGAGACAAGTGCGGTGTGCGAGCACAAGAAAATGAAATCAGCGTTTAATTACCAAATATTCTACATCTAAAATTAAAAAAAAAAAAGCTTAAATAATTCAGTTTGATTTGGTCTAATTAGCCTGATTTCCTAGTATTTAGCCCTAATTATGTGATACATAAGCCCTAATTATGTGGTACGTATACAGTGTGCTCTCTAAAGTTAAAGATCAGAACGGATACTGACTTAAATGATAAAATATGTTAAATTATTAATTATAATTAATCTTACAAAATAGGCATAATTAGTTTAAGTACTTTAGATATTCTACTTAATAGCATTACGCATTATATGCAAGGTTTGAGCATTTTACAAATACTCTGTGAAATGGAAAATCCTGGTGAGCCTTTGGATCCGAGCGAGCTCTTCCCTCGTGGCTGCTGTGGTGCCTCTCCGGGCTCTCCCCACCCCAGAGGGATGTGTGACTGAGCATCCTCGGGGTCCTGCCCTCTCCCACCCGGAGCTGAGAGCTGGGAAATCCTCCTTGAACTCCTCTTGAGGTTTTTCAGATGGTCTACAGGGTCAGGGCCTGGAGGACACCGGGGTGTCGGTCAGCCCAGAGCAGGGAAGGATTTTAGGTGCTCAGAATTCACTTCTCTCTGTTCCTACAACCTGCTGTCAGTTAGACCACTGACTAGGCCAGTTAGACCTGGTCTAGGGGAAGGTGGAATTGAGACGGGCTTTAAGGTCCCCCCAAACCCAAACCATTCTGGGATTCTATGAAATCAATCAACGCAGTAAAAAAATTGGGGAGATGTTTATAGTTCTTCTACCTAAAACGTGCTTTACTACTCATTTCTCTAATATAATGTGGGCAAAATTGGGCTGAAATTACTGTGAAAACTGTGTCTCACCAGATTTTTTTTATGGTTCTGCCTTTTGATTAGGTCAGAAGTTGGTGGGGTGGGTTTGGCTCTGGTGCTTCAGCACTGCCTGTGTGGGGAAAATAAAGGAATAGGTGATGAAAAGGGGAGAATTCCAAAATCACCCAGAAAAAGGAAGGAAAGAAAAAAAAAATTATTCTGTTTTCCATTCCAAATTTTGCAGAATCAGGGGGGCAGGGAGACATTCGAGAATATTTTTATAAAAACAGATTTACCCGTTACTGGGGAGAGAATTTTTGTTACATACCCAGCTAATTTGTTGCAGATTGATGGTTTCACAGATTAAATAAACTTGAGTAAATATAGAAAACACAGATTAACTAAATGATGTGTTGAAACCATTCCAAGAGACGACAAACCGTGTCCAGGAGAAAAATAAATTCTGAAATCTTCAGGAGCACTTTCAAAGCTCCAATAAAACCCACACTGGATGAGGTGGATCTCCATGAAGTCAGTGCCACGTGTGCACCCCTCCTGCTCCCAGCTTACAACTGGGTGTAGCACCTGACTTACTAATGCACTTCCACCCTCATTATCCCGTGGGAGAGTGAAATGTTCCTGAAGATGGCATTATTTTTGTTAATGGGCTTCCATCCCGAGCAGGGCTCTGCCTGGAGCCCATCCTGGCCACGGGAGAGCCCAGTGTTCCCGCTGAAAAGCCCACTGGGAGATGATCCTGTGGGACTGGTCTATGTGCAGTGGTGCCAGACGTGGTGGTTCCTTCTCATCTCTGTCCCTGACAAAGGAGCAGTTTGCAGATAAAGAATTAAAGGCATTAAAACTCAGCAAAAATGCTTTAAACAAGTGACTAGATGCTGAGAATTACTGTGAGGCTTTTGAAGAAGAATTCAAGAGAGAGTTAAATGTCTCCAGGTTTCCTCTGCCACGAAGCAAATCTCCAGGCCGAGGGGGCTGAGCTGTGCTTTAGGTGCAGTGGGCTTTTAAACCCCACTATTTAATGACTATCCTTGTTCCAAATCCCTTCCAATATTTGCAGTGGGGAGGGATGAGCACCTTTGGACTCGTGGGCTGCCCGTCCCCCCTCGGCTGATCCCGGCAAAATGTTTTCCTTTCATTTCCTCTGGATCTCCTGCAGTGCCCAGGCAGTCCCTGCTCCTTTGCAGGGGTTTTATTCCTCTGTCTGAGCCGTGGTGGCACCGGGGCTGTGACCCCACAGGGGGACACCTGGGGGGGCTCATGTTGTGCCTTTTCCTTGCATTCACTGTGCTCCTTGGGAAATATTCCAGGGGCCGGTCAAACAGGGCCTGGCTTTCAGTGAAATGGTTCCTTCCTCCATGGAATGCAGGTGATGGCAAACAGGGCAAGTTGGAGAGGCAGGGACTTGTGTCTTCTGCTGCCAGAATGACCAGGGAATCACACAGTGGTGTGGAAGAAGGAAGAGGGAAGTGTTGCAGAATTTTAAGAGGCCTGGGCTGGGGATGATTCAGGCCAAAAAATATAATCTTGTGTAGTGAAATTAACATTTTGATTCTGCACGGTGTTGGCCTGGGGTTTGGGGGACCTGGGTTTGGGTCTCTCTTCTGGTGCTCAGTTTTTGTCCCCTCTGTCATGAACCAGTTTGGTTTGTTGGGGCCGTGTGAGCACCCCTGGAAGTGAATTAATGCCAGCATGGTTTGGGTTGGAAGAGACCTTAAAGATCATCCAGCTCCAACTCCCTCATCGTAAGCAGGGAGCTACTGATGCTTCCCGCTAGCCCAGGTTGATCAAACCCCCATCCAGCCTGGCATTGGACACTTCCAGGGGTGGGAATTCCAACCCGGCCCCGGGACACGGATCAGGGATCTGCTCCCCCAGCCCTTCAGCAGGGGAGGAATCTGTGCCTCACAACCGGCTCCTGAGCTGCTGCTTCCACACAAAACTGCTTTTCCTCCCTAATTAAGCTCTGCTCGGGATCCGCTCAGATGTTCACTGCTGACAAAGTGTTTCTTTCCCATCTTTCCCCCTCTCCTTCCCCGCCTTGATTTAATAGTTTAGCTGAAGTTTGATTCCTGGCTCGTCCTTTCGCAATCTGGCCCCTGTTTTCGAGGAGATGTAAAATGAATGTGACAGAGCGATACGGGCCCTTAAAATGAGCTTAATTTTCCTGGGAATGCTGGGGGGGGGAAGCCTGCAGTGGCTGGGGTGGGAATGGTTCTGTGCACAGGGGAGCCCAAAGGGGCTCAAGGCAGCGTTAAATGGAACTCTGGATCTTTGCTGGATTTTCTTATGCCTGTTTGGGCCCCTTTCCATCACCCCATGCATTCCCTTCTCTGTCAAACCAATCTTTCCTTATGTTTTACCCCCTGCCATAGATGTTGGTGAGACACCAGTGAGGAAGATTATTTCCCATTAGCTGGGATTATGTTCCTGGTGCAGTTCTGTTCTCCCTGTGCTGCTGAAGGTGGGCAGTGGGCACATTGCTGAACGTTGTGTGGGAAATGAGGCTCCCTGGAAATGCAATTTTTTCTTGAGAAAGAGAATACTCCCTACTTTAAAAAAAATTGTTTGAATCTCTGCTTCTTTTTTATTTAAAGGAAATTATCTTTTTCCTGGACAACATTATGTCATTATTAAAGGTAGCTTCCTTAAAGTAACTCTGCTAAAGGCCAGTGAGTGATGGAAGGAGTTTCCTCACTGGGTTTAGGCTGAGCAGGGGCTGTGAGGAGGAGAAGGGCCCTGCATTAGGTCTCTCTTTGTGTTTCCCTGAGCCAATCCTCTCTGTGGAAGCAGATGGCCACAGCAGAGGGACTCAGAGCAGCGCTGAGCGTGGGACTCTGCCTAAGACCATGTGCAAACACTGTCATAAGCTGAGCTTTGCTGGGCACTAATCCATGAAGATATTAAAAATGTTACCTGTGGCACGTTGCCGAGCTCTGATTGCAGTGGGGTGTCTGTGCCCTCTCCAGAGCCATTCCCAGCTCCTCCATCCTGGGGCTGCCCAGAGCAGGGGCTCTGCTTGCAGCCTGCCCTGGGTGAGGAATGTCCCCATGGCAGGGGTGGGGCTGCTCCTGGTGGTGACCCATCGGTCCCTCACCACCCTGCTCTCCCCCTGGGTGGTGGGAGCAGGAGCCCTGGACATATTCTGTGCTCTCGTGGGGTCTGCTGGGGCCACAGGGCTCAGCAACCCCAGGGACCACCTGCAAGGACGTGTTGTGGCAGGAGGTGACAGGGTTAGAAGGTGTTAAATATCAGATCACAGAATCATGTCATGGAACGGGTTGGGTGGGAAGGGACATTAAATCCCATCTCATCCCACCCCCTGCCATGGGCAGGGACACCTCCCACCAGCCCAGGTTGTTCCAACCTCGTCTTGGACACTTCCAGGGATCCAGGGGCAGCCACAGCTTCTCTGCCCAACCTGGGCCAGGGCCTCCCCACCCTCCCAGCCAGGAATTCCTTCCCAATATCCCATCTATCCCTGCCCTCTGGCACTGGGAAGCCATTCCCTGTGTCCTGTCCCTCCATCCCTTGTCCCCAGTCCCTCTCCAGCTCTCCTGGAGCCCCTTTAGGCCCTGCAAGGGGCTCTCAGCTCTCCCTGGATCCTTCTCTTCTCCAGGGGAACCCCCCCAGCTCTCCCAGCCTGGCTCCAGAGCAGAGGGTGCTCCTCTTGTTGGTGGAACTTCTCATCCACCAGCACACCCCAGTCCTGCTCCCCAGGGCTGCTCCCCATCCCTTCTCCCCCCAGCCAGGGGCTGTGCTGGGTCTGTGCCCTGTTCTGACACAGCACCAGCTGCAGAGGGACAGACAGACATGGAGAGGAAATGGAAACTCTCCCAGGAGGGGATTCATGTTGCCTCAGAACATCTCATCTCCTTCCCACCCTTTCTTGCCCACCCCCCCTCCCTTCTCTGTGGATTTGCCATTTTGTTCTTTGTGCAATAAATGCAGCACGAGATGAGCAGAAATAGGAATTTAATGATGTAAAACGTTGCATATGGTCAGTGTGGCTTCAGGCTCATTTGGCTGCAACTTTAAGCAGGAATTGTATGAAAATGGGAATCTGTGTGTTGAATTCATGGCTTTTTGGCAGTGCCCAAGTTAGAAACCCCTGAGTGGCATAAACTCCAGGTGAGGCCAACTCCGTGGTGTCCTTGAGCTGTGTGGGGTGTCTTGGGCTGTTCTTCAACATCAGAGCAACAGGAACAAACCAGAGAGTTGCAATGTCCTTTGGTTTCCACACTTCTGAGCTTTCCAATCTCTGCCTCTTATTCATTTCAAGGAAAATTCTTTCTTTTTGGCAACTGTATGGGATTATTCCAAGTCTGTCTAGAGCTTGGGTGAATAAACATGAGTTGATGGGTTATTCCACAGAGCAGATGTAAAACCAAGTGTCTCATCCAGTGACACATTTGCAAATACCTGGGGCTGAAGAAGAAACAACCCAGAAGTAAATCTGCTAACCAGCACCTTCAGCTCAGTGAAATATATTTTTCCACCAATTCTGAACTGGATGGATGCATTTCCATAAATATTTTTCATGTCACTTGGATAGTAGAGGGTAGCAGCACATGATGGGATTTTTTTACTCTCTTCCACGTGTTTAGGTTCTCTTTATTCTACTGTTTTTTTATAAAATGGGTGAATATAACAATTTTTTTTTTGTTTTATTGAAACTGCCTAAGAAAAATTATTTAATACACAAAGGAATTTCTAAATCTGGGTTTAATTTTTTTATATTCTGCATTACAATACAGAAAAAAAAAATCTGTCCTTCTGTCTAACTGATGTTAGTTTGATGATTATACTAATATTAACTGCTTTACTTGAGTAAGCAAAGAAAAAGTAAAATACCAGTCAGACCAGCTGCTAATTCACAGAGTGTTGTACTCTGGTTATTAAAAATACCCAAAAGATGTACCTTTGTGGTTCAGTCTTTTGAATTAGAAGCAGAATATTAATTTAGGCCTGGAGCATGATTAAACATTGTAAGGCCCCTTAAGAATTTTCACCAAATTTTCTTGGATTTCTCTTTTATTGGGTCTTCCTCGACTGTGTTTAGCTCTGTAATTGCTTTGCTCCTTTGTTGATAGGTTAAAGCACAATGTGATTTTCTCCATGTCATAATATTTAAGAGGCTGGTTCAATGTTCCGCATGTATGATGTGCAGCTGAGGCACCCGGCACGGGGGGGGTGGGCTGGGGGCTTTTCTGGGATTCTTCCCTTCCCTCCTTCTTTTCCCTCTCTTTATGGAACTGTTCAGAAGGGCTGCTGGGCTGCAGATTTACCTGTGCTTTCCACCAGCAGTGCAGGATCACTGGAAATTCAGGAGGGGTTTTCTGGAGCAGAGAAACTCCCAATGACAGATAAAACAGGGCAAGAAAATCCAGCTCTGGGGGGGGTTGTGGGTTTTCTTCCCTTCCCTTTTTTTCCCCCCTCATTTATCAAACTGTGTAGAAGGCTGCTGGGCTGTAAATTAGTGTATGTTTAGTGGAAATTTAGGAGGGTTTTCCAGAGCAGAGAAACTTCACAGACAAAACAGGGTAAAAAAACAAAAATCCAGCTCCTTCCCTACGCTCCCATTTTAAAGGATGGACTCAGAACATCACATTTTTCCAGTTCCTTGGGGAGAGCCAAGGGTTGAAATGTAATAATTGAAATTCGTTACTCACGTGCACCAAAAAAAAATTGTTCCTTGGCACAAAGAAGATTAAAAGTTGTGGAGATCAAAAGTTACAGGGGAGGCCTCGTTACCAGTAATGAGGGATATGTGGGTGGATCACTCTGGGATCCAGAGTGGGTTTGGAAGGCCTAATGTTTGGCTGGGGTTAGATAATTTATATACAGCACTGCTAAACCCCTGATGTGTCAGCAAAAATGTCACCAGGGTTTTGGGGTGCCATCAGCTAGGGATATTCAGACATATTGATATCATTACTCAGGAAGGTAATAATTGTCTTTTCCAGGCATTGATAAAGACCTCCCCCTCCTCAGCTTTTAAAGAGCAACACTCTTTGCTAATGAGACTGGAATTTCCTTTTTACACAACACAAAGAAAGAGAAATCTGGTAAAAAGGACTGTACTAAATCTGAGATGTGCCCCAAGGCCACACTCAAGTACTCAGTGGCTACAACAGTTGGTCAAAAGCTAAAATACGTTTTATTTGAGCGTGTCCCAGGCAAGATAATAAGAACAGTGACTCTGAATATTGAAATGTGCCATCATATAGAGAATGAGCTGGCAATTCATTAATAAATAATGATTCTTGGTGATAGCAATGACCAAGGAGACCATGTCTTGAGGCACAGCATAAGAAAACCCTTTATTTAAAACCTTTATAAGGGAGGAAGGAAGGAAGGAGGATATTAACTACACGTGGAAGAAATCTAAAATCAAAAAGAAATTTGACCTGAATCAGGACACTGAAGTTTCCAGCCAAGCAGCAGGTTCTGCAAGAGGCAGTGAGTGAGCAGAGCAGGTTCTGTGGTGGCATCTCAGAGCATCAAAGAAAAAGCTCATTGAAGCTCAAAGCATAAATTGCCAAAGGTGAGAGATTCCATGACTTCTCCTGGAAGAGCAGTGAGGACTGACGTGCCCAGCAGCCCTTGAGCACGGGCAGAGGAAAGGACCCTGTGATTGGAACTCTGTCCTGAAGGAAACCGTGTTGGCAGCAGCAATTAGGATTTCAGGAAGCAGAGGAGTTGGGCTCCAATAATTATATATAAAGCCAGTGACGACAATTTCCGAAACGCAGACAACCCGGGCAACCCAAAAAATCTGTTGTCCTGGTCTAGTTAGTGCAGCTCAAGTGGTGCATTAATTAGTGGTGGGAATAGTGCAGACATTTCTGTCTCGGATTCAGCAGGGAAATTAAAATCCTTCAGCTCCCAGAGCGGAGCAGCTGCTGCAGTTGGAGCTCAGTGTCCTCTCCAGCTTCAGCCGCTCGCGATTCGAGCGCGGTTTGAGTCGCAGCGCAGCCATGAAATAGCAGGAATTCATTTTGAAGTGCTAATATTATCTCAGTATGTTCAAACCGAGCAGGCAATTTAATTTTTGAGCTTCCCGAGGCATAACAGGTTGTTTGTTAAATATATAACTGGAGCATTTTTTTATTCGTTGCGATGCATGTGATCGTGTCATTCACACGTAACACTGAGTAATCTTCCTGCATTTCCCTGTTTCCCTGGGGGTTGTCCAGTTGCTCTGGAAATGTTGTTTCCTTTAAGTGTGGATCTTCACATTCACAGAATGTCAAACCTTAGAAGTGCACTCATGGCATCATGTCACGTGAAAAATCCACAGTCAGGAAATAAAATCTTTAAAACTTCCTGAAGTTTTTCTTTTCCTTCTGGTGAAAGTGCATGGAAGTCTGGGGTTATTGAGGTTGTATCCATTATTAGTACATTTGTAAAAATCACCAGAACAAATTGCATATTGGGTTAGACCCATAACTCACAGGCTTCACCTTCGCTGGGAGGTTTTCCAACTTGAAGAATTTTATCTGAATTGTCATTATAGGAAGGAAACATTTTGCTCCAGTTCCATAAAAATTGATTTTGCAGCAAGGACGTTTTCAATAAACTAAGTCCAGCTCAGTGAACAAAACAGAGAAAGCGATGTTTTGAAGTTCTTGGTGTTGTTTAAATTTTACTAGAAAATTTAAAAAGAAAAAAAGCACGTTTGAATTGCTGTGAATGCACCTCCCGCTGCTGCCCCAGCCCTGCCCGCGCTCCTTCCTCTCCTCCCTTTGTCCCTTGTCCTTCCCGCGGGTCATTCCTGCCCCATCCCGTCCTGGCAGGAGCTGTTCATCACCCTTAACTGGCTCATCTTTCCAGCAACTCCCGAGGGTCAGGGCGGGATTCCCGCCTTCCCCAGGGGCGCGGGCAGGGTCCCCGCCTTGGGAGAGGCCCTGGATCAGCTTTCCCGATGGGAACATTCCCGAGGGATGCTGTGAATGGCAGCGCTGCCCTCACAGAACCACTCGTCTATGTGTTTATCCTCTTTCCACGTGGGAACTGGGAATCACCCTGCCTGTAGGAGCAGGGAAGGGCTCCGGTCCGAGGGTTTTTCCTGCGGTTGTTTGCGGAGCGCTGGGGCTGGAATGTCCAGATGTGACTGAGTGGGAACAATGCAGCATCAGGGCGATTGTTCGGGAGTTACCAGGGCGGTTGTTTTGGGGTTTCTCGGTGCGGGAGGAGGGGATGATGCTATAGATGGACGGTGACGGCCCTGCCACTTCGATTAGGGCCGGTCCCGGCTCCGAGCGCATCCCGCGCATCCCAGCCCGGAGCCGGCACAGCAGGCCGGGCAGCCAGGAACGAGGATGCTCGGCAGGAGCACGGCCCTGGGGCTGAGCCCTGCCGTGCCTGGTGGCAGGGACGGGGCCGGGATGGGCCATTCCCGTGTCCCCGAGCCCGCGGGGCACTGCCAGCTGCCAGCGGGGCGGGCACCCCTCCGGGATGGGGGGATGGACCCGCCTGGGTGGGCGAAAACCTACGGAAACGCAGCGTTTCGCGGTATGAAATGGAGGTGGGGCTTAAAAGAAAAGAAGTTTAAAAGCTCATTTAATACGGTTTTCTGTGTTTCCTGGCTTCGCCGTGGTGACAGCACCTAAAAGATACTTTGGGACGATCCCAGGTCCTCAAAGGGACAAATCAAGCTTTGCAGAATTCCAGGAACCACAGTATGGGTGTCTTTTAAACCGCGTTTTTTTTTAAGTGGGGGAAAAGTAGAGAACTGTGACCTATTGTACTCCCTATACTTGAAAAGTAGGTGCTAAATACTTTATTTTTTCCCCATTGGTCTATTTATTCCTGTGCCTCTCTTACCCATCCTCGTGTGAAGGTGGTGCAGGAGGGTGTGTGCTTTCCCTCCAGGAGCACATGCGGGGTCTGCACAGGGGGCTGGATTTAATCATTCCCGGTAACAGCAGCCCTTGCCAGCATGGAAATAATAGGCCTGTCATTGGCTGCCCTGTAAGGGAGAGAGGAGGAAAAAAAAAATCTCATTTGGGGAAAAATAATCGAAGATTATCAGCTGCACCCAGGAATTTTTGGAGCCTCGCAGAGTCTCCTCCTCTGCCCATATGCATTTTAACTTCCCCCATGGCACATAAATACGAGGCTTATATTAAAAATATAGCTGGATATTTCTGTGGCGTGCTCCCATCACTCTGTTCTCTGCCAAGATAGAAGGAATGAGGGGAAAATGATGCTGTGATAATTAGTGGAGAGAGTCAGAGCATCGAAGGAAACACTGAGAGCACAGTAAAGTGTAGGAAAAACCCCAAAACCCAGCGAGCAGAAACCTGGGCTTGACCTGCCCTGACTCCAGCAATCACTGGGGGGTTTTGCTCTGTTTTTGGCAATAGAAATGTGGTTCAGCACATGCTCCATGTTCCACACATTGAAGTGCTCTGTGCAGTCAGGAGCCACTGGCCGGGCTCGGGAGGGAAAAGCTGCAGCCCTTTATCTTGAGCTCTGTCCTCAGCTACACCAAGGTATTTGTCAGCTCTGCAGGAGCATTAAGAGCATCTCACTGCCAAAAGAAACAGTATTCAAGGATTATCAGTTATATTGCAGCAGAGATACACTATATATATATATTTAAAGTAATATATATATATGTGTGTGTGTATATATGTATACATATACATTTATAATATGTATAGACATGTATACATACATTTATAATGTGTGCATACATGTATATATATATTTATAATGTATGTGTGTATATATCCACTGATAGGTATTAGATGCAGATCCCTGCACATCACGCAGAAGAAAAGGTGTCTTCGAGCAGTGACTAATGCACTTCATTTTAAATACTTTTTAAATTAATTTTTGAATGCTCTGCCATCATATTTTGAAGGGAAAATTAAACCAGTTTAAAAGTTCTTCATCCTCAAAACATAGTCCTTTTGCCCTTTGTATTTCCTCCCTTTAAAAAAAAAAATCCCTTATATAAATATAGTTATAGAGCATCATGATTGGAATTCCCAGGGGGGATTTTTGTGGCACTTCAGAGCAAATGTGGTTGACACTTGTTCTTTGTTACCCTTGGGCTACTGTTTTGATCATCGACTGAATGGATTTATTCTTGTCAGCACAATGAATTTTGCACTCTTGTCGTGAGTAAATTTTACAATCCTTTCTCATGTGTAAATGAAGGACCAGTACATTCAGGTGCTTTATGTTTACGAGGCAACTTTGGTTAATTTAAAGGGGGAATTCCAGCAGATGGAAGAGCTGAACCCTGAAATGCAAACCCCACTCCCGTCAGATGATCCCGGGCGATGCAGCTCAGATCCCTCATTTGTTTTTCCTTCGTGTGGATGGGAAGCACACGAGGCTCTGAACAGCCATGGTGAAATAATTGGTATGAAGCTGGAGAAGCTTAATTTTGATGAAGCAATTAGTGGTTGTTTCCTGATTGCTCTTAGTGCCGTGAAGAGGAGGTGAAGGAGATCGTGCCGCCTCTTTCAATTCCGAATGTTTCCCGGCTCCCAAGACCTTTTGCCCTTCTATTGGACACAGAGAAAGTTGCTTTGAATTTTTTTAGAAAGTGTCTTGTGACCACGGATTCTCAAGAAGGTTAAACATAAATTAGTCATAAAGCCAACAAAAGGGAGCGAGAGGCAAAGAGGAGGCTCTGCGATTGTCGGCCAAATTTCTCTGGTTTCAAACTGCTGCTGTTTAATTAGGAAAAAAATCAAGGCTGGATTCTATTTCCCTTTTAGAATAACAATAATAATAATAATAATAAACTCTTTGGGAAAGGCTGCCATTTATAACCTCCAACATTAATGTGCAACGAGCTATGTAATGCTGCAGATCTGAGCAGTGTTTAAGACAACAAAGTGCTATTTGATAGTCGAGCCTTTCTGTGGAACAGCTCTTCTTCCTGCCTTTGATGTGGGGATGGTTTATTTAATCAATTATTAATCAAAGTTATGGCATTCTTCTTATATATTTAGGTAAAAACTAAAAGATGCCTTTTCTGGCTTTCTTGTTTCAATGAAAGTTTAAATAGAATGCGGAAACACTCGCTTTTGAACGGGAAAAAAGCACAGATTGGAGAGCTTCCAGTGTCGGGCTTTGAGCAGCTCAGGGAGTGTTCAGGGGGGAAAAAAAGAGGGGAAAAAAAACATTTCCGAGTTCTGTGGCTCGGCCAAAGGTGCCAGAAGGGCTGTGCTGACCTGCCCTGCGGGGACAAAGGGCAGGACAGATAATCTGGGGGGTGTTTTCCTGGCCCCGGGTGCTGAGCCCGGGGCAGAGTGGGCAGCCGGACACTCGGAGCTTCTCGAGCAGTTGGGAACATTTGGCAGCTTAACACAGAAAAAAATGACTGCTCGGGAAATCTCAGCGGCTGCTAATTAGCAGCACTGAACTGTGGGTAAGGACAGTAGATTTTAATGTGAGAGGAATTGTACAATAACCACCCCACTGAAAGAAATAGCAGGAAATGCTCCCCAGCTGACCCTTGTGGCAATCTAAGCTGCATATTGCAATAATCCTGTAAATTACTCTGCTTTTTTATACAGTAACTTGGAGTTAATTAGTAATTTAACATTCCTCTACGCTATTAAATGTCTTTCTTGCATTATATTATGTTGTTTCATGGTCTTACCTTAACACTAATGGGGTTTAGTTCTATTTTCTCAAAACAGTAACAGTAAAATAAAACTGAGCTGGAAAATTAATTAGTTCTCTTTTACCTTTGATTTACCTGTTAGTAACAATTAAGTGGCAGTGCACAGGTTTGGAGTGGTGCGAGGTTACCCGGAGAGGAATGGATTCCCTGGATGAGCTGTGCAGTGGGGGTGAGGATGAGGAGGG
>NW_020897767.1:780775-889766 GCF_003984885.1 Neopelma chrysocephalum
TGCATCCTGGTATCCCTCCATCCCTGTATCCCCTCATCCCCTCATCCCTCCATCCCTGTATCCCCTCATCCCCACATTCCCGTATCCCACATTGTTCTGTATCCTGTTGTCAGTGCCAGTGCCCAGCGATGGGGACTGGAAGAATTTGGCAGAGCATCTCCCGGGGTTTGCAGCCTGGGGAAGGCTCCCTGGGATGCCATGGGCAGCATCCCTGGGAATTCTGGGAGCAGCGTTTGTTGTGCAGAGCTGGAGTTCTGCACAATTTATTCCGTCTTTGCAGCCGCAGGAATCTGAGGGTTAATTAGAGTAACCAACAACCATGGAACACGTGATCCCAGGGAAAGTTTGGGATATAATTACATGGGGCATCAGGTGAAAGAGTCTCTCCCAGATTAATCCAGCACAAATTAAAAGTTGGAGTGTTTTTTTTTTTATCTCTCCCTTCTTACTCCACAGTCTTTGTTTCAGCTGCAGTATTTGCTCCCTTTTAGAGCCACCAGAGGATTTGGGTTGATAAGCCAGGTTTGGGGTTTGGATTGATTGAGACAGGTTTGGGGTTTGGATTGATTGAGCCAGGTTTGGAGTTTGGGTTGATTGAGCCAGGTTTTGGATTTGGGCTGATTGAGCCAGGTTTTGGATTTGGCTTGGTTAAAACAGGTTTCAGATTTGGGTTGATAAACCAGGTTTGGGGTTTGGATTGGTTGAGCCAGGTTTCAGATTTGGGTTGGTTGAGCCAGGTTTCAGATTTGGGTTGGTTGAGCCAGGTTTCAGATTTGGGTTGGTTGAGCCAGGTTTCAGATTTGGGCTGATAAAGCCAGGTTTTGGGTTTGGGCTGGTTAAACCAGGTTTCTCCCTGGCTGTTTATAAAACTCAGGTGTTTGGGAGTGCTGGGAGGTGAGGGGGATTTCTCATTCCCTCTGGAATGAGATCCCGGTGGGCCCCACCCTGGGGTGGTTTGGCAGCAGCTCCGGGAGGAAGGCAGAGCCAGGGATGTGCTCGGGAAGGGCTGAATTCCACACCAACCCCTTCCCCAAGCCCTCGTCCCTGGGGGCTCCCTCTAAAAGCAGCTTAAAACCCCATTCTTTGCAGCCGGCCTGGAGCAGCCATAAAAAATTCATCCCTGCTTTAAGAGATTCCTGCTTTTCTGTCCTGCCCATTGTTAGACAAATTGAAGTGTGCACTCGGAAGGAGAGCGGCGCTGAACTGGGGATTTATTTACTCATTCGATTCTAATATTGAGAGAATCTGCTCTCCCCGTTCAAAGGGTAGAGCAACAATGCGAGTGACATCGGGTCAGCGGCACTTCAGAGCTACCTGCGAGATAGAATTGTTCTCCTGGCAGATAGGAAGTGACTGAAACCTCTTTTTCTCATCAATGTCTATTATGATTGATGGCTCTATGGTCACACTGAATATGCCCTTTTTAAATAATTCACAATGTCATCATAGTACTAGTTTATAACTAGCCTGTTATTTTTACCTTTGTTCATTCACTAACAGGAGATTGGAGAAATTAAGTACCGTGGGTTTGGGGAGCATTAGAACTCATTGAAACGTTCATTTTTCTTTCTGTTTTCTTTTCTTATTTTATTTCATATTTTTTTTTTCCTTTCGAGGCAAAACCTCCCTGCACACGGCAGCAAAGATTTGTAAAAAGCCACGGGCTTTCGGGGCTGATCACTCATTAAAAACCGGCTCAGCAAATCAATATATTCCCGTTGATGACATTAATTAAACTATAGAGAAATCCCCCAAATAAAGCAGCCGCCCTCACCCCGCTCAGATGTGAGTTCATCTGTCACCCAGAGCACGGGGAGGACGTGTTCCAGGCATCACAAATGCACGTTGTGGGTTCAGGGTGGGAGCTCGTCCGTAATTGATGCCGAGCGTTATTCCTCGAGTGCGCTGGAAACAGTCCAAATAAAAATGGCTCCAGTTGGAGAGCTGAATTATTTTAGCAGCAGTTAATGGATGAAATATTTAATAATGTACTTTGCAAATCAGATTTTATTTGTTTAACTTTGAAATTGGGGCTGGGTAAGTCACATTAGACAGTAGTGGAGTATTTATCGTCTCTCTCTTGACTGTGGAAACGTGGCTCATAATTAATGGATGACAGGAATAATCATATCGATCCCTTTGCCAGGGCTCTGTAATTAGAAGGCTTTAAGCAATTCTTACATTGCTTCAATAATTTTTTTGTTAAACAAATTTAAGTAAATGTCTAATTCATTCAGAAATCACAGTTCCCTCCTTCCCTGCCCCATTATCTGGCACCTTGTGCCTGTTCCAAAGAATATCCCTGGATATTTCCAGCAGATCCCTGAGTGGGAGAAAAGATCTCGAGAAGCATTTCCTGTGGGTGCAGGAGCAAATGCCAAGGATGAAAATGCCCTTGGAAGAGGATGGGCTCCATCACTTCAGCAGGGCCAAGATTGCACCCAAAATCTGAATCCTCCCTGGAGCGCCCGGAGAATTCCCATGGCAGATTGGAGTGGAAAAGCCTGTGGATGCAGTGAGTACAGAAATAGCTCAGATCCATGGAGCTGCTTCCCTGGATAAGTTTTCCCACCTCACACCTGCCCTTGGGTTGGTACCCCTCCAGGATGGATTTGGGGGAGCCTTGGGAGCACCAGGATGGAAAAAAATGTCTCAGTCTTGATGCTGGTTCCCAGAATGGGAATTCCCACGGGTGCTGGGAGTGAGGCAGGATGTTTTCCTACAGGAGTGGGATTTTTTAACACTCTACAGTTACTACTGCAGAGTTTATATATTAAAGTGGACTTTGGGAAAGTCAGTGTAACTTTATCACGAAATATGGGATTGAGACACCCATTTTCACCATTTCTTTGGCACAGCCAGCTGGAACCAGCCAAAATAGGAGTTCATCCATGGGTTTATTCCCTCTTTTTCTCTGGATTTAGGCTCTGTTCCTGGCAAAACTGCAGCAGCTCATCAGGGCTGAGAATGTGGATATTGTTCTATGGGAATGTGGAAGGTTTTCCAGCATCAGAAATCATGGGGAGAAGGTCCCTGAGGCTGCTGAGCTGCATCCCCAGAGGATGCTGTGGAAGGGGCAGAGCATGGAAGGGATTTACTTTGGAAGAAGCTGGAAATTAAATATCTGGTGATGCAGAGGAGATCTTTTGATCTTCAATTTGCTGTTCAAATCTATTCAAGATGTATGTCCAAAATATTTTAGTTTTTCTTAATTTTGGTGGGTTTTTCCAGTTTGTTTTGTTGTTGTTGTTGCTTGGTTGGTTGGTTGGGTTTTTTGCTGGATTTTAGTTTGGTCTGGTTTTATTTTGCTGTTGTTTCAGGTTCTTTTTTCTCATTTGTTTTTAGTTTAGGGAGTTTTGTTGTGGTAGTGATGGTGGGTTTTGTTTGTTTTGTTTTGTTGTTGGATTTTGGTTTGTTTTGGCTGTTTTTGTTGTTGTTTCAGATTCTTTTTTCTGTTTGTTTGGGGTTTTTTTGGTTGGTTTTTTTGGTGGTGGTGTTTCAGTGGGGTTTTTTTGCTTGGTTTTGGTTTGTTGAGTTGTTTTTTTGGGTTTTTTTTTGTTGGCCAGCTGCCTCTGCAGAGATTTGGGTTTCAGAGATCTTCCATGATACCTCACGGGAGCAGAGATGATGCTGCAGCCCTGCAACTCCCCCCAGGCCCCCGTGGTAGTAATTAATAAGAAGTCAAGTTCTGAACTAACTGCGACAAATTGGAAAGCTGGGAATTGGGAGATAAGAGCGGAGGGTCACAGTTTATTTGTAACTGGGTTATCGAATCATAATAAGCACTTAGAGCAAAAAGCATCATAAAAGAAAATAGGGAGGTACAAGAACCCTGCAGTAATTGGGTTTTCCCACACAAATAAGATCCATGTAGCAGAAGAATTTCCCTTTGAAGGGGCCGTTCTGAATTTGGGGTCCCCGGTTTCCATTAGCCCCTCGTCGTCACCGGCCCAGTGCAAGGCAGATAAAATGCATAAAACATCCCCAACATTTGATATCTTAATCCTATTTGCTTCTATTTCCCAATGTTCCCCAGTGTGACCAGAAAAAAAAAAATCACAAAATTGCAAGAGGGATAATACAACATCCAGTCCCTTTCATGAAAATACAGAAATTACAGTCCTTGTTCTCTTTAGTATTTTTCTATTTTTAAATGTTTGGCAATTGATTTAAAAAGTTTTAAAGCTCCAGTTTCGTGCACCATAAGCTTAGGGAGTTAACCAGGGGAAAAAAAGCATTCATTTACAGATTTTAGTCTTTAGAGCTTTGGGATTTCTTCCTTGTATTCAGAGAGGAGGGAATTAAGGGATAAAAGCAGAATAAGGAAATAAAGAATACATAGGAAATATATAAAATATAAATAGGAAATAGGAAATAAAGAAAATATAAGTTTATATTCTGGGGGCATGAAAATGGAAGGTGAAGTGTTGACTCTGTGGCACACAACTGTTACCAGATTTAAAATATTCCTGTGTTCTTGAGCAGAACACTTGGACTTTGGTTATTTTAATTTTTTCCCAGGATTTAGAAGCTGAACAGTGCTAATAGATTTTTGTTGAGATGTGTTCACTGAGAACTATTTACAAGGTCACTTCCAGGCTGTGGCTTGCTTCCTGGAGGATGCAGAAGGATTGTGAGGGCCCCTGTGCTCAGCACAAGCCTTTGGATCGCCCGGTGGGGAGGGAACGGGCAGGAGGGGCAGGTGGGAATTGGGATGTTGTGTCTCCTGGCTCTTGGTGAAGCATCATCCCAACACCCTGTGGGGCTGGTTTTGGCTCTGCAGAAGCCTTTCAGTGTCTGTCTCACCGTGGAACTCGTTGCTCAGCTGATCCTTGCTCCTCTCAGTCTCTGTTTGCCAACCCCAGGTGACAACAGATGCCACCACAGCGTTTAACCCTGGCACAGGCTGACCTGGGAGTCCTCACCCACCTTTCCTGTGCTGCCTCAGCTCTGGCATCTCCTGGTACTTTCACAGAATCATGGAATCAGTGAGGCTGGAAAATCCCTCCAGGATCATGGAGTCTTCCCTGTGCCCCCTTGTCCCCCAGCCCAGAGCACTGAGTGTCACATCCAGCCCTTCCTGGGACACCTCCAGGGCTGGGCACTCCAAACCTCCCTGGGCAGCCCCTGCCAAGGCCTCACCACCCTTTCCATGAGGAAATTCCTCTTGATGTCCAGCCTGACCCTCCCCTGGCACAGCTTGAGACCGTTTCCCCTTGTCCTGTCCCTTGTTCCCTGGGAGCAGAGCCCGACCCCCCCCAGCTCCCCCCTCCTGTCAGGGGGTTGGGAAGGGTTTTAGGTTGTGGTCTCTGCATGTTTTTCTCTAACAGCAGTGCAGGGCTGGTTTCTGCAGGGTTTGCTCTGCAGTTCTCCCTCTCACACCCTGCTCACATTCCATGGGCAGCAGCACAGTCGTGAGGATCCCAAGTCGAGGGGCAGCCTCAGCTCCAGGCTGGCACAGGGTGAACCCAAGTGCCCTCCATTCCTGCCCTGCCCCAGTCTGAAGCCCAGGTAACCCTGGGCCCGAGAGGGAGCACCGTTTCCTGGGAATATCAGTCTTTCCAAGCGTCTCTTCTAATTAATTAGGTTTCATTGCCATCCCCGCATCGTCTGCCTAACAAACTATTTCTGGTGCTGCAGGAGCTCTGGGGGCTCGGGATTGCTGCTGGAGGGTTTGTGAGATGAGAATTGGCTGAGAGGGGCCGTTTCCTGCAGTGGAAAACCGAGTTCCTCCATGGAGACAGAGCCCATGTCTCACTGGGAACCACAAACTGCGTGGGGTGAGTCACTGCTGCTTCCCAGCTCGGGGGGGATTGGGCTGAGTGTTCAGAAGTGTCAGGATTTTTTTATGCTTTTTAAAAAAAAAAAATTAATTTAATTTATTTTAATTTTATTTCATTTTATTTTAGTCCAGTGGGAAGGTGGAGATGCCCAAGCCGTGCTGGATCAGAGCAAGAGGTGACACTTTCCAGCATTTCCTCCTGCTCCTGCCCCTGAACAGTTACACCTGCAGGAGGAGAGAAGCCTCCAGGTGTGAGTGCAGGTGGAGGGGTTGCTCTTTGGCAGGTGTGTTTTGGGTGAGGTGGTTGTGCAAGAAGAGAAGCCCCTGTGTGGCTCTGGTGGCTCTGTTCAGTCTGAGGGCTGTGCAGATCCACCAGGAGATCAGTTGGGGACAGTTTGGGATGGGTGCTCCCCATCCCTGGGGGGAGATATCCACATTATCCTGCGTGCCCTGAGGAGGGATTTCTCAGTGATAAAGAGCTCTGGGTAATGAAGTCTAAACAAACACCATCTTTCTAATAGAGTTTTTGTTTGACCAGTGTGGCAGAAAATCTTTTCCACCCGCCCAGGTGATGGGGATGCCTTTGGAATGGGAAACGTTGCCTCCTGGAGCAGACAGGTACGGACAGGTACGGCCTTGTCACCGCTTCTCTGAGGGGTTTGGCTGCTGGAAAAGGCCATTTCCTTCTTCTCCTGTGAGTGTCCCACCTGTGGGGGCATGGACAGAGCTTCTCCCAGCCCGGAGCATCCTGGGATCCAGCAGCAGGGACTGGGTTGGTGGGGTGGGATGTGTCTGGTGGCCATGGTCCTTCTGGCTTCCCATCCAGAAAGAGCAAAACCCCCTCGTGCCTGAGAAATGCTCCCACTGCAGAGACTGGCTGTGGAAAATCGCTGTTAGGTGGGGCTGAATCGCCGCCCTTAGTTTATGAAAATTATAATTATTTTGATTTTTGTCCACGGACAGCTTGAAATGTTGCAAAACTCTGCAGGTGCTCTCCCGTTATAACAAAACCCCCAGAACAGATGGTGCAAGGTACCAGGCCAGCTCAAGGGATTAAAGCAAGGCTTTTGAAATTTAAAATTAAAGCTGGGTGATCTTGGGAAAATGTACCTGCCAAACGAGCTTGCTTTAAAAAAAAAAAAAAGTTCTCCAAGTTCTCCCTACAAGCTGATTTAAATTCAAATGAGACAAAAATTGGGCACTTTAAAAGTGCTTAAGAGAGGATTAAAAATCCGCGAGCGAGAAGAAAGGGGATGGATATGAATTATTTGTTGTTGCAGGAGGATTTTTTTTTTTTTTGTGGCCAAAAGCACGTTTTTCTCTTCATTTTCTCGGTAGCGCTTCAGTGGCTGGTGGGGAAATGCTTTGCTAACCTTTCCTTGCCATTGTCTGCGGCTCAGAGGGTGAAGGGACTGAGCACACGGCCTCGCCCGGGCGCTCGGGAGGAGCAGTGATCCCGCAGAGCCGAGCCGGGAGTGCCCGGGGGAGGGACCGGCATCCTGGCAGGGATGGAGATGGGACCCGCATCCCGGCATCCCGGCAGGGATGGAGATGGGACCCGCATCCCGGTATCCCGGCAGGGATGGAGATGGGACCCGCATCCCGGCAGGGATGGAGATGGGACCGGCATCCCGGCATCCCGGCGAGGATGGGCAAGGACCGCGCCCCGCGCTCAGGGCCCGCTGCCGGGCTCCTCCTGGCAGCTGGAGACGGGCTCTGCTCTGTTCCGAGGGTGTAAAACCCCTTCATAAATGCGGCAGTTCCAAGGCAGAGGGCTCGGGGTGTGAGCACGGTCCCCCCTTCCCCGGCAGACGGGAGCGCGGGGCCGAGCTCCAGATGTCCCCTTTGTCTCGGCCCCATTGTTTCCCAGCTCGGAGCAATTCCCATTCCTCACTGGCACGGGACGCTGTTTCCTGCGTCCGTTGTTGGGTTTTTTTGGTTTTGTTTTTTTTTTTTTTTTTTAAATCGCTCTTAATCGCGAGCCTAGTGGGGGCATTTAGGCTCACAATGAGCAAAAAGCCTCCCGGGTGAAAAAGCCGCAATCTCCCCGGCTTTGATGGCCTTGTTGGCCAGAATGTGGGACTCCAGCAAACACTCTGCTCCAGCTCCATTGAAACCAGAAAGGGCTGGCAAATCCTGCCACGCTGGCCGGTGTTTGCCAAAGCCTTTGTTAATGTGTTAGATAACCGATTAATCACAACTTCGATATTCATATGCAAAATGTGCCTGGAGGACAATTTAATCATTTATTACGAGCACTTTATATATTTACTTTCCCTTTCCGGCCGAGGAGCCTGTGCTCATTACCCGGGGGGGTGCCCGCGGTGGGACGGGACACCGGGAGCCACGTGGAAAAGGGAAAACCGCACAAAAAGTTTCAGCCCTCGCCGTGTTTTGGTGGGGATTCGAAAGTCGGTGCGATTAAAGTAATTGAAAGGTTCTCTCTTATTTTCCTTTCCCGTTCCTGTCTCGTCTTGTCACATTAAAGGTTTTTAAGGACTTTAATTAGGTGTGTTGGTTACGGAGCCGACAGAGAGCAGCCCCTTC
The DNA here is from genome assembly GCF_003984885.1 of Neopelma chrysocephalum. Lineage (NCBI taxonomy): Eukaryota > Metazoa > Chordata > Aves > Passeriformes > Pipridae > Neopelma > Neopelma chrysocephalum. The sequence goes on from NW_020897767.1 coordinate 789,105, forward strand.
CACGCCCAGAGCCCTGATGGAAGATGATCACTGTGGCAGGTACAGCCTGCCAGGATGAACCGGTATAAATTAACCAGGAAAGGTTAAATTAGAGTAAAATGAGGATTGTAGACCAATCTAGGAAGCAAAGTTAATTCTGAGCCGGTGCCTCATTCTGGCCCCTGCTCTCAGCTGCAGCTGGGTGGACGACTCGGGATTAGGAAGCCTTTCCACGGGGATCATTGTTAATGGTTTCTTTAAAAATAAATTCTGGTGTGGAAGGGTGAGTCAAGGCTGGGAACTGTCTGGGAGGACAGTGCCAGTCTTGTACAAAATTTTATTTTTCCAGCAGTGTAGAAAAGTGTATTTTTTAAGCTCTGTGTAGAAAGCAAAGGTAACAAACACTTGTGAGGGCAACTATCAACTCTGGGCCTGCTGAATTCTGAGTATCCCCAGGGATACTCTGGGCACTGTGGACTCCCCTGGGTTTATTCCAGCCCATCTTTGCGTGGCTCTTCCTGTCCCAGCACCTCCATGGATCCTGTGCCACTGCTCCCCAGCCACCACAGGCAGCTGTTTTCCCCACGGGATGTTGTCCCAGAGCATCCCAGCACCAGGGATGACCTTGGCCATGGGTCATCTCAGACATCCTGTCGTGGCAGCACCAGGTATTTGGATGGACCCACTTGGTTGTGTTTTCAGTGGTCGTGACTGAAAAAAATAGCAGTGTGATAACAATATATACATTTTTTGTTAATTTTTATCATATTTAAATTATTATACAGTACACAGGAAGACCTGTGGATTGTTCACGTTCACTTCTTTAACTCTCCTGTAGTACTGTTGAACAATGCCAGCAAGCAGAGATTGATCCTATCCTTTACTTGAATTAAAAAAAAGAATAATCATTGTTGTGTTTTCTCGGGATGTCTGTTTGCTTTGATATTCAATTACAGGGTTCATTAAATCAAGGGCCCCATCGCTATATTTCATCTTTCCTCTGCTCTGTGATGCTGTGGGGTGTGTTACACGCACACTGCACGAGGCAAAAGCATGAGGCTGCAACTCAGAACTAGAATTTGCCACCTCAAATTGGTGGGAAGCTGCAGTATTCCCAAACCTGGAGCCTCACCCCTTGGCAGCACATCTGCAGCCGGCACTGCACTGACTTGTGCTGCTCCCACACTCTGCTTTCCCGAGCTCTAACAGCCAGGAAAAATGTTTCTAATTTGTTTGATGGTCTTTAATCTGCCCCTTTGTTTGAGTGGTTGGTTGCTGAAGTATTTTTTCAAGGACTTTCGTGGTTGCTATAGATATTTTATTCCCTAACAAGGATTACACTGCGTGTAATCCCGCGAAAAGATACAGCAATTAATTTGAAAATTGCCAAGGAGTCGATAAGTATTTAAAACCTTAATTACGTCTAACCTTGTTTCCTCTTGCGGCTCGTCAGGCACAGCCCCGGGGAGAGGGGGAACGGCCTCGTGCCGTGTCAGCATCACCTTCCCAGAGCTTCCCAGTGCCTCTGCCCCCAGCAGCCGGGGCGGGAAGAGCCCGGATCGGCCCCGCGGAGCTCCCGGGCGCGGGGAAGTCGTTCTTTAAAGCTCTGGAGAAATGCAGTGCATTTATCAGCTCTGAGTGGATATCATTGTGTTTATAACAGAGTGGAGGCACCATGCAATTTTGCTCTTGAAATTGGTTTATATAGATGACTGGTTGCTGTGAAGTGTGTGTCAGAGTTGCATGCAGCCGTTATGAAGTAGTACAATTGTCATCGCTTCTTACATGGTTGTTGAGAAGAGCTTGAGAGCCCAGCTCAGTCAGCTGTTGAATAGATAACCCAACACAGTTAACGTGGCATACATTGTAAAGAATTACATGCCTGCTACAATGAGCTCTGGGCCTTTGGTCTAGATAATAATCCTGGTGGGTGTACCACGTGTAGAGCCTGTCTGATCGCTCAGATATGACTGACGAAACAGAAAGAAAAATGTCAGTCTGCGGGAAGAAAAATGCTGCTGTAAGTTTGTTTAAGGTTCACGCCAGCGGCCGCGTTAACCCCAACCCTCCCAAAGCCTGTCAGGCCGCCTGTGCCTCTCCCAGGCTCCCTCTGAGGTGGCACCGGGGTTTGTCAGCTGCCATCAGGGCTCTGGCCGTCTCTCCCTGTCGTGGTGGCCTTGTCTCCTCGGTTCCCAGCCGTCCCCGTCCCCGTGTCAGCTCACATTTGTGCCGCGGGAGCCTCACGCCTCGGAAAAGGGTGAGAGCATTCGCCACTTCTTAAGTGCCGTGGCACAACTCATCCCGGGGAACTGGAGGGATAATCGAGCTGGCAATATGGACTGGGCTGGAGGAGCAGCAATTAATACTGCTGGCAAATCAGTGAGATAAGTGAATAACTGGAGATCAGCCCCTCGGCCGTCAGAAGATGAACGTGCACAAGGGATGCGGTCACGGGGAGCTGGGGGAGGCCAAGGGCAGGGCTGATGCTCTGGTTGGATGCAGCAGCACCCGTGGCCAGCTCACCTCACCTGGGGATGCTTTGCACCGGCCTCTGGCACCTCCAACCCCTTGTGCTGCTCCTGCAGGGTGTGATGGAGCATCCATGGGTTGCACGTGTGAAGGACAAGGGGCCACCAAGGTGTTCACACCCAGTGCTGGAGGAGAAGGAGGGGGCTGAGCTCTCCTCCCGGGCCTTGCACAAACAGATTTTTAAATTTATTTTTGTGCTACAGAATCAACATTTCCTTTATACTTCCTGATTTTTGTGCACACATTTGGAGATGAGGCAGTTTTGCAGCAATACAGCTGCATGTGCTGAAGCTGCTGCTGGGATTTGTGAGTGACCTGCACGTGGTTCCAGCAGCCAGTGGTGGACATCTGTCCCTCAGGCACCAATGGTGACACCTGTCCATGAGAAATTTGGGGTTGCTGTGTCCGTGAGACTCTGTCTCCAGAGGCTGCTCTTTATTTACCTCAGGACTCAAATACCACTGGACCAACCTGACGCTTGAAAATTGCAATTTGACAGTTGAAAATTGATTTTCGGGTATTTTAACGTCACGTTCGAGGATCATTTTTGTGGGATGGAGTTGGCCAAAAGGATGGGATTCCTCGGAAAAGCCCAAGCAGGAAAAGCTGATGTTTGGTGACAGGGGTTTCAGCCACTCCATTCAGATATATTTTAAAGAGCACCATCTCAGGGGTGGTGTTTGTGCCGTGGCAAACTCGGGGCTGTTCCAGGGTTATTCCAGTAAGAGCTGCTCACACGAGCTCCTGCAAACAGCTTTGCTTCATTTTGGGGTGTTTTTCACAGCAGTCAAATCCTGGTGCTTTATTTATGACACCAATAATACTTCCGTGCCACAACAGGACACTTTTATTGCTGGGTTTGAAGTATTTGCATTTTTATTTAAAAGTCTGAGCCAAGCAGCAATTGGAAAAAAAAAATCTCAACAGGAATAAATAAGAATTTGACAAAAATATGCATTGGGGGTCCCTGAAGAGCTGAGCAGCAGAGAAGGGAGCAAAGCCTTTCCATCCAGGGTGGCTTCAGGAGGGCAGGGTGGGCAGTGGTGGCCACGTTGCTCAGCCCTGGAAATGGTTTCACAAACAATGGTTTATGACTGAGTTTTGCTATTACAAATACTTTTATTTTCTCTTTCTGATAAAGTCCCTTGGAAGAAATCACCTTCCAGGAGCTGTAGCTGAAAATACCGAGCAATGAAGCTGCCAGTCTACCCTTTTTTTTTGGTAAAAGCTTGAAGTAGTCTTATATTGTCCACTTATTTGGTTCAAAGCTCATCCCAGGAGGTGAAAAAAAAAACCTCAAGAATAGAAAAATCCAAGCAGTACCTGTGTTAAATTCTAGTCTTACAGAAAAAGAAAGGCTGAGAGAAATTATTAGTGTTAATAATAGGAATATAGGAGCTGAATGTATCATTTTGCAGGTAAGGAACAGATACTCACACAGGTGCAGGAGCTCTTCCCTTCCTTGAGGTGGATTCCCATCCTTTAAACAGCCAAACTGGGGCTTTCTAGTTGAGATTCTCGGAATTGCCCTCTGGAGGCACCTGTCTGTTCCTCTGAATACTTTAACTGAAATCAATAGCAAGGGGATGCTCTTCAGTATTAGACCAAAAAACAGGCCCCTCATATCTTTTTTCCCGGTAATCTTATGATATATACTCCTTCAACTGATGCTGGAGGATTTCGTTCCTGTACCCACCCGACATATGTTTATGCATTTTAATATGAAACCCTCTCTAATGGCTCCCATTCAAATCCCAGGCTAATGATGCAAAGTGTGCAGCAGGAAATGCAGCAATTCCTCACAGTTCTTGTCGCTGGATTTTACTCAGGGCTCCCGTTCAGCAACCTGGCACAAGCCTCTTAAAATAGCTGAGAAAACAGAGTTCCAGAGAAAGCCCTTAAGTTTTACGGGCTTGATTTTCTTAATACAGAAGAGGGGTTCAGTTTGGGGTTTGGGTCCCCCACCAACTCAAAGCTAATTTGCACGGGGCTTGTTTGGGAAGCGATCCTGGAGCGAAGGTGGGAGTCGCTGGCAGTGGGAGATCCCATCCCTGCAGCTCGTCCTGGATCCATTCCGAGGTGGCTGCAGCCAGTGTGCTGATGCTGGGAAGGTTATGCTCCCAGCCCCGGGTGGGAGAGGGCATGAGGTTTGCTTTGCAGAGAGGGCACAGCCTTGTTGGATGCTCAGGATCCCTCCTGTCCGGAGCCGGCTCCGGGCGATGCTCTTTGGGAATATGGGGCTGGGGAAAAATAACCAAACGAGGAATGCTCTGCAGAAATGCCTGGAATATCCTGGAATATTTCAGAGAGCTGCCTGCCTGCTGCTCTCCCCAGGGGGGACATGGATGTCCCCTGCCCTGGAGGGCCGTGCCCTGCCCAGGGACACACGTGCTTTTTCCATCCTTGCCTTTTCTTTTTCCCGCTCCCTTGTCCCGTTTATCCTCTCAAAGAGTTGAATTATATTTGCAGGCATGGAAAGATGGAATTTCAGCGTCTCTATGTGTCAGGGGGAGCCGGGGGTTGGTGGCTGAACAGGAGCACAGCTCCAAGGAAAAGGAATTTCGTCTGGTCCAGCAGTGCCGGATGCAGCGTAAAAATTTAACAAGTCTGTTGTGGCTCTGAAATCTGGGAAAATATAAGGGGCTTTGTTCTATTATGGGGGTTTTTTTCAGCTTAAGTGGTTTGGGAACTCTTTTTTTCCTCAGGTAAAGTAGTTTTATTTTAATAACTGCGACCAGCTCTGTTTGTGTCTTTTAGCCACAAATCCCCACCGCGACTGCGTTTCTGTGCTAATGGAAATAAAAGGTGAGAGAACTAAAAATAATAATAAAAATACTTCAGATGTCTACACTTGAATTCAATTAATGCCTCCATCTTAGTCTATCAAACACTTGAGAGAGCCACAATAAGAGGAAATATAGATATAAGTGCCTAAACAAAGTGGCCAGCGGTTGCACAGACGTATAAATCACCCTCTCTTCATGAAAATGCTCAAAGAATCAAACGATCACTTTTATTTTCTCCATTTACTTAAGCTACTTTCCCCTTAAAAACATGCAAATAACATCAAAGCCACGCAAATGAGATTACCTTTGCTGCTGCAAGAGGCAGAAGTGGGAGCCCATCCTGGTGGCTGAGCAGGGACCAGGGTTCTCCTCCTGGCCGTGTGTTTTACAGGGAGTTGTGATTTGCTCGGAGCACTTGAAGGAAACCAGTGAATTATGTTATTTTTTTTAAAGTGTAAATCCCCGGGGATAAGTTAGAAAATGCTTCAGTGCTTTTTAAAATAGCATTTTGCTCGAGTGGTGGCTTGGCTGGCGCCGCAGACCAAAATTATTTCTTTATTTCTGGGGCCCCGGGTTGGATTCCTGCCCCTGCATCACTTCCACCAAGTCTTTGCACTGCACCACACACTCCTTGGGAAAGTCATTAAAGTCCCTCTGCTTTCCTTCCAGTGGTCATTATCTGTTAGGCAAACTCCCCCCCAAAGGAGACCATCCTTCCCTTAAAGAATAATTAAATTGGTTGGTTATTTTTCTCTCTCTGATTTTTCTGTAGCACCAGGGGACAAACGTGGTCGGAGATGAGGGAGGATGATCCCTGGGATGTCCCATCACCTGGAACTGAGAGCAAGCACAGCAAGGAGAGCACCCTTTGTACACCAAAGCAGGGCTGAAGGTGAAGTCTAAGCACACACTGAGGTGTTCTCACTTCTTCTGTACCACAACACCTGGGACCTGTGGGCACAGATTTACTTAAACCACGGCTGGCACTGCACAAACACAGCACAGCAAAGTCTTTCCTTCTGCAGGGAGTGGCCTCAGAGGTGCCTCTCCCCACGAGTGGTGGTGGGGATGGTGCCAGCCCTCGTGGAGGTGTCCTTGGTTTGCAGGATTTTGGGAGAATTTGAAAAGAATTCGTTTTCACACCCTGGGCTTTGGGAAACTTGGTGTGGAGTAAGGAGATGTCCTTGGCAAAACAGAAGAGAAGATAACCAAACTAGGCTTTAGCACCAAAGTAGAGATTTGGGGGAAGAATCTTTCATTGAATCCCAGAAAGGTTTGGGTGGGAAGGGACCTTAAAGCCCATCCAGTGCCACCCCTGCCATGGGCAGGGACACCTTCCACCAGCCCAGGTTGCTCAGGTCTCCATCCAACCTGGCCTTGGACACTTCCAGGGATCCAGGGGCAGCCACAGCTCGGGCCTTTATCTCTAGAAAACACACTTTACTGAGAAGATCTAAAAAATAGGTGTGACCACAAATAATTCATGTGACCTCGAATACTTCCATTTTTGTTTACAGCTGACAAACACTGTCCAGCCACAGAGGTGCAGTTCCTGCTGCCCCACCTCAGGCTCTGGACACAGAAATAATTCAGAAGTCAAGGCTCTGACTGGCAGTTTGACTTAGTTGTCCAATCTTTTGGAAGACAACTGGGCTCGAGCAGAGAGCAGGGAAGGAGCAGAGGGTTTCAGGGCATGGTCAGCTTGGTCTTGGCTCACACCATCCAAAGTCACTCGTCCTGCCCAGCCTGGGCCCAGCTTAAAGAGTTGATATTCAGGTCTGGACCACAGGTACTCAGGTTTGGATCTCTTCCATCTGTGCTAGGGGTGCCCAGAAATGCCAAAACATTTATTATCATTTTCAAATTTTGAGATTTCTGTGAATTATTATAACAAAATACCCCTGATTTATTTACCAGGATAATCCCAAAAGTATTTTCATTTTAGAATTAAATTGTACATTTATTCCACAAAAAAAAAAAAAGGCATCATAAGGGGTGATAAAATACCTTTGAAAATGTTGTGTATAATTAAAAAAAAGGCTTTGTTTTTTCTTTCTTTAAGGGCCAGGTTTGAGCATAAAGGGACTGAAAACTCATGTCCAGCACTGCCTGTTGTGGGTCCATTCAGGGGAAGGCACAGATGGGGTGTCCCCAGAGGTGTCACCCCCTGGACACCTTCAGAGCATCCTTCCATGGCACCCACAGGGGCAGATGTTTTACCTCTCCCCCACCTTTGTATCCCCAGTGTTGGGCAGGGAGACATTTCCATGGCTGCACGTGCACGTGTGTTTATACCCAGAAGCATCAATCCCAGTCTGAATTTCCAGGAGATAAATGGGTGTTTGCAGTTGGCAGGAAAAATGCCTGAATGCCACCAGGATATTTCTTACCTGCTCCTAACAATTATTATTTTTAGGAGGATCATTATGCAGTAGGGTCCTTTCTCCAGTTAAGCTGAAATATTTCCCTCCCGTAGGAAAACCACAAGTCAACACCTTTTAGGATTGGGATTTTTTTTTTCCCCCATCTCATCCTTCGCTCCTGAGTCATTAATTTAATCTGTAATTGTAAAACCATTTTGAGAAGTTAAAATCCTCCCTCACTTGTGCCCATTGGTTACTCTGAAACAATTCATCCTGTTACATCAAAGCTCACCCAACACATCAAAAGATAATTTGCCGGGTAATTCTGTCAAACCCCAAACTGCAGCAGCATTTTCGTGGCGATACCGTTAATATATCAAGAGTAAATAAAATGTTTAGTGGGAGGCACATTAATTATCGCCTTCATCCACCGGCGTTTAAAAGTAAGGAATAATTAAATGTGCTTTAATAAGAGGTGGTGGTGGTTGGTGAGTGGCTGGAGGTGCGGGGAGCTGCCTCTCCCCCGAGAGCAGGAATTTACGCCCGACACCCCTGCTGATTGTTCAGGAGGTAAAGAACCAATGGCTGCGTGTACAGGGGTTTAATTTAAAGTGTGTTTCTCACTAGGCTGCTCACAACACTTAATTAAACTCTGCTGTTTTGGCAATGACAAATGCTGTGGTGCAAGAGGAGCCGGAGTAGCAGTGACTGAGAAGCCTCTGCAATTTCTCTCGTGCGCGGCGGCAGCCGGATCCAGGTCAGGAGAGAAGGGAAGGATAAAAGAAGATTTATTTAAGGTGTTTGAAGGCAGTTGCCACTTCCCAGCGTCCCCGTGAATCCCAGAGAAGGTTTCCTCGCGGGTGGGTTTCACCTGTCTGTGGTTTTGGATCTCATGGAATGTGGCCATGGGAAAATATTTGCTGCTGTTCCTCAGCCTCCTCATGCAAGGAGCTTCTCTTCATCGTGTTTGATGAAGGGAAGGGACTGTCCCTCTGGGCTGGCACTGCTGGGGCACCTCCAGGGCTGGGGCAGTTCTGGGACCTCAGACAAGAGACACACGGAGGGGCTGGAGCGTGTCCAGGGAAGGGAAGGGAGCTGGGAAGGGGCTGAGGGAGCTGGGGGGGCTCAGCCTGGAGCAAAGGAGGCTCAGGGGGGACCTTCTGGCTCTGCAACCCCCTGACAGGAGGGGGGAGCCGGGGGGGGTCGGGCTCTGCTCCCAGGGAACAAGGGACAGGAGGAGAGGGAACGGCCTCAGGCTGTGCCAGGGGAGAAGTTTAGATTGGATATCAGGAGGAATTTCCTCCTGGAAAGGGTGTTGTGGCCTTGGCAGGGGCTGCCCAGGGAGGTTTGGAGTGCCCATCCCTGGAGGTGTCCAAGGCACTGAGTGCTCTGGGCTGGGGGACAAGGTGGGCATTGGGCACAGGGGGGATCCATGGGCTGGGAGGGCTTTTCCAGCCTCAATGATTCTGTAGGGTTTGTGGTTAAAAAGCCCAAATCCGGGGACAGGCACAGCCACAGCTCCTCTTGACTTCAGCTGGGCCCTTTAGCACCGGCTGGAGGAGCTGCACTCACACCCTGAGAGAGGGGATCACAAGCCAGATAGATAATCATGGCTTTAGACAGATTGTGTCATTCCCTATTCAGACAGATTTTTAAGTAGGCAAGTTTTTTTCGAGTCAATAAAAAAAAAATAAATCTATTTTCTCACATTCCTGCCGTGAAATACCAACCTGGAATGTGAGGAAACACTCTTTCCTCGGTATTTTTAGCTTCCAGACCTTTATTTTAGGCATACACGGACATAAACGGTATTGCATGTTAAACCACAGTCTCTCCTGGTTTAATTCCCTGTTCCCCTGTCCACCTGTCCACACAGTTTAAGCAGGGTAATGTAAATTGTCAGTAATATATAGTCTCGTTTAACACCTGCATTAATAAAAAAAGCAGTGGAACAGCTCTCACTGGTGGGAGCAGTGGGGTTTCTCCTCTCTCCCTCCGTGTCTCCAGCTGGAATCCAGAGTGCTGCAAGGACACATTTGGAATGGGATGACCTTTGAGGTCCCTTCCAACCCAAACCAGTCTGTGAGTCCATAAGGACACACATTTTGAGAAACTGTCCCTCAGTTTAAGTCTGTTCCGGAGCTGAAAATTCCTGAGACAGAAGACACTGAGTTTTCTGCAGTGCAAAGCTCTGCTGCAGTGATAAATTAGAGTTTTACAGAATGCCAGGTGTGATGTAAGTGTCCTCTGTGGAGGTCAAGAAAAAGGGGAGGGGTGGGGGGGACCAATATTTGGAGCAGCTTCCTTAAGTCTGTGTGGAAGGAGGGAGGCAAGGAGGCTGTGTTCATCCTGTGTTCATCCTGTGACTGTGCCACATACCCAAAAAGTCGGGTCTGAGGGTGTTATTACAGGGCTGCAAGGCTGGAAAATAACCCCTTTTATTTCCAGAGGGTGTCCAGATGAATTAGAGGGGGTGTTTCCTTGGGGATGGGGGATAAGTTCTTGCCCCCTGTGCTGGAGCAGAGCCCAGGATCTGGTTCCTCACTGCATTCCAGGGGCTGGGAGGACGTGTCACACACGGCACCGAGAGTTATAAAAATATCACACTGGTTAAACCTTTTTTTTTCCTTCTTTGAAGGGTATTTTTGATGAATTCTAATGTAAACCATTTTGTTAATTTAATTGATTTTTTTCTTTTTAGTACAGACTTAAATAAAACCTCACACGAGTCCCCGGGGGCCGAAGGTTCTCTTTGATCTGGCCCAGCTCTTCCCCGGCTCTCTCCGATCCTTTTTCATCCCTCCCTCCCCTCTCCCGGCCACTTTTTCTCTGCCAGAAACTCTCCCATCACCCTTTGCACCCATCATATTGCTTCCTGCTGCCTTTTCCTCCTTGTCCCTTCTCCAGCTGTGATGATTCCAGAGCATTTTTCCATCCCAGGTTGGGAGAGCACGGGGAGGTTCCTCTGGCTCTCCGCCCCAACTGGGACCACCTGCCTTGAATTCCTTCTGGTTAGTCCTGATATTTTTCCCTCCTCATCCCTCCCCACCCTTTTGGGTGGTTGGCTGGTGGCTGAGGTGCTGCTGCTCTCCTTCCCAGGGTTTCTCCTGCTCCACCTGTGGAGCACAACTCGGTGCCAATGTGCCCTTGGTCCTTCTGCTGCGGTCCCTGAGCGTGTCCGAGGCATTCAGGTAAAACTTTTATTTATCATACCTTTTCCTGGAGATGGAGCAGCTCAGCCAGGACCTGTTTGCCCTGCCCATTTACTTCAGAGTCCCCCAGTGAAACCAGTCCACTTGGAATGGGAGGCAGAAGGTGCTGTAAGTGGTGGATGCTTTTTGGTGAGAGCAGTGGAGTTTCTGTGGGGTTTACACGTTGCTGATGCTGTCGGTGGCTTCTGTGGCTGTGGGATGTTGTTATCACTGTGCTGCAGCCCTTCTGTCAGGAGGCCATTGCAGGGGCACAGCTGGAAGGGCCTGTGGCATTTGATGTTCCTGACCTGCAGTAATTGCACCATTTTAGGGCGTGAGAATTAAAACCAGCCCAGTGGGTCCGGCTGGGGGGTGAGGGAAGGGGCTGTGCCCTGCCTGGCTCTGGCACCACGGGGCAGCCAGGGCTTGGGGTGACCCACAGGGTGTTTTGTAGCCTTCTGCATTTCCTCTGAACCCAAAGAGCAGCATTCCTGGCGGCAAATATCTCCGGGAGAGCCCTTCTCCTGCCCTTTCTCCTTGCTGTTGTGCCCTGGGATGTGCACCTCACTGGCTCACCTGGGGGAGCTCCAGCTGCTGCTACGGGGAGCAAAGATTAAAACCCCTTTTCCCCTGCTTGCCGAGGTGCTGACGAGTGAGCCGTTTAAAAAACACGCTGTGATTTTGGCTCCATGGAGATTGCTCATGTCGTGGGCACCGCGTGTGCCAGGGCGTGGTGGCACCGAGCTGGGGACACGGGCAGGCTGGAGCTGCTGCCACAACAGCTCCTGTGTTGCTTCAGCCTGGCTGCTGGTGTGGTTTTAAGACGTTGGTTTTGAGGTTTTACATCTTCTCGGAGCAGAGGAGAAACCTCGTGTAGGAAATTCCCCCGATGAACCCCAAGGCAGCCGCACCCGCCGCCTGCCCGGGCAGAGCGGGGCGGGCTGTGAACTTTGTCCAGTGCCCCTTAAGGACTCGTGTGGCCATTTCTTTTGTCTTCCGCTCCTCAGAGCAAACATCCTGATGCTCTGTTGATGGGTTTGCGATGGCACTCATTATTAGAGCTTTTAGGATGATCATCCATGTGCTTGTGTGCTCTGCTGCTCTGTTTGGAAGGGGAGTGTAAACCAGACCAGTTCCCACTTACCTGCGTTTCACAGCCGTGCTGAGAAGCCCAAAAAATCGTGGTATTTACCTGCAAACAGCCTCTCTGGTGTTGTACAGGAGCTGCACTGCCAGGGAATGTATTTTCCTGCTGGAAATGCTTGTGTTATCAGTTGTTCTTTATTTGTCATAGTTTGGATTTTCTTGCTTGTGCACCGGTGCCAAGTGTCACCATTGATTGATTTTTGCTTGGTTGTGTTTTTTGTTTGGTTTTTTTTGTTTGTTTGGTTGGTTGGTTTTTTGTTTGTTTGGGTTTTTGTTGTTGTTGTTTTTGTTGTTGGGTTTTTTGTTTGTTTGGTTTGGTTTGGTTTTTTTTGTTTAGTTTGGGGTTTTTTGTTTGATTTGGGTTTTTTTTGTGAGTGAGGTTCACAGAATCACAGAATAGTTTGGGTTGGAAGGGATCCTAAAGAGCATCTGGTTCCAAACCCCCTGCACGGACAGCAGCAACCTGTTGTGGGTTTTGGGGTTTGGTTTGGCTTTTAGTCCTCCAGACCTGCAGAGGAATTTCTATCAGTGCTGTGGCACTCAGCGTGGAGCTGAATGATGCTATAAAAGCATTTTCCTTTCGAGCCAACCTCACTTCTTGTGTTAAATCTCTATTTCCTGTTAAATTTACATGAAGTTTCATAGCACAGGAGCTCTCTGAGCTGGTTTTACTCTGGCTGCACCACCTCCCATCCTCTCCTGGCCCCCGGGGCTGCAGGTTGTGTTGGTGGCAGTGACTCTGGTGGTGTGTTTTGGGGCTGGGCTCTGCCTTCCTGGGGCACCCCAAGGACCTGGACCATGGCAGAACCACCCCACTGATTTATTCTGGCATGGAAAATTACCCCACCATGGTTAAACCTATGGATTTAACATACAAACCCGTGGATTTAACATACACACTTGCTTTGTATTCATATAGACTTTGCCTTCAAATCTAAATGTTTGCTCTGAATCTTTGGCCACTTTTCTCCCCTTCTTTCATTTTCTCTCCTGCCTTTGCCCTGGTTACAGTCTCAAGATGTTTGCCAAATATTCCACAGTACAGCAAGAAATCCATGTTGAGAGATACCAAATTCCTGTTAGCTCTTAAGGTTGGAAGAGGTGTGTTAGGTAGCCCATCACATAAAGCTTGATAAAAATCCCTGAGTAAATGCCACGGGAACCCTCCAGGAATAGAGCCTTTAATCTTCAGATGTCTAAAAGGAGCCTGGTGACATGACTTGGCTTATTGCAGAAAGCTCATTTCAGTGACTCTGGTGAGATTGTGAAGATCCCCGAGTCCTTCTCCCCGTCCTGTTCCAAGAGGCACAAACCACTTCTTGCTCGTGACATTTTTTTTTTTTATTTTCCCAATGCTAAAATCTGAAAAATTACAAAGAAATTAAAAATCCTGGAGCGTGTCTGAGCATTTCTGCCTTTTGAAGGTGTGCTGGGTGTGGCTGTTGTTCTCCCCACCCAGGGAAGGGCTGAGTCAGAGCATCTTTGGGACCACGTGGCTCAGGGTGCCAATATTTTGGGTGCTGTTCCCTTGTTGTCTGCTGGAAAGCAAGGTCCCTTTTCTGCTGATCTAACATCCCTCAAAGCAGGAAAAACAGGAGAGGGTGGCTCCCTGGGAAAACACTGTCCCAAGGAAGGAAACTGCAGCAGACAAGAGTAGAGGTTTTAATGTGTCACTTTATTATCTTAACGTTGGCACTTGAATATTTTACTTTAAATTACATTATGAAGGGGAAAAAAAGGAAAACAACAAAGGAAATACTTGGGAACGTAGCTTAGTTCTTATTAAAAAATGATGGGACTTGCATAGCTAATTCAAATTAACTTGGAACTTTTTTTATTTCCCTCAGTATTTTTTCCTAATAAGTAGTAAAACTTGGAAAATCATTTATTATGGTGGCTCTTTCCTGCAATAGCACTTCATCAGTGGGGGATGCACCTCTGTGCTCCTGCAGGGAGGCAGTTTGGGAGCAGGTCAGCTCTCGTGTCCCCTTATACTCCACATCCAATCCCGGCTCAGGTCTGGCTTCATTCCGAGCCTGCTTATGAAATTCAGGATGGTTCTTATTTTATGTCAATTGGTTCTTATCTCCTTAATCTGAAACTTCAATGTTTGCCCTGAGCGGCTCCAAATGCCTCGTGCTTCTGGGGGAGATGATGGGAACTGCACTTCCCATTTTGGAGGGAGGAGAAGAAAGCCCTGCAACATTAATCTCCCATCAAGACATAATCGAGGCACATCCAGGGCCTGAATGGGTGTTTTGTGCCAGAATTGATAAACACTTGATGGACAGAAGGAGCTGAATCTTCCTTGTGCTGCTCTGACCCGTGGGTTCAGTCATTTACTTCTTGCCATCCTTCCTCCTGTAAGTGGGGATAAAGGGAGTTTCCAAGTGCTTTAATTTGATTATTTTTTATTTTTTACCGTTATTTGGAGATGCAAATGGCAATGCCAGGAATAGCTGATATAAAATACATTGACAATAATGTGACTGTACATCAAAAACACACCAGGAATCCCATGGACTTGCATGGGATCTGGTTGGGAATCAAGGACCCACACTCTGTTAAATTCCATTTTCCAAGCTGTAGTATTTAATTGACCACTTGACCAAACAGATAAATAGGTGTCACTTCCTCAGAATAAAAAAGTAGTTCTTATTCAACTACCTTTAAAAAATATTCATTTAACTCTTTCACAGCAGAGTTATTTATATGTGAACTTTTTGTGGGGTATCATCCATTTTCAGAGCAAAGCAGACTGTGAGTATTTCCTGTAATACACAGAGCAAAGATGGACTCTGGTCCCTCAGCTGGTGCCATGTTCAAAATAAAAGTAAATACGGAAATATTTCCATTTCACCAAACTAAAACCATTTGATCCACAGTAATACAGCGCTGCTCTGGAAAATTTAAATAATAATAAATATTGCATGCTGAACAACACCGAGGAAGGTGCTGCCAGTGTTCTCATAACAGTTAATAAAGTAGTCACAAATGATTCTGCCCACTTTTGTCCCAAAGAGGATCATATTTAATGCTCCATTTAATTTGCTCAAATGTCAGGGAACATCAAAAGGGGAAATTTATTGTATTAGTCACTGAAAGAGATATAGTAGGAGCATCATGCTATCTAAAGATGATTAATAAAAATAGCTATTGATTTTGCAAAGTCAATAAATCCAGCTGTTCCAGCGATGGCATTAGTCAGTCCAAGGCACTGGTTTAGTTTGTTTGGGCCCCTGCAGATGGATCTGCAGCCTCTGCTGCTCTCCCAGCCTGGGGGGGATGAGAAGGAGCTGTGCTGGGATCAGGAGTCACATCAGCCACTGATGGGATTCTTGGAACCACAGCACAGTCTCATGGTTTTGTTCAAAGTGTAAAACAACTGTCCTTGTGCAGCCCCCGACCTGCTGGGGAGGCTTCAGGTGGGACAGGCTGGATAAACACACCACTGAAGGGGGTCCAAGCCGTTGAGAAGGGAGATGGAATCGTGGTTTAGGCTGGAAAAGCCCTCCAAGACCATCAAGTCCAGACATTAACCCAGCACTGCCAAGGCCACCACTGACCCCTGTCCCCAAGTGCCACATCCACCCCAACTCCTGTCAGGGGGTTGCAGAGCCAGAAGGTCCCCCCTGAGCCTCCTTTTCTCCAGGCTGAGCCCCCCCAGCTCCCTCAGCCCCTTCCCAACTCCGTTCCCTTCCCTGGACACGCTCCAGCCCCTCCACGTCCTTCTTCTGAGGGGCCCAAAAATGACCCCAGGATGGAGGAACAGCCTCAAGGTGAACAGATGCAAGAGAAAGCACTAACACCGGGTTTTCCATCTCTTTTTTGTCATGATCCTCATCTCTCCTTGGTGTTCCCCAGCACCAATCTTACCAGTGTCCTGTGTGGTGGCTGCAGCCCTTTCCTGGGATCAGCTGTGCAGTGTGGGGCTGCCCCAGCTCTCCCCTGGCCAGGATTCAAGGTGTCATGTGCTTTACAGTGGCTTTAACAATGCTTTTTAATTATTTTTTTATTATTTTCCTCTGGAACTGCTCCTCATCCTCTGGCTCTGCCTGGCCTCGTCGCTGTAATTCCCATTCCTGGAGCAGCCCTTGCTGGAATTTAGAGAGAGAAGAGTCTCATTCCCTCCCCTCCACCACGTGCCAGGGCTTCGGGAAAACAACTCCAGCAATGAGTTTTTGTGAATTGGAGTTTTTCCCTCTCTTCATAACTTTTATGGGAACAAATTCCAGGATGGACACTGACCGTGTTTGCCCAACCCTTCTCCCAGGGGCCAGGCCAGGCTCATCTCCCAGTGGTGTGAAGCCTTGAGCTCAGCTCAGTGCTTCTGAAGAAACCTAAAATAAGTCAGTGTTTGGCACGAGAACGTGGAGAGCACTGGCTGATTCCAACACTTCCTTCTCTGTTTATTTTCTCAGCAGGCCCAGACGTCACCGGGCTAATTTTTCTCGGGTTGACGATGGGGAAAAAAATTCAGGCTGCTGACTGGGGTTTAAAAATATTTCAACATTTCCCTTCTGAACTCCTGAGCAGCTGAGCTGCACTTGCAGGAACGCTCCTGACAAACTTGCAGGGATGTAAATGGAAATACGGGATGTAAATGGGAATGCAGGGATTGGTGCTGACAGGGACAAGCATGGACGGGATGGGATCTTTCAGTGAGGGGGCAAAAAAAGCTCTAATTTAAATACTAAAATCACTTACTAATGGAATGCCTTTGGAATTTGGGAGCTTCTCTGTTGTGGCAGTGACGTCTCCAAAGAACACTGGGATTAGTTAAGCAGGATCCAGCATTCCCAGAGCCACACTGCTGTCCCTCATCACACCTCCTTCCTCCTCCTCCTCCTCCTCGCCCTGCCTCCCTCAGGAGGGTTTCTCACAGTTCCCCTTCCAACAGATAGAGAATCCCTGGTCTTGTGTCTTTGTCAAACAACTGAGTGTTGTTTGACAGGTTCAGAGCCTCTGTAATCTCACCCAAAAGTTTATGAGCTCTTTAAAATGTCCATTAAAGATTCACAAGTTGCCCTGTTCATTATTTGACATCATAATTTAAGCACATCCATTCTCCCCTCATTTTAGGTGGGTTTTTCTTCAAGCTTTTCTTCTCCAGGGATGTGTGCTGATAAAAACTCGCAGTGGCCACTGGTTTCTTGCTGCTGGTATGAAGTTGTGCCAGTGCAGGGTCGGGTTAGATCTCAGTTCTTCCCCCAGAGGGTGGTTGGCACTGCCCAGGCTCCCCAGGGCAGTGGGCACAGCCCCAAGGCTGCCAGAGCTCCAGGAGGGTTTGGATGATCCTCTGGGGCACAGGGTGGGACTGTTGGGGTGTCTGTGCAGGGCCAGGGGTTGGACTGGATGGTCCTGTGGGTCCCTTCCAGCCCAGGATATTCTGTGACTCTATTCTTATTTCCCCCTGGCCAGTCTCTCATCCCTTTTAAAGCTCCACCGCTGGAGCCCCGACGTCCCCGAGCTCGGCCATCAGGACCAGGAGGAGCTGTGTGTGCCAGGGAGGAGGAGAGGGTGCAGGGCAGGGGGTCCCCCACGAAGGTGGAGGGTGGAAATGTTGGGCCATTATGCCAGAGAGCAGATAATGTCTCCTGCACGGGTATTAGTCTCGGTGGGTGCTGAACCGTGGCAGCTTCTGAAGAGGCACCCAAGGAGACCTAATCTGGTGGGGAATGGAGACATTAGTGAACATGCTCCTTTGTAAAAGTGTTCTTATCTCAGACCTTGCATATGTACTGGGGGCTTCTGCAGTGCCCATGATAAGTAGTGCTCCTTGTTTCATTGAATGGCCGAGTAAATAGTCACATAAAACCCATATAATTTGCTGGCTTGTAAGTTAAAGCCCCAGGCAGTCTTATCACTTCTTTTGTCATGTCCCTTACACTTCCAGGGCAATTCCGTGTCAAATTGCTCTACATTTTGCACCCTGACCCAGCAAAAGTGGAAGCCTGCAAAAAAACTTACCATCTCTTCATCTTTCTTTTTTTTTTTTCCTTTCCCCTTTTCCATTTTGTGCCTCGTGAACTGATTCCTTTTTCCTTCCCGTGTGTCTCTGTAGCTGCACCCAGAGCACAGCGTTTCATCAGGGCTTGTCTGTGCTAGCCAAGTACAAAGGGAAAACAGAGGTGTTTGACTAAGTTTCAAAGTGAAGACATTAATTATTGAGCAGAGAGATCTCCCCCTAACACCGATGTCCAGGCCGATGCCGTATTTATCTGCGAGGCCCCCGGAACAAAGGCGGGTGAGGGGGGAGACGGTTACCTTTGCAACCATATTTATCATGTAAATAGCTGGGGAAGGGATGCTGCCAGTCCCATCTTTAAAACACAAAAATGCATGCATTTCACTATTTTGTAAATGCCAGAGCGCCGCAGCTCCGCCGGAGTTAACGGTGCGGCACTTTTGTGTTCAGTAGCATGAATCATTAATCATGAGCCAGGCCATATTCTTGTACTGCTGCTGCTTTCATTACTTGGCCTAATTAAACAGTTCTCTGAACTGGAATCTCAGATTCCTCTGTTACAGATTATCATTAATTATGGTGAAAGTGCTCAGAGATGTTGGACTCAATTATATTCTGCTCAACTCTGGCACGGCGTGATTCATTGCCCAGCCTGCGCTGCAGATGTATCTGTTCTTATCTTGCACTCCCACTTTTGTAAATTGGGCTCTGCCAGCCAACAAACCAAGAGTTATGTGCTGCGTTTTCATTAAAAACATGTTGGAGGAGCACACACCAATTAAGGAGCCTGTATTTTATGCCCTGGGTTTGGGAGGAAGAGCTGAGCTGATGGATCCAGGAGGCTGCTGTGGGGCTCCTCTCTCCAGTCCGGGTCTGCATTGTTCCTCTTCTCCACTTTTCCACGGTGTGGTTGCTCCCAGGAGGAGCAGTCACAGCACTGGCATCAAACATGGCCCTCACACCTCAACTGGGGCGTGTTTGCAGACCCCAAACCCCTTCCTCCACAGGGTTATCCGTGGAAATGCTGGGAATGGCCTGAGCAGCTGGAATCTTCTCTAGTGATTAATTGTAAAAGTGACAATAGCATAAACCAGTGGTGGAACACTGTTTGTTAATCAATAACCAGCCTCAACACCTTCCACCAGGCACAGTTTAATTGATTAACACGTGGAGTAACCCTGCACGGGTTCACAGGTTGGGATTTGAGAGGGTTTTGTGTTCTAAATTGAGGCCAAATGTGAAATGATAAATATCTAGAATTAATTAAATAAATAAATATACAAAATGGTGCAGTAAAGGACAAGTGGGTTTTTTCCCTCTAATACTTCTGGCATACTTAGAACTCAGTGTTTCTACCTGTTAGCTGGACCTCAGGAGTAGCTGTGAGGGGATGCTGTGGTCAGTTAAGTCCTCTCAAATCAGGCAAAAATATATATTATGGTAAAATTGTTGTGGGCAGAGTCGGGGATCAGAAATGTAAACAGCTGTGTGTGATCCCTCATGGGCTGAGGAGCCTGGCATGGATCACCACACACCCTGGACACCTGGGAACAGGGATGAGTGTCCCTCCCTCTCCCTGCCAGGAATCCCGAGCTCGGGCCGGAGCGACCCCCTTCAGAGCTCAGCTGTTTGAAAAGTAAAATAGATTGCCAGCAAAATTGCTTATCCTGCCTCTACATTGTCAACAGATAAGTATTTACAGATTGCAGGTTAACATGGCTCACATGAGAGAGCCGGGGCCAGGCAAATCTTAAAATTCAGCGTGTGGAGAATTTATATTCATCCTCATCTTCCCGCCGAGCACGAGCCGTGTTTTTACTGATCTGTGATTAGCTAATTCACCTGCGGTAAGTGGATTTGTTTCTCCGTGTCAAAACAGACACTGGATTTTATCTACAGGTAGATTGAAGCAGAGAGTCCTTGATTAAGTTCTCAGGAGAGCGGCGTGGTTTGTACTCGGGCTCTGATTGCGGGGACAAAAGGCATCTAATACACAAATAATCGGGGTGGGACCAAGCAGGGATCCCGCTGGTTCACCCCAGGAGTGTGGGCTCAGGGAGAGCCACCAGGGAGAAGGGCTTTGGCTCCTCATCCTCCCCTCTGGGATCAGAGCCCTGCCACCAGGGAGAAGAAGGGCTTTGGCTCCTCATCCTCCCCTCTGGGATCAGAGCACAAACCAGCATCCCCTGGGTGGGCTGCTGGTGGTGGGAGGAGCAGGGGGCACCCACCACATCCCCCTCCTTCCCTCTGCTGAGCACCTTCCAGGCCTAATCCCGTATTTTTGGGTGTTCCTGCGTGTCCAGGGACGCGTGTGGCTGGATTTCCAGCCCCTGGCAGAACATCCCCCTCCGTCCCTGTGGCGCTGGAATTACAGCAAAGCCCCAAAGTTGGGCGCGGGAGCTTTTGGGCGCCTGGTTTTCCGCGGGAGTTGCGGGTTTTAATATATATGAAAATCAGTCGTCTTGTATCTTTGCATATGTGCCTTTTGTAATATAATTTTGACAGATGGTGAGCTCGGGAAATCTGGTTCCTCGCTATAGAAACCCTTGGCTTGACTCGCGCTCTCTGCAAACTTGCCTCAGACTGCTTTTGCATTTGATTTTTTAATATAGATGCCTATTTTTTTTCTTCCTGCTCTGCTTTTGTTTTTATTTTCGATGTATCTGCCAAGTATTTCCACCCCTGATTTCCGCAGACAAATTGCAACCGAGCTCTGATTTCTCTTTTTTTTTTTTGTGTGTGTGTGTGTATTTTTTTAGCCCTATTCAGTGCATAATGCCAGTGACTTTGCTATTCTGCATGTCGCCTTATTAAAAATAAATATGCTGCCCTGTCCCTGTTTGCGCCGTCTACCATTACTGACAACAATCCCGACAAATTCTTACTATTTAAGGGTGGTGAAAAAACTCCAGGAGGAAGCAGTTTCCTCTCCTGCCAGCTCCAGACAGGCTGCTCATTGAAAATGTAATACACTGCTGCCATGTCACAGGTCAGCTGGCAAATGGCAATCTGAATTTTAAAAGGAATATGAATAAAATTCTGTTTTATTTTGAAAATGAACTTTGTGCCCTCCATCATGAATCCAATATATGTCTTAATCTTCTATGCTCTTGAAGCCTGCGGCTCCTGGCTGAGTCCTTTGACTCCTGAACCTAATAAGGAAATAGGTTGTTTTCTCATCCTCGCCTCATTTTTAGAGGGGCTGAAACAAACAGTCCCTATTTCAGCTGTAATTGGCAAAGCATAAAAACATGTGTGTTATATAATTTCGGGGGTTTATGGCGGAGCCGGGCGCCGCGGCGCTTTGGGTTGAGGTTTGATTAAGACGTTGATACCTTTGGAAATAACGCTGTCAAACCCCGGCGCGGAATTTACCTCCTCACCCACCCCCGGCGCCGCTCCGTGTTTACCTGGCGGGGGAAGCCCCACGCCAGGCGGGGAAAGGGATGAGAGGGCCGGCGGCTCCTTCAGCCGGGAATGCCGCGTTTAACCCGGGCTTGATTTGCATCCTCGGCATTCCCGGGAATGTGGGGCTTTAAAGCGGGCGGTGGGATGGAGGGAGGGACCCGAGCGCTGCTGGGCTGGGGCGTCTCGGAGGGTTTCAAAGGGTTCTGTCCAAGGTGCAGCTTTGTACTCTCAGCGTGTGGGTGTGTATTGATGTTTAGGATGTTTAGGATATTTAGGGTGTTGTCACTGCTGAGTGCAATCACCCCATTCCCAGGGCACCCCATGGCTGTGCCGCTCCCTGACAGGGATTCCAACCATCCCTCGTGTCCCTCACCGCTGCCAGATGTGCACAGATGCTGAACAGGCCCAGCCAGGTGCTCTCTGTACCCCCAGTCCTGATCCCCTCTGTGCGTGGGCAGCTCCCAGGGATTGGTGCTGCCATTTCCCCGGGGTTGTGTGGTGGAGAAACACCAGGAGAGAGAAATCCTGTGCTCCCAAAGGCCAAAGGTGGGCTGTGCTGGCTGGGGCTGTGGGGTCCAACCTGGTGGCACAGCAGGGACTTGGGGAATGGGGGCATTTTCTCTCTTATGGAACCGGGATATGGGATAGAAAGTTCACACTGAATTTGGGGAATGTCTTCTTGAAGGCAGGAGAAAAAATTCCCCCAGCATGAGAGATAATGATCTATGTGTCAATTAGCTATCAATTATCTATCTATTTATCTATCATCTATCTATTACTTATCTATGAATTATTTATTATCTATCAGTTATCTATTATCTACCAATTACCTATCACCTATCTATATCTACCTTTACATATATATATCTGTAGTTTTATATGTGTGCCTATATGTGAGAGTATATATATATATATATATGTATATAAAACCAGCTGATGTTTCCCAGCCCCCCTAAGAAGCCAAACACAGCATTTCCCACTTTTCCCTCTCCCAAGCCATGATCCAAAGAGTAGCCAGATCAGAACCTTGAGTTTCCCACTGCAGATCCCAGGGCAGGCGCCTGCCTGGTGCTACCTTTCTGTGCAACCCCTCCAGCTGGGGGACTAAACCCCTTCAGAACATCCTCCTCTGCTTCCAAAACCTAAACCCCTTCAGAACATCCTCCTCTGCTTCCAGTCTCTCCCCTCTGCACCCCAAGCCTTCCCTCCACCCTTTCAGGCTTTGCTCTCAGGTTGTTTCCCACGTGCTTCCCCCCAAAGGGAACTTCTCCAGGGCTGTGGGATGGGGCTGTGGTGGGTGCAGACCCCTGTGATCCCTGCCCTGCCCCAGGTCCCTCCATCACCACTGCCCCCCACTGACCCCTCTCTGTTCTCTCTCCATAGACAATGAGGTTTTAAGGAACCATCTCTTGGTCCAGGTGTTTTTTTTTCATTATTAATTAGAGAACTGAAAACAGACTTTAGCTTATCTGTCCTGTCTGGATCTCACTGTGTTCCCTCTGTGATGTTCTGATACCTGGAGGGAAGAGGGGCAGCTCAGCATCGCTCTGGAGATGTTGGGCCACGTCAGCTGAGCTGGGCTGAGCCCTGGGAAGTGCTGCCTGTGAAACAGGGGATTTGCTCCTCAGAAAAATGGATGCAGGATGCTTGGGAGAGGGGGATTCGTAGTTTTTCTGCTTTTCCTCTGCGTATTTTGAGGTTTCAGTTTGACTTTTGGGTCCACGTGGTCCCAACACGGCTCATACAGAACCACCTCCTGGCTTTTATAAGCAGCACATTCCACCAATCCTGAAACACAAATGTCCCTAAATGTGAATGCAGAGCCCCACATTCTTGTACCTTCAAGAGATTAATTATAAAAGCTTCATTGGGATTTTTAATTCAGAAAAAATCCCGAAGTCAAAAGTGAGGATTTTTCCCACAAAGACTCAAATGAACTTGAACAGTTTTCATCTGCTGATCTTTGAGGGCTCCCTTGTGGGGCTTGGCAGGGAGGAGGTAGGGAAGGTGTGTGGGAGATTATTGCACCTGCTCTGGCAGGAAAATAAACCTGTGCCAGGTGGAAAGTGCCCTGTCAGCCTTTCCCTGATCCCATGTGCAGGAGCATGTTAAAAAAACCCCAAAACAACAAAAAACCCCAAAACAACAAAAAACCCCAAAACAACAAAAAACCCCACCTTAATCCCTTGTCCTTGGAGCCTTGAGAGACCTGTGTGGTGTTTGAGGTAGGGATGGGGATGGAAATGTTGGGGTGCACCAGGATAAACTGTGCTGTGGAGATTCCAGAGATCCCAGTGGATCCTAATTTGGTCAAAGAGATTTAATTTACAAAAGTGTGTTTGTGGACACTGAACACACCAAAAGACTGGGAGACACAAACTTTTTGTGAAGAACAGGGAATTGAGTCTTGGCACACAAGGACCACAGGAAATATATTGAATTAACGTTAAAATTTAGCTGTAACACTAAATACTGTATAGCTTAAAAACCTCCAGAAATATTAACAGTTATTTTCTAAATTGATCACACTTCCAGGACATCTGGGTGCTCAGGTAGTAGATATTTGGAGGATGTTTTGTTCTGTTCAGAACCATTTTGGTGCCCAGTGAAGGTAGGACTGTCGCCATGTTAATCTGATAAATCTTTGTCATTGAAGTAATGTAGTTATTTAATTTTTGTGGGTTTTTCCAGCCATAAAAGATGTTTTATTTGTCAGAATGGGTAAGAAACTGCCTGGTGTGTGTTGCTGAGCAGGGGTGTGGGTGTGAGCAGTGTCAGGGGAGGGCTGTGCCCTTGTGCTGATGCAGTGAACAAGAGCAGTAATTTTAATAATAATAATAAAAAACCCAGATTTTTGGATGGTTGAAATCTTTTCAGGTTGAAAAGTACAAAGGAAATTCACTGAGTTGCCAGAGATAAGCTGGAATTTCCACAGTGCCTTGGGCAGTGCAAGAATTATGGCTGTAATATATCCAGGAGGGATGTAAAACATGGAAAGCTCAGTGTACCTGCCACGCTGGAAGAAGGTCAGGTATTTGGGGGCTGGGAGTGTCCCTGGGCTGTGAAGCAAAGCAATTATTTCATTACCCATCCAGCTCTCATTTAGAACCAGCTCCTGTTTGTGTTTGATTGCTGTTCTGATAATGATGATGTTGAGAATTGCTGTGATGAGAAATTGCAATCAGCTAAATAGCAGCCGAGGTTCCCCCGGGGAAAGGGACTTATGGAATCCCACACCGGATTGTTTTGGGGCTTCTACCTCTTTGTCTGGCTGGAAATGAGCCTGGTGGAAAAGAGGGACCAGTGAGGAGGTTGAGTTAAGGAGCTGAACAAGAGAAACCAACAGGGCAGGACAAGTGGCTCCCAAGTTTTGTGCATTTTATGTCCTTGTCCTGGGTGTCCGTGTGCAGGCACAGACCATGGCAGTGCATCCCTACATGTCAGAGAATCATTCAATCCTGGAATGGTTTGGGTTGGAAGGGGCATTAAAGGTTATCCCCACCCCCTGCCACGGCAGGGACACCTTCCACCAGCCCAGGTTGCTCCAACCTGGCCTTGGACACTTCCAGGGATCCAGGGGCAGCCACAGCTTCTCTGGGCAACCTGTGCCAGGGCCTCCCCACCCTCCCAGCCAGGAATTCCTTCCCAATATCCCATCTCTCCCTACCCTCTGGCAGTGGGAAGCCATTCCCTGTGTCCTGTCCCTCCATCCCTTGTCCAAAGTCCCTCTCCCATCCTTCTCCTTCAGGTGCTGGAAGGCCACAATTAGCTCACCCCTGTACACGTGCAATTGTTGGTTCTCCTGAAGAATTAAGTAACAAGAATTAAGTAACAACACCAGGATTCTGAGGGTTATTAAGTCCCCCAAAGCAGCAGGTTTCTGTTCAAGCAGAGCATTTGACGTGGGGTCCAAGATCCACCCCGGGTTTGGTTTTCACACTTGTGACCACGAGAAAAGCACTCACAGTCCTCCTGTTGGTAAAAGAACTAATTCTGCTGCTTCCTGCTGCTTCCATCTCTTCACTTGTCCTCACTGGCTTTTCCCTCTGTTATGGCTTTAATTCCTATTGCTGATAAAATACGTGTAGCACTGGAACACCACCGTGGTGTGAGAGATCTGCCTGGGAGCAGCTTTGCAGGAGAAATGCTGCTGAAGCAGAGCTGGGGGTGAACATTGTGTCTCTTACCCATTTTGTGTGTTTTGTGGCATCTTTTCACCTGGGTGGCAGAGGAAATTCAAAGCAGGCCTGAAAAAGGACCACTCGGAGTTAAACACTGGCAGGAACTTCAGCCAAGTGAGACACATTCATTATAGCAGAAGTATCTCAAATTACCTGGGAAACAGCTGCCACAATTGGCAGATTATGGTTCAAGTGCTTGTACATTTTTATGGGGCTGAAATGTGTGTTTTTTTGAAAGTGTGAGGAAAGCAGCTGGGTGGGTTCAGAGAACAGCAGCAGCTCTAGAAAAACTTCAGCCTGTGTGCAGTGCTCCGGGCAGGAGCATCTCCACACCCCCAGGGCTGAATTGCTGGAATGTGGCTGGGATGGGGGGGGGCTGCCGTGTCCCATCCCGGTGGGATCCAGGGAGGACACCCCCAACCAGCAGCTCCAGCAGTGCTATAAATGAGGGGGAATGAATGGGCTGCCAGGAGCCTCCCCCACCCCCAGCAGCAGGATTAGCAAATTGGAGCTTAATCCAAACCCCCTCGAACCTACTGGGATTCATTAGCTGCAGGTTTCGAATTATCTCCCAGGTTAAACAAAAGAATTGGGTTTTTTGCATATCTCCGTCAGGTCGGGATCCTCTGGAGACTGTAGATTATCTCGGTAATATTTTTTTCCTCCCTTATACATTCCTGTAGCTAAAAAACCTCTGAAAATAATTTCTGGAACACTTACCAGGCTTACTGAGACTGCCCATCTTAAATAAGGATATTACACTTAATTAAGCATTGTGCCTGTGGGGCCGAGCGTGGAGGGTTCAGCTGAGAAGTCTCAGGTTATATGAATTTATAGTTGAATGCAATGGCTTGAGCAACTTTTAGGATTCAGGCCGTTGGCTGGTGAGAAAATTGGAGATGTTTTTAGAGGAGAAAAAAATACTGATATAACGTAAAAGAATTGCTGTGTTGCTGCGTTGGAAGTGCTGGGAGCTACGTGGCTCTTTAGTCACGCTCAGATGAAATCTGGAATGTTTCCTTTATCCTCACCACAAGGAGAGGATTATTATTTTTAAAATTGTTATTTTTTTTTTTCCCCCCACAATTTCAAATTAGGCTCTGCTTGCGTGGCAGCATAAATAGAGCCACTTTGCTCTCCAGCCTGCTATTTATCTTTTTAAAGGGGAAAAAAAAAAATAAAAAAAAAGGGAAAGGAAGAGGAAAAAAAGAAAAAAAACAACGAAAAAAAACCCCCCAAAGTTTGACTGACACTAATTTCCCGAACAAGATACCCTCGAAACTCCAGTTTATCTCATAAAATCATAACAGACAGGGTTTGTGATGTCCCCTCTGCGAGATCCTTTCTTCTGTCAGTTGATAGCATTTGAGCTGACGGAGGGAGATGCGCCGCGCTCAGATGCCAGCGAGGAGAACAGGAGCTGTCACCAGCAGTGTAATGTGCTGTGTATTATCACTCACACTGATCCGGGGGCCCGGAGACTGTCATCTTTTTAGACTGTACAAGTCAACACAAATAAAACTGAGGAGGCAAATGATAATGTCTGAGATAGATCCAGGCTCATTCTAGCCATTACTTTTTATTCAAACCTTAGAGATGACATGATGTGAAAAATGAGCCTGTGTCTAGTTCAGTGCCCATTAGTGTGTGAGCACATTATCTTCCACTTTTCACATTGAATCTCCCTGTACATCCCGTGGCAGTTGGAGCTGTGCAGCCCGTCAGCTTTAGGGGCTGCCAGCACCTCTCCTGCCTCGGCGTGGAGCAAATATTGCCCCTAAAATGATGTGTTGGGAGGCACCTTCAGCAGTGACGCTTCCAACATCCCTCACGTGAGAGCTGAGGGAGCCAGGTGTGCCCCAGCACCCCAGGCAGGGTCTCCATGAGGGGCTGGAACCCCTCACTGTGCTTGGAAGACCCTTAGGAGAAATGGGGGCTGCCTTCCCGGGGGGGGGGGGGTTCCCTGCTTTCCTCCCCTCGTGCTCATCCCTCATCATCATCCCCAAACCCAACCTGCCTTGTTCCTCTCCTCCCACGTGATGGGGCCCTCAGCCAGAACAGGAACATCTCTTACCTGCTGAGGGGTGGAAATCAGGAAAGGAAACAGAACAGAAACATCTCTTACCTGCTGAGGGGTGGAAATCAATTCATTCATCTTATCACTCTTCGAGCATCCAGTTGGTTGGGCCAGGAAAAGGTGCCCCTGCCCAAGAGCACTGGACACAGGAGGTGACAGAGCCCAGCCCTGCACTCCCAGCCTGTAGAAATAAGGGGAGGAAAACTCAGCTGGGAACATGAATCACTTTCCCGAGGAGGTTTTAGCACAGTTGCTACACTATCAGTACCCAAGTAAAATTCCTATTACTCTCCTGTATAACCTTTAATTACCCCCACCACCCCAAAAATATCCCTCAATTACCTTCCAGGCAGAATTATGCATATTTTTAAAGTTCTCCTAGGGATATAACACTAAACGTTGGGTTGTTATGGTTCAGTGGTTTAAATTACAGTGTACTTAATTAAAACAGCGTAAAAAGCTGTCAGTATTCCATATAATTTGAAAGACTTTGATTAGTGATTTTTTTTCCCTTTTCCTGTTAGAGCATACTTAGCTTGGCCATTACATTGTCATTTACCAGCACCTTGGCGTTGGAACGAGGCATCATTTCACAGCACTGGGGGAAAAAAAAGGTAAACAAGTGACAGTTCCCAGCAAAAGAAGTGACAGGCAAAGAGCAGCCACCCCGAAGGAGGAGGGAACAAATAGATTGGAGGGCTGGATTTCAGCTTGGAAGTGTGAAATCTGGAAATCAGCTCTGTGTGTTCCTGTTGGAGCTGCGTTGCCAGGAGGAAAGGGCTGGCCCAGGGCAGCCTGTGGGTGATGGAAGGAGTGGCTGGAAGGAAAAGCCAGGACACCTTGTCCAGGTGATGCCATTCTGTGTTCCTTAGGCTATGGAGGGAAAGCCAACAAAACCCCTTCCCTGGGAGGTGTGCACCTTCCTCCCAAGGGGCAGCTCCATCTCTGCTCCCTGTGAGCAGGGACAGGGCCCAGGGAATGGCTGGAGCTGTTCCAGGGCAGGGTCAGGTTGGATCTCAGGCAAAGGTTCTTCCCCCAGAGGGTGGTTGGGCACTGCCCAGGCTCCCCAGGGCAGTGGGCACAGCCCCAAGGCTGCCAGAGCTCCAGGAGGGTTTGGATGATCCTCTGGGGCACAGGGTGGGATTGTTGGGGTGTCTGTGCAGGGCCAGGGGTTGGATGGATGACCCCTGTGGGTCCCTTCCAGCTCAGGGATCATCTGTGATTCGATGATAAAGTGGCCAACAAGGTGCTCCTGGGTGTATTGTCATGAACCTGTGAAAGCAGTGCCCTGTCTGGCATTTCCAGCCTGTTCCTGGTGTGATGGATTTGCTCCCCCAGAGGTCCCTGCAGAGGGCAGGAGTCCCCAGGCAGGGGATGCTGGTGGGGCTCCTGTCTGTACCAAGCACACTCATGGCTGTGACCTGGGGGGGGGGAAACTGAATTTTTGTATATTCTGCAGAAACTCTCAAAGCTCTGCCCTGAAACCTGTCTGGCAGCATCTTCATAGGATATCCCAGACTGGTTTGGGTTGGAAGGGACCTTCAGGCTTATCCAGTGCCACCCCCTGCCATGGGCAGGGACACCTTCCATATCCCAGGTTGCTCCAAGCCCCGTCCAACCTGGCCTTGGACACTTCCAGGGATCCAGGGGCAGCCACAGCTTCTCTGGGCAACCTGGGACAGGGCCTCCCAGGGAAGAATTTCTTCCCAATATCCTATCTAACCCTGCCCCCTGGCAGTGGGAAGCCATTCTCCCTTGTCCTGTCAGTACCTGCCCATGTCAAAAGTCACTTCCTCTCTTTTTTAAATCCCTTTTTTCTTTTATATGGGAACAGATCCATAAAGGCTGCAGAGCCTGGGACAGCCCACACGTCCCTGCCAGCTCTGCCATTCCTGGTGTTATGTTGTTCCCAAGCACAACAACACGAGCCCCAATGTCCTCTTTTCTTCCCAGATCTTCTTCCTGAATTTTGGGAAAAAAAACCTGTTCTCCTGCACAGTTAAATCATAGAATTCCTGAATGGTTTGGGTTGGAAGGGATGTAAAGCTCATCTTTTTCCAACTCCCTGCCACGGGCAGGTAACCTTGGATTTCCCTGGAGCAGCTGCTCCGTTCCTTTGGAATTCACAGAGGGTTATGTGAGCCCTTGCACCGGGAGGTCACTGTGCGTAAAGAGGGTTTTTTTTTAATCCATGTTTATTTATAAACTAATGATGTGACAGTGCTCACGCTGCGAACATCTATATTTTTCATCAGGGCTTTTTTTATTATGGCAAAACAACGAAACCATAACTGTGAACAGGAAAATCCTGTTTAGCCACGGGGCTAAAACATCTCAGTGCTGCTCCACAGCTCCACCAGAGCCGGGTTTCACTTCTTACGTTATCGGGCTGAGCAAACCTGGTTTGTTTTTTTTTTAAATATGGTCGGGACTGGCAATGTTGGGGTTTTTTTTCCAGTTCAGAGGATTTTTCAAACCTGTTTTGCTTGCTGGGAATGTGCAGATGCATTTGTGTCTGCTTGAAAAATCATCCCGTGTTGGAGAAAGCGCTGGGCAGGTGCCTCAACAGTGGGAGGGCCAAAGGGGGCATCCGCCCCCTTTGGCCCTCCCACTATTGGGGCACCTGCCCAGGGCTGGGGGCCGACCCCATAAACCCTACAGGGTCTGTCCTTACCCCGTCAACAAAACCTTCAGGAGCAAAATCCCCTCTGTGAGGTCAAACCTCACTTAAAACCATGGGAAGCGCAGAATCCTCGACCCCAAAAAATCAACGTGCAGATGATGGATCTCAAAGAGATGCTGGGTGAAATGAGGCAGCTCCTGTAATTATGGCTGTGTGTTTACTGACACCACAGTGCCCGGGGATGGCAGAGGCAGCTTTGCCTCCCAAGGTTTAACATGTTAGAGGAGGGTGGTCACCTGCTCTGAAAGGTCTAAATTGCCTGGGCTGCTTCTTCCCCCCCTTCTTTAAGGTAATTTATATTGCTGGAGGGAGGGACGGCTCCCCCCCCCCCGCGGGGGGGGTTGTTTCTAAAGGGGGGAAGATTTTTTTCCCACTGATGAAAAATTCCGTGGATCCACAGCTCTGAGGGTGACCTGCTCTTTCTGGAGCACCTCCATCCCACGGGGGGACCCTCCTGCCCCGGGAGCAGCCACGGGGCCCCCCCGGCACCAGCAGCACACACTGCCCTGAATCCTAATTAGGCGTATGCAGATAGCTCCAAACCTGCTCAAGATGGATTATCCGAGTGAACACTAGTAAATTATCCTTTTATTATCCCTTTAGTGTCCGCCGGAGAGATGGGATTGGGCAGCGGGCGGCCGAGAGTTTTATTCCCTGGGATTGATGTGGAGGAGCGGCAAGGTGGGGACGTGGGGGGCACTGGAGTGAGGTGGGACGTGCCTTGGGAATCAGGCACCCTGCCATGGAATCTGCACAGCTGGAGGAATTCAGCTCACAGCAGCTTTGGGGGGTTGATATTTTAGCATTGAAAGTGTTGAAACCACATCTGACCGTCCTGGGAATCCCAGACTGGTTTGGGTGGGAAGGGACCTCAAAGCTCATCCAGGGCCACCCCCCTGGCTTCCAAGTTTTGTGCATTTCATGTCCTTGTCCTCTGTGTCCATGTGCAGGCACAGATCATGGCAATGCATCCCTACGTGTCAGAGGATCATTCAATCCTGGAATGGTTTGGGTGGGAAGGGACATTAAAGGTTATCCCCACCCCCTGCCACGGGCAGGGACACCTCCCACCAGCCCAGGTTGCTCCAAGCCCTGTCCAACCTGGCCTTGGACACTTCCAGGGATCCAGGGGCAGCCACAGCTTCTCTGGGCAACCTGTGCCAGGGCCTCCCCACCCTCCCAGCCAGGAATTCCTTCCCAATATCCCATCTCTCCCTGCCCTCTGGCAGTGGGAAGCCATTCCCTGTGTCCTGTCCCTCCATCCCTTGTCCCCAGTCCCTCTCCAGCTCTCCTGGAGCCCCTTTAGGCCCTGCAAGGGGCTCTCAGCTCTCCCTGGAGCCTTCTCTCCTCCAGGTGAACCCCCCCAGCTCTCCCAGCCTGTCAGTCTTGCTTTGAAAATTATATTCTCAGGGAATCACATTGTGGTGATAATTGGAGAGGAATCAGGCTGTGGGGTAACAATTCCAGTGCCTAGGGAAAGTTTGAGGTTGCTAAAATGGGCACTAAATCCTTGACCATAGCCTGCATTAATGTGCCATTCTGGGTCACTCCTGGGTTCCTGGGGGGGCAGCTTTAGGGTGGCCCTGGAGCCCTCCTGAGCCAGCCCGGGCTGCCTCGGAGCTTCCCCCCATTGGAATTCTGGGAGATCATCCCCAGGGAATACCCACGGGGTGTTTCTCAGAAACATTTTGATCTGTGACAGCCTCAAAGCAGAGGAAGATGCTGCTGGTGCCACTCTTTGGAAACAAGCTCCATCTGGTGCTCCTGGAGCCTGGGGAGCCTCACGGGCAGGATGGGAGGGTCTCAGCTGGAAAGTGGCAGGAGTTGAAGTGTAATTAGGACTTGTGTTAAAGCCTAAAAACCAGGATGGGGAGATTTCTAGAATCAGAAAGGGGGGAAGAGCTGAAATCCTGACCCTCTTCCTCATCCGTGTTCAGGTGGAACAACCACAAGTCCAGTATCCCGCTGGCAAATTTTGGTGCTCTGCTCCCAGGCTTGCAAAGTGCACTGTGAACATCCTTTAATGTGTTTTGGTTGTAGCCTCTGTTTTTTCACTTCTGTTTTGCAACCAGACTGTGGATGTGTCGGAGCTGGAGCTCCATCTCCACATGCCGGGTGTGCTTGGCAGCAGTTTGGATACTGGGAATGCTTGGAAACCAGATGCAGTTGTGAGGCAGTGTCCAACAGCAGTGTCTTCTTAGGGTTCCTGTGCTCCTTCTCCTATTTCAGTTTTAATTCAGTGTTGATGGTTCTCTCAAAGTTCCTTCTATCCTGAGAAAACGAGGAATCGTAGACCACAAATTTTCCCACCCCCACCAGAGTGGCTCTAAAGCAGCCCCAGCTCAGCACTCCCCATGGTTTGCCTGTGCCCTTCCCTGGGGTCCCAGCACCTTTTCCAGCCCGGTGTGGATTCCTGGTGCCCTCCTGAGCCCCGGGTTCCCTCTCCTGTCCTCGCTCAGCCCCCCAGTCCCACCGCTGGGACGGGCTCCCCGCCGTGCCAGGCAGGGCAAATTCCTTCACAGACTATTTATCCAGATTGCTAATTCCCTGCACAGATGGCTCTGCAGAAGACTGTGTGGGAGAAGAGTGGCTTTTTAAGCCAATTAAATAGAAACCTTGTCCAAGAAGGATTTTCGAGCCGCTCCTGCCTGTGAATTCGTGACGTGTTGTGCTGTGTGTGCTGGCAGAGCTGCTCTGCCTCAATAGGGAGAGAGAGGGAGGGATGGGCACAATTTCCTTGGTTTAAGGTCACCTCTGATTTTTTAAAAAAAATTTTTATTCATTTAATTTTTTTATTTAAAGAAAAAAAAACCCTAAAAGAGCTTCCAGTTTGGCAATATTGTGGAGTGTTTTAGGTACAGGAAGAGAAGTCCCTTGTCATTTCTGTCCATTAATTCTCCTGCCAAGCTCTCCAGCCTCTCCTCAGGATGTAAGGAAAGCTATGATTTGTAGTAAGACAGATGAGAGGAGGGGAAAGAGAGAAAAAAGGGTATTAAATGACATCCAAAGGGGGAAATACTAGTTAATAACATTAATATTTCTTTATTACTGAAGCATTTGGGCTCAGTAACCCAAAAAGCTGCAGTAAAAATCCATCCAGTTCAAGGAGAGAAGAAAACATGTTAGAACAGTCACTGGTTTGTGCTTCCAATGACAGAAACTTCAGTGTCCCCACGTTCCCAGGTTGCTGAGGGGGCTGGGGGAGCTCAGTCTGGAGAAAAGGAGGCTCGGGGGGGACCAAATTTTCCTGAGTTTTGTGATGCAGTCCCTGGCTGATCTCGCTCCTGCTGTTCATGTCTCCCTTTTTCTCCTTTCCCTCATCTTCTCCCTCTTTCTTTTCGTTCTGTAACTGTTTTAGGAAGGGACTGTCCTTTCTCTTGAAGCCACCACAGAGCCCTGAAATAATAATTACAATAATAAAATAATAATAATAATCCAACCAATCACCAAGATGGAGCTAATTGGCCGTACAGAGTAGTTTACCAAGAAGATGTATCACCCAAAAGGTAGCAAAGACCCTTTTATTTGGGTTCAAAGTCTGGAATATACATCACTGCTGCAGCAGCTGACACAGATTAACCATAGCTGGAGCCTCAGAATTAATGGCCTTCAGCCACAAAATTCATTAGCTGGGTTCTTTAAAGTGTTGTCATCAGAGTCTTGCGTGGAGGAATCCACTGGATTCCTCTGCAGGTGCCCTGGAGCGGATTTAGATCCACGGGAAGCAGCTCCCAGAGGAGCCAGTTCCCACAGGGAATGTGTGAGGATGAATCATGGTCTGTGAGAGGAGTGTCTGACACATCACACACGCCCTGGGAACACGTCAGGAAGCTGCTCCTCGCTGGGTTCACGTGGAGAATCAGCAAGGTGGGATGTTCTGGGTCTGGGCTGAGGGACTTTGGGCATCAGAGGGGATTTAGGGGTCGTGTGGGAGGGAAGCTCCAGGGACAAAGCAGGTCTGCCCACCCCCCATCCTGCTGCAGCCCCAGCTCTGGGCAGATGTGCCAGTTCTGCCATAAAATATCCATTGAGTGTGCCTGGAACACCCACGACCCCTCGGGGTGCTCTGACATCCCCAGCCAAGCCCCCAGTGTCCCTCCTGAGGGTCCCCAAGGCCACCTTGGTGCTGCTGCCACGCCAGGACAAAGGGGTTTGGTTTGTTCTTGGGTTTCCTCTGCTCTCAGGAACTTGCTGCTTGCTGAGTTCCCACTCTCTGGGTGCTCATCAGTGTTGCAATCTGGACAGTCCCTGTTGCAGGCAGAGTGGCTTCATCCCTCCACTTCTCTGTCTTTCTGTCTGTCTTTCCCCTCCCCTTCTTTTTCCCTGGACCTTTTGAGTTTCAAATTCATCCTGACCCAAGCATAAAGTCTCCTTTCCTCCCTTCTTTCCCTCCTTCTCTCTCTCCACCTCTTTCCCTCTTCTTCCCCTCCTCTTGCTCTTTTTTAGTGCTCTTTGTATCATCCTTTCCTCCTTCTTTTCTTCCTCTTCCTCCCCCTCCTTGCTCATGTGCTGGAGGCTTGACCAGACAACCTGCAGAGGTCCCTTCCAGCCCCAGCCACTGTGATCCCATGTTTTGGCTGATTTCCTCAGCGGAATGACTGAGACTTAGGATGCAGAAGACAGCACAGGGACCTCTGTGGAGTTGTTGTCACTCAATCACTGGGATTGGGAAATGGTGGCCCTGTTGTAAAGCAATGAACAAAGTCCTTCAGCCCCTTTCTCTCCCCCCCTCTGGGGCTCTGCCTGTGCCCAGTGAGCACTTGTGGGGCTCCCACCCTTGCTGGGAGAAGGGCTCCCCTCACCTTTGGCCTGTTCAATAGGATTTGGGTCCGTGTGCGTGGGATCTGCTCGTGGAAAATCCAGCAGGAGGGAGGAGGAGAGAGCAAAAAGGGCAGCAAAGGCTGCTGGAGCAGCCCTGGGCAGCCCAGCATTCCCTGTCCGAGCCATCCCTGCCGTTATCCCAGCCCACATTACACATGCAAGCTCTGCACAGCCATTTCCAGAGGCAAAGAGAGGGAAGCACAGGGCAGGAGAGTCTGTGGGAACGGGGAACACATCTGACAAACACAAAAATTAAACCACCCGGGAATAAGGCAAACACTGAGAGGAAGGAGTGGGAATGAGACAAATATTGGATTAAGACAAACACTGCTGCAGATTCCAATGTCAATTCCGACAAGTTTGGGGTGTGTTGACAGTGGGAGATGAAGGGCTGAGGCAGGAGGCAGAAAACCTTCCAGGCTCTGGGCTGGTGTCACTCTGTTATTTGACTCAGTGACCTAAATTATGAGGGTATAACCAAATAAACCTAAACACGAGCAGTGCACTTAAATCCACGGCACTGCAGCAAATTAACCAGAGTTTTATAACCAGGATGTGGCAATCCCTGTCTCCGGGTGCTCCAGGATTTTTAGTTACAATTCATTATCTGGGAGCTCGTTCCAAATAGGCTCCAAAAGCTATTCCTGGTGTGCTGATGGGGTGAATGGTCATTTTTTGGGATGGAAGGCACAGACACACTCTGTGGGAAATGAATGATGGGAAAAACAGTAAAATCCATTTTTTTTGGAGGCATCCAATGATTAAAAAGTTATTTAGAATGTCGCTGGGGCACTTTATGTGTGAAATCTGAGGATGAACAAGGTCTGGCCTTACCCAGCAGTGACCTGGAACATTCCAAAGGCAATCCCAATCCCATTCATCCAGAGGATTTTAACTTTTCCAGTGCCCTCGGTGCAGTTTGGCCAAAGTCAAGTTCTGTGATCTTTAAAGGTCCCTTCCAACCCAAACCATCCCATGATTATGTCAAATCTGGCTCGTTACAGATCCAGGCAGTGGCATTGTCACATGAAGGTTGAGGACAGAAAAAATGTGAGTCCTGGTAATTGCCATTGATGGCTTGACATGGAATTGGAGAAGGTTTTCCAGGTTTTTTGAGATATTCAAACCCCACCTGGACATGACCCTGTGGAACCTGCTTTGCAGGGGGGTGGATGAAGTGATCTCCACAGGTCCCTTCATCCCAATCACTCCATTGTCCTGTGATTCTGTGCTACCTCTTGTCCCTGGGGGGGTTAAATGTCTTTATTGGGTGTTTTTGGTTTTTTTGGGTTTTTTGTTTGTCTGTTTTGGTGTTTTTTGTGGTTTGGATTTATATATCTATATATTATTTATATATAGATATATTATATATAGATAGATATATAATATATATTAAATATATATTATATATCTATCTATATATTATAACAATATATATTAAATATATATTATATATATTATTTATATATAGATAATGTATATTTTTATATACATAATATAATATATATAATTATATATATATAAATACACACACACACATTTTGTACTGCCACTGAAGGTGCTGTGTCTCCCAGCACTGTGCAGCAGCCTGTTCCTGTATCACCCCGTGATATTGTAGACAAGTTTAATTCTGTTAATTCTTTTAATCAGACAGACCATCTTTTCCCTTTTTCTTAAAATTTATTTTCTTCTAATTGTTTTAAAATGAAGAATGAGTCTGGTAAGAGCATTCCTGTTTGGGAATAGTATACAAATATAAAATTAAATATTCAAATCTCCCTTATTTTCAGTACAGAAACAGAGATGCTTCCAACACACAGACCCTTCTGAGCTCTTACTCCAGTGGGTGTAAATCCTTTCTTATGGATTTGGGGGCTGTGGTTCTGTTTAACAGGGAAGGGGCACCTGTTTTTGTTGGAATTAGGGCAGAGAGGGGATGTTGAGCTCCCTGTGCTCCCTTTGGTGTGAACACCACGAGGAAAAAAATGAGTTTTCATCGTGTGATGCCTCTGGTTGGCTTTGCCACCCTCGTGGGATTCAGCAGGGCGTGAGATTTTGGGTGTCAGGCACAGAAATTAATGATCTGCCAGGGAAAAGAATTCTACATAACGGCTGAGATGCTCTGAGAAACGCGATTAAAGTTCTGGGAGGCTGCAGATATTTTAGCATAGATGTTAAAAATTGAAATGTATCGCTGGGTGATAACAGAGAGTTATCTATGACCCTGCGCTTCACTACAAACAGCAGATACATCTGTCCTAAATAAAAATGTGCCCTGTAACGAAGGAAAATACACGGAAAAAAGAGGATATTGGGCTCGTTTTTGAAACATTCTGCCAGTTGCAGAAAGGTTCAGGTGCAGCTGGGAGTCCTCAGTGTCGTTTTTCACAGGAAGGAAGATTTCCCTGCTCTTTGTGCAGGTGAGGGTGTTGTGGAAGTGAAATATGTGGTTGTGTGGGTGTTGTGTGACCTTCTTGGGGGCTGTGGCACAACTGCACCCTGCAATCAATATAAATAATATTAAGAAGTAGTCAAAGAAAATACCAATTCATAACCAGTTCCATTAACTACAGGGATTTAAACGAGCACTCGTGTGACCAACAAGTTGGCTGCTTTTCAGCTGCCTAAATTAGTCTAATAAGCTGTATCTTCCCATAAATCTTGTTTCCCTTTAATTAGGACATGACTGAAAAGCTAAAGGCACAAAAACTTCCGGTGCTTGAGTGCAGTGGGTGCTGTGAAAAGCAGAGACAGGCAGAAAAACCTGCCCAGGGAGAGGGAAGAGCACATTTGTGAGAGCTCTGATAAGGGTTTGAGGGGGGTAAAGCTGCAGTGCCAATAGTGGGAAACATCTCCAGGAGGTTCTGAGAGTGAGTGAGGAATTGATGCTGTATTTATTAGACTGCAATCACCCTCCTAATATGCCTGAAGATGAATGGGGAGGAATTCTTTCAGCCTAAAGGAAGCGTGGCAGTGCTGCCTCTGACACGGCGATTATTGATAGAGATGATAAAGTTCAAAACATCCAAAACCCAAAAGCAATACCAGAAATGGTGGAGTGGAAGTGGGAAATGATGGGAAGTGTTAGGGATGTTTCATTTCAGCACCTCTGCCTCATTATGCCATCAGCAAAATGTAAAATACATAGGCTAGGTAAATGTCTCATTAAGTATTTCCCTGCTCATTCTGGGGCTCGGAGTGAGCTGGAATAATGAAAAATGGAGGAGCACCTTCCTCAAAGGGAGGGGGGCAGGAGGCAGCACTTGGTCAGGGGGGTGTGAATTCCCTGGAGAGCCCAGGAAT
The DNA here is from genome assembly GCF_003984885.1 of Neopelma chrysocephalum. Lineage (NCBI taxonomy): Eukaryota > Metazoa > Chordata > Aves > Passeriformes > Pipridae > Neopelma > Neopelma chrysocephalum. Next base: position 827,540 of record NW_020897767.1, read on the forward strand.
GTCCAGTGGTGTGAGGTGTGACTGTCACAGCCACGGGAGAACGGGGGGGGTGTGAATATTGGGGGTTCACGTGTGGATTTTACACGAGGAGGATTAGATCTGTCTCATGGCACAGAATCCCAGGATCCCTGAGGTTGGAAAAGCCCTCCCAGCCCATGGATCCCCCCTTGTCCCCCAGCCCAGAGCACTGAGTGCCACGGCCAGGCCTTCCTGGGACACCTCCAGGGCTGGGCACTCCAAACCTCCCTGGGCAGCCCCTGCCAGTGTTTAACAACTCTTATCCTGGCAAATCTTGGACTCCTTTGGTCTTTGTGGGCTTAGGGAGAAATCCCTCCCTGTGAGGGTGTGGAGACCCTGGCACAGGTTGCCCAGAGAAGCTGTGGCTGCCCCTGGATCCCTGGAAGTGTCCAAGGCCAGGTTGGATGGGACTTGGAGCCACCTGGGCTGGTGGAAGGTGTCCCTGCCCATGGCAGGGGTGGGACTGGATGAGCTTTAATGTCCCTTCCAGCCCAAACCACTCTGTGATTCCACAATTCTGTGAAAATCCAATGGTTCCATGTAACTCCAAGCTCAGGGAATGGTCTGCAGGACAGGGGCACAGTCAGGTTTGTGCCTTGCACTGTTATTCCAGCTCAGGGGAGGAATTAAATGTGTTCCCAACTGTGGGCACCAGAACTATTCATGCACCTAAAATTATACCGAGACTTGGCTGATGTAGAATTGGTAGATGAATAATTTGCACTTTTGGAAAGGTTATATAAAATACAGAAAAAAAAATATTATATATATATATATATTTTTATATATATATATATATATATATATATATGGTTTTTATTTTATGCCCAAATGTATGACACAAAAATCTTTTGTAGGTCAAGGCAGAGCATGTGGTTTCCAGCAATATTTTCTGGCATCTCATGATCAAATGTTCCCTTTTTTTAGCAGTTGGGGAAATTTTCCTTGTTCCCAAATTCCTTTTAGCTGCCTGCAATGGGACAAACTCCCAGGGGCAGCCTGGGAGCAGCCTGGGAGTGTGTGTGTGTGTAGTGAAGTACCTATGGAATCACAGAATCCCAGGAACGTTTGGGCTGGAAGGGACCTTAAAGATGAGCTTATTCCAAGCCTTCTGCCATGGGCAGGAACACCTCCCACTGCAGGGTCCTTGCATTTTTTTCCTTAGCTTGGGGAAAAAAAAAACCCACATAAAATCAGTGTTATATTGTGTGGGGTGAAGATTTATTATTATTGAAAATACTGGGGAAAAAAACACCAAAAAACCAAAAAAACCCCCAAAAACCCACAAAAACAAACAAACAAAAACATACAAAAAACCCAACCAACCAACCAAACAAAAACTACAAAACAAACAAACAAACAAAAAAAACCCAAACCCCCACCAAACCCTTTTCCACAAAGCTGTGGGAATAATCATAAACATGAATAAATCCAGTGGTATCCCAAGGCTGGAAGTCCCTCAGGCAGAGAGCTCGTGTCAGCTTGGAAGGAGAGGAGCAGGAGAGAGAGAGGGAAGGAAAGCAAATCCCACGTGTTAGAATTCCGGAGAGCAGAGCAATAGGTTCCCATTATGCACTTTATGAAGATGCAACATGGTTTATTCTTCAGGGAATGGCATAATAATTAGAATTAATAAGATTTTAATGGTGATCGCCTAAGTGCCAAATCTTCTCAGTGGGAGGTTTTAGTGCTGCTGCCACAGGAGCTGTTTTGCAGAGTGAACGAGCTCTGCAGTGGGAATTACCCCCATTACCTCCGACTGCAAACACTCCCCGGGTCCCAGCGCTGCCACCTCGTCCTGCCCCGGCCACCGGGAACAGAGAGGGGTTCCCTGGAAACCCCCTGCACAGAAAACCCTCCGGGGGCTCAGCTTTCCCAAAATCCTTTCATTTTTCCCTGAGATTGGCTTTGATAGGAGCTGCTTTCAATTTGTTGCACTGGGAGGGACTGGGATAATTCAGGATTTTCAGTGTGTTTCACTACAAACACTCTCAGGACGACTGAGCCCTTCCATGGGGCTTTCACAGAGAAATACAAAAGGGAACCAGGAGCCTTATTCCCATTTTCCTTTCCGTGGCCACATTCCTTGTAGGTGGCACATGGATCACAAGCTTTCCCTGTCTGTTATATATTCCTTCTGGGTGCATCCAAACCAAAATTTTCCTTGGAGCTGGCAACATTTTTAGCTTTCAGAAAAGCTCAATTATTTCAAAATGTTTTGATGTTTGAAATATTTTGATGTTTGAAATATTCTGATGTTTGAAATATTCTGATGTTTGAAATATTCTGATGCTTGAAATATTCTGGTGTTTGGAATATTTTGATGTTTTTTTCTCTCAGAGGGGGTTGAGTTCTAATGGTGATCATCCGGGTCAGAAATTGCATTTAATTTTTATCCATCCGCTGAGAAAATGCTAAATTTAGAGATGTAGGAACGGCCTGGAGTACCAGGAATCCTCCCCGGAGTTTTTCAGCACTGGATGCAGATCGACTGGATTCAAAGCCTTCTGAGGCCACAGAAAATGTTATTTCCTGGAGGGAGAGAGAGAGCTGGAGTTACTGATGCCTGGAGATATTTAACCCCTGCCTGGATGCCCGGGTGTGTGGGGACAGGGGGATGCTCAGGTACCACCTCATCCCACCGAGGCAGCGGCTGGCACAGGTCCCCAACGTCCCTCCACTGGTTGGGAAGGGAGTTTTTAGGCCTTGGGAAGGCTGATTGATACAAACATCGATCAAACCAGTACAAAAAACCCTGCTTTTTCACTAATTTAACTCAAAACTACTCTGCAACACCACCTAGTGCTGCCGGCACGCGCAGCGGGGATGGGCTGGGGATGGGAACAGCCCGGGTGGGATGTCAGGATGTCACCTGCTCCCGCTGCCAGCACATCCAGGGGAGGGTCTGGAGTCAGGAAAAGCCACCGGGAATCGCTTCAGAAACGGGCATTCTTCCCTGGGAGATAATTAGCTGGAAAAATCAGCATAGGGCAAAGGTCTGAGTCTCCCAAACTCGTTCACGCGTCGCCGGGTTTAGGAGGAGGTTCTTCTCTGTGCCTGGAAGGGCTGGAGGAGCAATTCCTGGTCCCTGAAGTGGCCATGGAGTCCTTGAAGTGCCAGTCACATCATCAGCACCTCTCCTGCTCTGGGAAGCTGGGGAGGTGATGGATGGACTTTTCTCACCTTGCTTCCCTTGGACAGCCTTCAAAAATGACGGGTGTTGAGATGAAGGTGCTGCACTGAAAGGAAATAGTGTGGGAGGGGATTTCTATAGGGACCATTTCCATAGCTCCTGCATCTAACCTGGGAAGAGGAGCTGAAGGAAACCACTCCACCTTCATCTCCACTTCCATCTCCATCTCCATCCCCTCTTCCCACGAGCCTGCTCTGAGCACATCCCAAAGGAGCACTGCCTGGACAATGGGTTTGTATCCCCTTGAAATCCTCCCAAAAAAGGTGATGGGAGTGCTGGAAGTGGAGCTGGGGAGTTTTCCCTGCTGTGAGAAGGCGTGAGGGCAGCTGGGATACCTGTGCTGCCAGTTTGGCTTCCTTTGGAATCCTGCCTGGGGCTGAGGGAGCAGGATGACACGGGAGCATCGGGTGTGAGCACGGGCTCTGTGTCCCAGTGGGAGCAGATGACACAAACTGCAGGGAAATCAGGGTAGTTTTGGGAAAAGCAATCCTAGGGGCGAGTGGGGAATCACAGGAGAAGAAGAAAAGCTGGAAGACCCGAAGGAGACCAGAGCAGCCTGTGGAATTCCGTGTGGAAAAGATGAACAAGCTCCTTCCCAGCTCACAGGGACAAAGAAGTGGGAAGTGAGGTATCCAAGAGCCTCAAAATTCCTGTTTTAAGGAATGGCTCTGTGAAAAGCACGTGCTCCCTCCTCGGGGTGGCTGCTGAGCTGGACAGTCGGGCTCAGGCTCCGAGGAGAAGCAATTCCGAGCTGCCATAATTAAAGTGATGAGGATAATTAATCCCCCCCCCCGTGATTGCCCTGAAGGAGGAGTGTTAACGATGTAAATAGGATGAATTCCAAAGGCAGGTGGAGAAAGGGGGAGGCTCAGCCCGTGCACTGGATTTCTTGGGGTCAGGGGGAGTTGGGATCAGCCAAATGGTCAGGCTCCAAAAAACGTGCTCCAGGAGGGCTGGAGGGACAGGGAGAGCCTTGGAAAGCTGAGCTTGGCATTGGAGGGAATCCCACTGGAAAAGTGCATTTCTGAGGGTAAGTCTAATTTTTAGGGTAAGTTTATTTTTTTAGGGTAAGTTTATTTTTTTAGGGTATTTTTTAGGGTAAGTTAAATTTTTAGGGTAAACGTATATTTTTAGTGTAAGTTTAATTTTTAGGGTAAGTGTAATTTTGAGGGTAAATGTATCCTTTTAGGTTAAGTTTATTTTTTAGTGTAAGATTATTTTTTAGCGTAAGATTATTTTTTAGGGTAAGTTTATTTTTTAGGGTAAGTTTATTTTTTTAGGGTATTTTTTAGGGTAAGTTAAATTTTTAGGGTAAATGTATATTTTTAGTATAAGTTTAATTTTTAGAGCAAGTGTATTTTTGAGGGTAAATGTATCCTTTTAGGTTAAGTTTATTTTTTAGTGTAAGATTATTTTTTAGAATACGATTATTTTTTAGAGTAAGTTTATTTTTTAGGGTATTTTTTTTAGGGTAAGTTTATTTATTTGTTTTTTTTTTTTTTTTAGGGTAAGTTTATTTATTTGGGCTAAGTATATTTTTTTAGGACACGTGTGTATTTTCAGGATAAGTGTATTTTTTAGGTTAAATGCATTTTTAAGGGTAAATGCATTATTTCTGTAGGCTAAGAGTATTTTTGCAGCAAGTGCACCGTGCTCTAAAACCACTTAAATTTCCAGCCCCTGCATCCCAATTTATGGCCATTAACCAGGAGAACTCTTCCTGGAGTCTGTTAACCCTGATGCCACATAACAACGTGTAACAACCTTCCCTTCCAGCTGTGCTGCAAGAAGGGCTTTGTGACATCAGCAGCTCCTGTTCCAAATTCCAACCCACAAAAGGAAAAGGGTTGGAGAAACCACTCCAGCCCTGCTCTGCCTGACCTGAGGCACCACAGAAAACACTTTGGCTCAGTTCCTGCAGCTGTGAGAGTTCCTGATTTCCACATTGCACCATTCCAGGGGAGAAGGAAAACAGGGAATTAAAAGAATTGCACGGAGGAAACTCGCTGACCCCAGGAATGACCTGAGGAACCAATGCTGGGCAATCACAGGGACAGGGGAATATCCCCAAATAGTCACCCTTTTCCACAGAATTCTGGGATGGTTTGGGCTGGAAGGGACCTTAAAGCCCATCTTGCTCCAACCCCTGCCATGGGCAGGGACACAAAAACATGTGTTTCTTCTGAAAATTAAGGCAAATTAAATGTCTTAACTGAGGCCTTTCTTGTGGGGAATTCTGTTCAGAGGGTAAAACCGGGGAGGATTTGTTGTTGTGTGGGCACAGGTATTTCAGATTATCCTGACTCAGCCCAGGGACTTTAAAATCATGGAATCACAGACTGGTTTGGCTTGGAAGGGACCTTAAAGCCCATCTCATTCCACCCCCTGCCATGGGCAGGGACACCTCCCACCAGCCCAGGTTGCTCCAAGCCCCGTCCAACCTGGCCTTGGACACTTCCAGGGATGGGGAAATCTGGTTCCAGCCACCCTGGGCAGCCTGGGAGGGAGAAAACCTCTACCCCTGGTGATGAAGATGTGTCAGTAAGGTGTGGATGTGTCTCTGTGGGACACGACATGTAATGTATCCAACCTCCCGGGGTGTGGAATGCAGGAACACCCCTCCTTGTTGCCACGGGTGAGATTTGTGAAGATCAGACTGGAAAAACCCCGGACAAAGGAGCACAAACCATCCCGACAGGTAATTCCACTGGTTCTGTCCCTTATTATCCTGTCTCTCCTAATGGGAGGTGTCTGGGCTGCCACCAGGCACGGATCCATTGTGAATAAGCTGTCAAGTTTAATTGGGCTATACCGGGAAAATACATAAATAAATCCTTTAATAAATAAATAAACCCACTCCTCACGGAGGCAAAAGGCAGTGGGGTGTGCCCGCTTGGAACCCGAACCCGGGAAAAAAAGAACAAGTTTTAAATAAAAAAAATCCTATTTTGGAGGGAAAACCAAACAAATTTAGTGTTTTATCTGGATTTTCTGCAGCCTTGTATGAGTTTTCTGGGTCTCTGGTTGCAGACACAGTTACTCCCGGAGCTGGGAATGATTCCCCATCTCAGGGCTGGGTGTTCCTGTGGTACCTGTGTCCGTCCCTGTGTCCATACCTGTGCTGTGCAGAGCTGAAGCCTGGTCTCACTGGTGTTATATGAGATCCATGACCAGATGTAGATTTAAAAATGAAAATTTGCTTTTGAAGTCTGGTCCCGTGACTCCATCCATTAAAAATATTTTTTTTGCCCAGCAAAACTTTTACCGTTTTCCCACATTTCATTTGCTGTGCAACAGTTTGGGAATGATGGTTTGTACTCCTGGCTGGGAGGGTGGGCAGGCCCTGGCCCAGGTTGCCCAGAGAAGCTGTGGCTGCCCCTGGATCCCTGGAAGTGTCCAAGGCCAGGTTGGATGGGGCTTGGAGCAACCTGGGCTGGTGGAAGGTGTCCCTGCCCATGGCACTGGATGAGCTTTAACGTCCCTTCCAACCCAAATCATTCTGGAATTCTACACAAATCTTTAAGTCTATTAACATAAAAGTTAATACTTTAAACAATACAATGTTAAACAAAGTCTATGTGGAGGCATTTTGTCCAAAATAATTGTTTCCTCCCTTAACAAGGTCAAATAAACCAGGAAGTTCTAAACTTTCAGCTGTGGTTCGTTCCCGACGTTCTGTGCTCATCAACAGGGCTCTGAACACAATGGATTCATCAACAGGGCTAAAGAAACTTTTATGGTGTGCCCAGGGCTTGGAGCGGGAAACTCTGATGAAGACAGGAGGAGAGATCAAAGGGAAAAATTATAATCTGCTTGGGCTGAAATGGGGCTGGAGTCGTGTTTAAACTCCAGGAAGAGGGAAGACGGCGAAGGTGAGGCTGTGGATGGATCTGGGAGAAGGAAAACCTCATTTTCCTGGGTAATATCAGAGTCACAGAATGTGCTGAGCTGGATGGGACCCAGAAGGATCGTTGAATCACAGAATCACAGGATCATTAAGGTTGGAAAAGCCCTCCAGGATCCTGGAGCAGAATTGATGCCGTGCCTGGGTGCACGGAGGTTTGTGGGCTTTGCACACCCAACCTTGGGGGTTTCCTTTGGGCCTTCATCCTGAGCAGGATTATTTTGGCTGTGGAAGTCACCTGCAGGTGTGTCTTTAAATGGTCATTGCACTGTGATTGAGGTTTGTCTGTGCCCTGGCACACCAACCTCCCCTGGCAAAACCCAAACCACCACCGGGGTTTGTGCCAAAGACACGGAATTTGGGCTTTGTCCCCGTTTCCTTCTCCCAAACAAAGGTGACTTTGGGCACAGGGGGTGAATTGCTACCAACAGGAGCACTCTGCTGCTGGGAGGGGATGGAGGAGCCAGGACTGCCCTGTCCCTGGGCAGGGCTGGGTTAATCACTGCTCACCCAGCTCACACACACAGGGAGCCTCTCAGATGCTCCCTCTCCTTCTCCCTCTCCACTCTTTGAGTTCTCTTGTGTGGGGGAAATCAAAGCCCAGAACAAACGCTGTTTTGCTGTGGCTTTGAAGATGGTAACAGCCTCTAACAGAGCAAAAGGAGGCTCTGGGTCTGCAAGAGAGCAGTGATTGACACGGCACAGAGCCCGGGAAAACTTTCCCTCCTAATGAGCAGCAGGAACTGCTCCAAGACTGCTTTGCAGGGCTGAAACCTCCCCACCCTCTCCTGCAGTTCCCCCTCTTCAAAGCAACAGCATCTTCTGAGGCGAGTGAGCAGATGCTTGGATGAAGATCCCGCCGGGCAGAATCTCTGCTTGCTGGAGGTTTGTACCTTGTTCACTCTCACGTGAAGCTCCCTGTGATGCTCAGCTCAGGTGGCAAAGCCTGTCTGGGTGCTCTGGGAAGTGTTCCTTGAGGGAGGGAGCCAGGAACAGCCCTGCAGTTCAGCAGGGGCTCCTTTGGGGGCTGTGACCAGACAAAAGCTCCGGAAGGATTTTCAGTGTGGAGTCTCCTCTCTGGAGATATTCCAGACCCACCTGGACACACTCCTGTGCCCTGTGCTCTGGGATGGCCCTGCTGGAGCAGGGAGGTGGCACCAGTGGCCCACTGTGGTCCCTTTCAGCCTGACCCACCCTGGGGAGGTCCCTGGGCCCAGCTCCTTTGCCCCCCCCGTGCTGTGGGGCTGCCCTTGGCAGGAAGGTTTTTCTGGACCATTGAGTTTCTGGACCATTGGGATGTTGCCACGTGGCTTGTGCATGTGTGAGGGCACCCTGGCTCCTCACAGACAGTGTGACCACCCATAAAATCACCCCCTTCTCCACGGGACAGTGGGACTGTGGCTCCTGGGGCTGTCCCAGCTGCTGCTGGCACCCAGGTGTGAACAAATCCCTGTGTAACCAACACCCAGGTAGGGCTGTAATGATGTTTTGGATCCCAAGCCTTCACTAAACATCTCCAGTGCTGTCTCCAGGCACTTCTCACGTCCCTGAGGAGGTGTCAGAGATGCTGCAAATCCCCCCTCGGGTGTTTCTCACACAACAACAGCTGAGGGTGAGCAAATGTCTTTAAGCTCAGCTCAGCTGGATGAGGTTTTTTCCCGCTCCATTTAAATCCTGGTGATGAAAGGAGCAGTGCTGGGGCTCCCAGGATGGGAGTCACTGTCCCCCCAGCATTTCCTTTAGTTCCACCAGTGCCCCAGGCAGGGGATGGGGGATCACAGGCTCTGCCATGTGCACTCCCAGCTGGCACTGGAGCTGGGTTTGCTCTCAGAGGGGACACAACAGGAACAGGCAGAATCCAGGGATTTTTGGGTGGCCCATCACAGGTTTCTCTCTTCCTTCAGCCACTGCCTTCACCACAAACTTACCTGGTTATGCCATGGGAAAATCTAATGTTACACTGACAGGAGCAAGGAATGTGGCAAAGAAGGGACCTCCTGGATATAACACTCCTGAGGCTGGAGGTGTTGTCCAAAGGCACCCAAAAGTGTCCAGATGAGAGAAGAAAGGCTGGTGGTGTGGTTGGACATTTTACTGACATCTCACCGTGGTTGTGTTTCCGTCCTCCTCTGGAGGTGTAGAGAATCCCAGAATCCCTGAGGTTGGAAAAGCCCTCCCAGCCCATGGATCCTCCCTGTGCCCCATGCCCACCTTGTCCCCCAGCCCAGAGCACTGAGTGCCACATCCAGGCCTTCCTGGGACACCTCCAGGGCTGGGCACTCCAAACCTCCCTGGGCAGCCCCTGCCAGTGCCTGACCACCCTTTCCATGAGGAAATTCCTCCTGATGTCCACCCTGAGCCTCCCCTGGCACAGCCTGAGGCCGTTCCCTCTCCTCCTGTCCCTTGTTCCCTGGGAGCAGAGCCCGACCCCCCCCGGCTCCCCCCTCCTGTCAGGGGGTTGCAGAGCCAGAAGGTCCCCCCTGAGCCTCCTTTTCTCCAGAGGATCTCCCATATCAATGTTCTTCCAGGAATTCACCTTCCTGAGCAGGTTCTCCCGGGGCAGCACCTGAAGCCACATTTTCTGAGGGCTTTGGCTCTTTTCCCTCTGGTTTCGGATGCTCCAGCACAGGCAGTTGGATTTTGCTTTCCCAGTCCTCCTCCTCACAGTCTGGGCCTGACAGCTCTGTCAGGAGGTAACAGACAGGAGCCATAATTCAAACTGATGTCTTCTGTTTGATAGTGTGAGCCACTAAAGCAGATGCTGATAATCAAGATAATCAAATCAAGATCCTCAGATCTGAGGGTTTCAGACGTGCAGACACATTGAACTGGATGAGCAGCCCTGGCATTTATTTTGCTAACTTCAGGCTGGCTGGATTTTACAACCTTTTCCAGACAAATTATTTTGGGGGTAGGGAAAATTGCTGTGAATAGTAAGGCTGATCCTTAGCAAGGGTCTGAACTACCTCTGAGCTGGTTAATCTTCTTTGACGTGGCTCAGTGGAGGCAGAGATTCAATTCAGCAGCTTCCTCATAAGCGCTGAGGAAAAAAAAGATGCTCTTCACAGCAGCCAAAAGCCCTGCTGAGGGTCCTGGGGTGTCCCTGGGGTGTCCCTGGGGTGTCCCTGGAGTGTCCTGGCCAGGGTGCTGCCACCTGAGAGACTTTGTGTCATGAACCAGGTGGGCACGACTTGCTCATTCCCAGGATTTCCAATGTCCATCACACCTGTAGCTTGGAAAAAAACCCAACCAGAAACGGTGTTGCCTGTGGCCTCCCATCCCTGGGAGTGTCCAAAGCCATGTTGGACGGGGCTTGGAGCAATCTGGATTAATGGAAGGTGTCCCTGCCCGTGGCAGGGGGTGGAATGAGGTGAGCTTTAAGGTCCCTTCCCACCCAAACCATTTTAGGATGTGATTTCTGTGATTCTTATTCCTACCTCTACTTTTTTTTTTTAACAACATTTTAACATGGAGAGTTTTTATTAGATGAACTTTGTGGTGGGACCTATAACCCAAAACCTCCTGTATTTTTAAAGAATCCCAACGAGTGAGAAATCCAATCAAAGATTCAGTGCCCAGCCAACAAGCTGCAGGTGCCCAGCACTGCTGAGGGGGTGGGTGGATGCAGGGCAGCCAACCAGGTCCCTGCTCTGCCCCCTCAGGGGCTGCCAGGGGCACCATAAATGTCACAGACCCAAGGGCTGGGCAGTCCAAGTAAGATTCCTGCTGGGAGCTGTTCCTGCTGCATGGAAGGTACTGTCCTGGTTTTTTTGTCCTGTGGTGGGTGTGGGTGGCCAGGAGTGACCTGGCCTTTGCTATCTGAGCTGTTGGATGTCCCCAGGGGCAAGATTTGATGGGAGTTGTCCCCTTGCTGTTCCAGAAGGCAGGGAACAGGCTGGGGAACTGTTGTTTGGGAACTTTGGTCTCTGTTTGGAAGAACTGCAGATTTCAGGGGTGGTTGTGTCTTGGTGTTTTCCACTGGGCTGTGAGTCCCAGTGGACTATGAGATGGGAGCACTGAGGCCTCCAGAGAGCTGTTTGTCCCATAATTTTGGTGCAGTTTGTGGTTTTCCTCATCCCAGACCTGCTCCCAGATGATGGGCAGGGGAAGGGCTGCAGAGGAGTAACTACAAGCACCCTGTTATTCTTCTCTTGAGTGTAGGCAAGTGGGGTGTGAAAGATGATTTCTTGGGAAAAAAAACCAAGATAAACACATGTAATGGCTTTAAAGAGGAGAATCTGCCCTGCTGGGCCCCATCACAGCCTGAGACTTCACTTCTTGTAAGAAATGTGCTGCTTTCTTCATGGCTCTGGCAGTTTTTTACTCTCTGAAGAGAAACAGGTCATTTAAATTTTAACTTGAATGAAGTTCATGGTATTCTCAAGAGGATAAAATGACTGCACATGTAAGGTTATACCCTGGGATGTTGCTGGGAGTCAGTGCCTTCCTGGAGCCCCACTCTGGTGGTGTAAAGCTCTTCCAAGATGCTGGAGGATGTTGTAATATTTGTTTGTTGTTGCCTAAAGTAAACTGCAGAGTCGAGGTAAACAAGGAGTGAAAAAGTTCTACATTTTTATTAAGGTAAATAAATAGTTTCTTTGGGGTTTTTTTGTCTTTATAATCTTTCCTTGAATGGTGGTTGAACTTGATTATAAACCTGCAGTTGGCTTTACCAGGCCACTCCCAGTTCTGCTGAGATCATTCCTTTCGTGTTTAGTACTTCTGAAATCATAGGCTCAAATAAAACTAAAAACAGGCTTAGAAACTTGAAGTAAGTTGCCAGGAGTGGCTTATTTAAAATAAATAAATAACAAATCATCCTCTTGCCCGTGGGCAGAATGAGCTTTGACCTGAAGTTTGCTGGAAAACACGGAATGGGAGATGGGGGGTTATTTTCCGGGACTATTCTTTAGGTGAAAGACTGAAATTTAACAGGAACAAACCTTGGAAATTCTCTAAATGCCTCTAAATTAGTATTCCCTGGTCACAGCTGGTACTGAAGTGCATTAGCTGGGCATTGACCTTCTGTCTGGGTGGCTGCTGTGCTGTTGGTATTGATGAGAAAAGGGAGCTTGCAGAGCTCTTGAGATCCTGGGAGAGACGTGGGCTTGGTTTGGAATGTGGAATTAGTCACCATCCCCTGCCCGTGGCAGGGCATTGGGACAAGATGATCTTTAAGGTCCCTTCCAACCCAAACCATTCTGGGATTCCACGTCCCTCCCTCTCTCTTCTGGAAATGAGTTGCCAGGGTGGTGTCAAGGCCGATGGGAAAACCTGTCCTGACTCAGCAGGTTTGGAATTGGGAAGTTCTCCTGCTCAGAAGTGATTCCATGAGCCAGGGAGATCTGTAGCCACGAGGACTGACAGCCACGGAGGTTGTGTATTCCAAACTCATAAATATTTACACATTTCCATGATCCCTCCTGGCTGCAGTTTGTCCTTGGGAGCTTGGAGGAGGCCGAGGCAGCTCAGCTGAGGGAGGGGAACTGCTGTGGCTCTTCCAAAGAAGGAATTCCTGGCTGGGAGGGTGGGGAGGCCCTGGCACAGGTTGCCCAGAGAAGCTGTGGCTGCCCCTGGATCCCTGGAAGTGTCCAAGGCCAGGTTGGACGGGGCTTGGAGCAACCTGGGCTGGTGGAAGGTGTCCCTGCCCATGGCAGGGGGTGGAATGAGATGAGCTTTAAGGTCCCTTCCCACCCAAACCATTCTGGGATTCCATGATTCTTACCCTGGTCCTTTCTGTGTTTAAGATGTTTTTGCTGCATTTTGTGGAGGGTTGTTACCTGAGGCAGGTGGGCACATCCATGGCCCTGCTGAGCCCCTGCAGGGATGTGACTCACATATTCATCAGACCAAAAAAAACCAACAAAAAAAATCTAGTTGTGATTGTGTTGGGTGTTTTTTTCCTAAAAAGCCAAGTTTTTAATTCTTACATCTCTGCCTGGGATCATCCCCCTGCGTGTGAACACACCTGTAGGGTTGGGAAGTGGGATTACCCCATCTCTAGGAATACAGGTGTGACCTATCCCTGCACAGCTCATGGCCTTACCCAGGGTGGGTGCTGGACACAGGGCAAGGAAAAAAAGGCTGGGTGACAGGGATAAAAATAATACATGTTATTATTTTAATCAAAGCTTCTTTGAGGTGATACCTGAGTGATTTGGAGGATCTGCTGTGCGTGGTGCTGCTCCTCAGCCCTCACCCAGAGCCTGCAGGTGCTGGGAGGCAGCTCAGGGAGCAGGAGGGAGCCCAGAGCTTGTTGGAATTTGCATCGTGTCACTTTACATGTGGTTCTGTCTCGTGCTTAGTGATGCAACGTAACCCCCCGTGACCCCACTTGGCTTCACACACCCGGAGCAGAGCTGGGGAAGGGCTGGTTGGGGCTTGGAAATGCATCTGTGGTGGGGGTTTTAGAGGAGATACCTGCTCTGCTTGCTTTATTTTTTATTTAAAGCATTTTAGTTTGTATCATGATTTTTTTTGTTTGTTTGTTTTTACACTGAATTCTTAATTTTCTCAATATATTCCCTGTGCAGAGTAAGGGTAGTAACTACGTTTTCTGCTTTATCTCCGTATTTAATCTATTTCTGGTGACAGAAAATGGGGTCAGATTCTCTAACCCAAGTGTGCTGACACTGCTAACAGTGTTACAGAAAAAAAACACCTAAAAATAACCGCCTTCATTTCTTATTTTGCAATTTTGTGTGCCTGCTGCCCTCGCCCTGCCTGAGAACTGGGAGGGCTGGGAAGGAAACCTTGCCCTTCCCTCTCCATGTGCTTCAAATGGAAGGGAAAAGCTCTCATGGCCTTTCGTGTGGCCCCTTCTGCAGCCCCCACGATGCTGCTGCCGCTGCTGATGGGGGGTATTTAAAGAAAATAAATGGTTAAGGCTTAAGAGGCCCTTCCCTGGGGGGAATGTGGAGCACTGAGCATCTCCCTCCGGCTGCTCCGGGGGTTCCTCCTGGTTCCTGCCGGGAATAACGCCCCGAGGGTGGGTGTTTAAGGGGCTTCTCCCACTGCAGACCCCGAGCCTGGAGGCTCCTTTGCCCTCTGGGGTGGTGGTTCCTCTCCTCCCTCCGGCCCCCTGTGACCTTTTAGTCAGGAAAGGTCGCTGTGCCGGGTGGGAACATCCCCGCACCTCGGAACAAATAAATAAATATAAAATTAGAATGGCTCCTGATTATAAGGGACAACCGCCTGTGAATGTTAATTACCGTAATTGGTCCCGGTTACTATGGTGATGGGTGGGCGCTCCGGCGGCGTTTGATGGGCGAGGGGTGTTTGCTCTCCCTGTACCGTCACTGCTCCAGCGGTTTCCCTGGAATTCCTGCTCGGTGCTGGAGGATGGAGCTGCCTCTGACAGGACACGGATATCCAGGCTGGCGTTTCTTGCTGTAGGAGATCCTCTGCCGTGGCTCTGTCCAGCCCATCTCCAGGGGTGGCTGGTGCTCAGGCACAACTGCACATCCCAAAAAAATGCCACTGGACCCTGTGAACACAGAGCTGGAGGGACTAAATTATTGGGGTGTCTGTGTGTGAACAATTAACCAGGTGATCAAAATGAGAGATTTTGTGTGGTTTTCTTAGGAGGTCCCCCTAATCCAGCTCCTGAAATAAGGAAGTGGCAGCTGAGGGAAGGATCCACAGAAGGTCACAGGGTTTATTTTATTTTATTTATTTATTTATTTTTATTTATTTATTTTATTTACCCAGCTCAGGTATTCCTCCTGGCTGGAGTGGGGGAGTCTTCATGGTGGAATTCCTGGGGTGTCCTGTGCAGGGCCAGGAGTTGGACTTGATGACCCTGATGGGTCCCCTCCAACTCAGCGCATTCTATGGGTCTATGATTCTATAATTTAAAGCTTTTTACATTAAAATGACAATTCTGGGCTGCACAGGGAAGTTCTCCACCAGAGAACTTCAAAATGTTCTTTTTGTAACCGAGGATGTCCATGTGCAACCTCCCCTTCCATCCCTCTGTGAACCCCCCATATTATTTTTAAGCAGAACAAAGTTTCTAATGAAAAGCAAACAGCTGCCAGAGGGGCCTTTCCATGCTCCCAGTTCCAAGAATTCCCTTCCCAGCTCAGCAGTGGGATCAGTCCATATGTGGCTTTTTCCTTTCCCCGCAGCCCATGGCGAGTGTTGAAGTAAAAAATAAATATCCAGGGACTGTCTGAGCGAAACTCGTGTTTATCTGGAGCTCAGCTGCAATTAATAAAGTGCCACTGACCGGCTCTGCAGCTCGGAATGCAGCAGGAAAACTTGAAAGTGCAGCATTCCATGGAGTGGGCACTGTCAGCCACAGGATCTGCGGCTGCTCGTGGTATCAGAGCTGATTAATTTGTGCTCTGACCATGAAAAGCCACAGATAAATAACGTGCAGGAGCTTTTCCCTCCCTTTCCCTGGATTCCCAGAATTGAGGTGCTGGTTTGGGGGCTGGGAATGTGACCCTGTGGCCAGGCTGGATCCAACAGCAGCTCCGGGGCTCGGATCCCTGTGGATCTGCTCCCCCCGTTCCCTCTTCCCCTCCCTGGACTCCCAGCAAAGCTCTGGAGAGCCGGGAGAGCCACATACCCAGGCTAAGAATAGTCCAGGCCACTGTAATTCCCCTAAAAATCAGGAGTTTGGGGCAGGGTTTCCTGGAGCAGGAGCAGGCAGAGCTGCCCTGAGCCTTTGGAGGTGGTCGTGGTTTCCACAGGCTGGGATTGGAATCTCCCAGCAAAGCCCTGGCCTGGCACCCTCACTCCCAAGGAGGTTCTTTATTTTTTCATTTCCCTTGAGCTTTTAAGAGTGATTTTTAAAGAGCAGGGGGTGAGAGCAGGTCAAGGTGATTTTAAAGGCATTGGTTTATTTTTTTCCTGCAGCAGGAATGACAGTGGTGTTGGAGAATGGGAGAAAGTTCTATCTGGGGTTTATGGCACAGCCAGGGGTTAAATCCTACACAACCCTTTAAAAAAGAAAGCAAAAATCACGAGTCCATTGCTGGATCATAAGATTTTATGTAAATTAAGACCAAATCAGGTGTGGGGAGCAGTGAGTGATGGTGAAGAGTTCCCATTTTTATTATTCCTGGATAAATCCAGCTGCAGCAGCGCCGTGCCCGTGCCTGGGATCAGCACACACCGTGCTCCTGGCTTTGCTTACAAACCCTCCAGAGGGATCCTGACTGTCCACAGCCACACAGGTGTCTGTGGATCTTGCTCTCTGTATTAAAAAGATTAAAATAAGGGATTTATTACTATATTTCAGTTGGAAATCCCCTTAACTGTGCTGAGCACTGCAGGGACATTCCAAGCACAAACCCCACCGGAACAGGGACCTTTATTTCTTCTGGAAATTGCAGTTATTAGCCAAGTGACAATCTCCTTTTTTTTCCTTCTTTCCCTTTCAGACAGTGACAATAAATCCCAGCTTTAAGGGGTTTTTCCTCCCCAGCCCCTGACACGGCTCCAATAATCCCCCTCGAAGCCGGGCTGGGTGCTCTCCCCGCGGCAGGAGCTGCGTTCAGAGCACGGCCCGTGTTTGCCTCCGCGGGAGGAGCCTTGACAAGGCATCTCTCCCTGCCCAGCACACCTTTCATCCTGGAAAAGTTTATTCCAAGGGCTCTGCTCCCCAGCCGCGCTCCTGCTGGACAGCTCCGAGCATCCCCCGGGCAGGGTTCGTCCCGCGGGAGCGCCCAAATCCCAAATTTTGCAGCCCAAAACACGCCAAGGGGGTGCAGGGGGGCAAAGAAAACCAACCCCAAGGAATCAGCAGCCGGAGAAGAGCCGGGCGATGGGAATGTGTGAAATTGGGGGGGAAAGGGAGGGCGAAGCTTTAAAAATGCAGGGAAAGCGCCAGAAAGGCGTCTGGGAGGGAGTTTTTGTGTCTCTGCCCAGCCCTGGGTGTGTGTCCGAGCTGCGTTTGCGGCGTGTCCGGCTCGGGAACTGCTGCCGACAGTGCCGAAAAAATTCCTGCTGGTAATCCCGAAATCCCAGCCGTGGGATCAGCCCGGCGCTCACCCGGCGCTGAACTGAACCGTGAAGTCATTCAGGCGTAATTGTGACTTTTGTTTTGTTTTCTTGAATGAAATAATTGAACTCCCTCCCCTGATTATTATTATTATAGGGCAGGGGAAAGGATGATTGCAGAGGCAGCGCCGGGAAACAAAGCTGGGCTGTGTTTAATCCACTCGAGGCAAAGGGTTCTCAGCCGCGCCGAACTGGGCTCGCTGCTCTTCTGAAAGGATTCCTTTTTTTTTAATAGAAATGCCAGTTAATTTGATTTATAATATGGAGTGTTAATGGAAGGGAATCATAAAAGCAGCCTGCTCGGAGTGCTCGCTGAGCGCTGCCTCTTTAATTAGCGTCGAACCGCCGGACAATCCTAAGCGCTAAAACCCCCCTAAAAATCAACCACTTTATCCAGCACCTAAACAAAAGTTTTTTTTCTTTCAGGTGATCACCGACACACGTAAAGAAAAGAACCCTCTGTTGTGGCGGTGGGGCTTTTTTTTTTTTTTCCTCCCCCAGTAATTTTATTTTATATTTCCAGAACAACGACTGCCAGAATATAGCGAGCAATGTTTTAAGGGGGGGAAAAAAAATCCTGGCTGTAAATGTGCACAATATTCCACATTATATACATGTCATTTCTGAGCACTGTTGGAACGATGCAGTGTCAAATCTGGATGACAGATTGAGGTGAAAGCTGGGGAGAGAGAGAGCCTGTGAAGAAACAGCCCTGACTGAGTCAGGCACCCTATAGAATTTATCCTGCAGGCTATGAGGAACCGGTTCCATCGCAGAAAAGGAGGAGTGGAAGAGGGATAATTGTCTCCTAATTTGGGGCTGGGCGGCCGTCGGTCTAACAATGCCATCTAGTGCTGCCGGCCCCGGGGACCCTCACCCGGCCGGGAGCCCCCCCAGGCCCCAACCCCGCTCCCCAAAAATGCCCCAAAAAAGTTTCCGAAGAACTGGTGGTTTCAGGGGGAGGTTCCCGCGGGGGGGGGGGGGGGGGAGCACATACCGACGGTTCCTATGGAAATGTGCCCTGGAGGGTCAGGAGGTGCGTTCAGTGATTCCCTGGAATTAGGAGTCACAAAAGGAGGCAAAACAATGGTTCAAGTGTCGTTTGGGAGGGGGCTCTCCCCCCTCCCCGTGTGTGCGGAGCTCGCACGTGAGCACAGATTCCTCTGGGCAGGGAGGAAGGAATTGCCATGGGGAATAAGGAAGAGCAGGGCTGGCAGTCCTGGGGCTGCAGTGATGTGCAACTTCGGGTTGTATTTCTAATTTTTTATTTATTTTTTTTTAAATTACATTTTCTGATTTCGCCTTTTTTTTTTTTTTAATTTGTTCCTTCTCGGTAGTAACGATCTCATGATAAATCATCCAGGCTCCACAGCCCTGGAAATCCACTCTGGAGTGACCTCTCTTGGGAGATGGAGAAGCTCCTGGTCCCTCCAGTGACAAGGACCATTAACACCCCCCCTTCCCTTCACTTTGAGGCTCAGAACATCCCAGAGGGATGTGTTCCAAGGGAACTGGGGTGCTGGGGGGACCCTGGGCACCCAGAGCTGCCAGGGACAGCACAGAGACACCCCCTGTGTCAGCCAGGAGGATAAAAACAATGATCTTTGTTAATCAGGGCAGTATAGTCACAATAGTCACCTACAGCCCAAATTCCGGACAATTTGGGCCAAAGCTGCCAGCCAATGGTTGTATTTTGGATTTTGGGCTGTGCCCGTGGCTGGTGCAGTGCTTGAGGTGCTGCCACTGGGCATCCACAGGCAGTGACTTCTCCCATTGTCCTTTTTTCAGTGATTTCTGGATGCTAACAATGGATATCTGAGGCAGCAGGCACCTCCTCATGGCCAGGAACAGGGTGCTCTCTGTGCCATCCCCTCACTCAGGGGCACATTTTGGGAGCTCAGCTCCCCAGCCCGTTGGCTAAAAACTAGCCTTTCAGTCATTTTAAAACTTTAATCTTTAAAACAAGTCACGGTGATCATGTGTCTTGAAAACATAACTTTGGGTTTGTTTTGGGTTTTTTTTGGGTTCTTTTTGTGGTGTGGGTTTGTTTGAGGAGGTTTTTTTTTGCCTAAATCTGTGGTATCTGAAGCAAATATTGTGGCAGCAGTACATCATTCATCTCAGGGAGCATTTCACATCCAAACACATTTCCATACAGAATAAAAAAGCAAGTTATTTGCTTTTTTTTTTTTTGGTGTAGTGTCCCTCTCACTGCGTTTTGAGCTGCACCACAGGCCCTGGGACATGTGGATGCTCCAGGAGATGTGGGGGCAGAGCTGGGCAGCTTGGGGGGGTTTTCCTGGGAAATCTGCCTGGCTTCTGTCAGAAAGAGCAACAAAAATCAGCAGGTCCCTGCAATACATTTTGATTTCACCCAGATGGCATTTTTCTGTCGGGGGAAAAAAAAATGTTCCATTTAAAAAAAATAATAATTGAAAATACTGATAAATCCTGTAAATACCAACAGTTGAGGAATTCCTCTGAATTCCTGCTACTTGTGTGTGCCCATGAGCTGCCAAGGAGCCCTGACAGTGGATGTTGTGCAAACCCTGCTCCCAGCAGGGATGTGGCTGGATCCCAACTGCTCTTCCAGGGAGCAGCACCAGCTCAGAGCGTGGCACTGGGAGTTAAAAGCATGTTCCTGGCAGGAATCAATCCTGGCTCAGTTCATCCATCCCAGGGTGGGGGTGAGGGTGCAGGGACAGCTGTGTTTGGGGACTCTTTTTCCTGCCCTGGAGGAGCTGGGAACAGCCTGGAGTTTGTATTGCTGATATTTATTATTTTATTGTTGATATTTGTTATTTTATTATTTTATTTATTATTTTATGGATATTTATTATTTATTTTTTATGGATATTTATTATTTTTTATTTTATTTTTTATTTTATTTTTTATTTATTATTTTATTTTGCTGATATTTATTATTTTATTATTTTATTTATTTATTATTTTATGCTGCTTCCTCAGAGAGGGGGATGGATCAAATGATGCCTAGAGGTGCCCTCAGATTAATTAATGGAGCTCTAACAACTTTATTAAGGAGTGAAGGGCTGCTCTGTCCCATTGCTGAGCTCAGGACTCTGCAGCTCCAGCTGTAACTGGTGATGGGAACATCAATCCTTGCTGCAGCTTTGGGCTGGGTTCAATTCTCCAGCTGTTTTGCAAACCAGAACCTTTAGTTCCCTGTGGATTTATTTATTCCTACTGTTAATAACCTGGGGAAAGGTGACCAAGGTTAAGTCTTCCCTCTGGCCCATGCAGAGGGGTCTGGGTGGGGTCTGGCCCTAAGGAACCCCACAAGTGGTGTTTGTTGGTGTCCACAAAAGAGTTGTTTGTGAGCAGGGTGGAGCCAGGGGGAGACTGCCCAGGAAATATTTAATCATTTTCACGAACAATAATTGTGATTAATTGTGACATTGGAGTAGATGAACTTGGGTAGATGAAGAATCGTCGAAACACGGGATGGTTTGGGGTGGGAGGGACATTAAGGGTCATCCAGTGCCACCCCCTGCCATGGGCAGGGACACCTTCCACCAGCCCAGGTTGCTCCAAGCCCCGTCCAACCTGGCCTTGGACACTTCCAGGGATCCAGGGGCAGCCACAGCTTCTCTGGGCAACCTGGGCCAGGGCCTCCCCACCCTCCCAGCCAGGAATTCCTTCCCAATATCCCATCTCTCCCTGCCCTCTGGCAGTTTAAAGCCAAAAGTCCTTCCCATTCCTGATCAAACCTGGCTGAGTTGGGCTGAACACCCCCCAGCCACTTGTCAGAAAAGCGGCCGTGGAAAGAGGTGACAACGTGTGACAGGTTTGATCTGAAACCATTTTATTAATAAATTCCCCTTTGTGATCAATGACAGCCCCTGTGCTCCTGCACTGTCAGTCCCTGCCCTGTGACAGCCACGGCTCGTTAGGAGTTTATTGACACCTCCGTGTTTCTGGAGCCTGAGGTTTTGTCCCCCTCCCGCTGTTGTGTTGGACACTCCCCGGGCCAGCTCCCACTGGGTGCTCCTTGGGTGCTGCCAGCTGTTTTCCCACCACCTTTTCCTGTCTGGTTTAACCAGTTTTCCAGGTATTTCAGTGACCACACTTAAGTGCTTCTGGCCAACCCTGTGTCCCCCAGGTCCCATTCCAGAGCCCGACCCTCCCTTCCGTGCCCTCCTTCCCATTGCAGCTCTGGAGGGCCCTGGATGTGGATCTGAGCGGGATCCAGTGGGATCCAGGTGGGATCCGAGTTCCCCGGGATGTCTCCTGCCAGCACAGCACAGGCACCGAAGAAAAAGCGTTATTTAACTTTCCCGAGCGTCCCCTGCTTTTGCCCTATAATGATATTTCTTCATTGCCTCCATTTATTTTCATGGAAACGCTCCTGAAGGATTGGGATGGAAGGAGGGGGGCTGTGTCCCGCAGCTCCAGCGCCGCATTCCTGGAGCTGCAGCTCCATCTAGCCACGGGCCCGCGGAGGTGCTGCCCAGGGATGTGGGATGTGGGATGCAGCCATGGGATCCCGGTGCATCCCTGCCTCCATCCTCCCCTCCCTGCAGAGCTCATCACCCGCCTCTGGTTGACTGTAAATTGCTGTCATTAATCCATATCTCCTTTCTCTTTATTCTTTTCCAACTTTATTCTTGTTTTCCGAAGCTGTGAGAAATCTGTGCTGTGCCACAGCTTGGGCAGGAACCAACTGCTGGACTTTTTTTTTTTTTTTTTTCCCCCCTCAGCACTGGAGATTTTTAGAAAGAGTTTCTTCCCAAGTGTGAGAGGCATTAAAAGCCTTTTTCCTCCCCATCAGAAGTGCCAAGTGCTGGCAGGGGCTGCAACGAGTCGTTACCACCCGTTGCTGTTTCACAGGGATGTAATTAAATCTCTTTAAATCCAGACACCCCTCATGCAAAATCAGATTTATTGGATGCTGCTCCTGGGAACCAGAAGGGCAGTTTAACCCCTCTGTGTTCTGGGTGATCTGGCTCTGAACTTCTTTTACCTGTTGGAATAAACATGTAAACAGCCTGTTCTGTGAGACACTGAAACTTTCTGTACGTTAAATGATGCAATTCAGGTTAAACATCAGTTCATCACGTGGTGCTCAGTAGCCCCTGTCTCACGGGCAGCTGATGGGAGCTGATTAGGAGGAGCTGCAGCTCCCTCATTAATTGCAGTTGATTAACAGAGTTTGAGATCACAGCTCTCCTTTGCTGCTCTGTTTTGCTGTTTTCCAGCGGCTCTGGATCCAAGGAATGTGGGGAAACACCTCCCTCTAGTGCCGATGTCCGTGTTTCTTGGTGGAATTTAATATTCCACCTCTGATAACAGGCAGACCTTTGATTGAGGCTGCTCAGGAGGGTGCTGGGATTGGGTTTGGTGGTGTGTTCTCAGCCCTGACTGCTCCTGGAAGGGCTTGGGAGGAAATTCCAGGGAGGGAAAGGCCAAGGGCAGTGCCAGGGAATTGAGATGCAAGAGGGAGAGTTCTCAGAGATGAACATTGCAAGGCAGGAGAAGTGGGGGATGCCAGGGGAGATCTGGGGGGAGAAAATTGCTGTTCTGCTTCAGGTGAGCTGAGGCCCAGTTTAAAGGTTTTCCAAAGCAGTGACTTCTCAGAGAAACCTGAGGATCTGCCAGGGAGGGGACATAGGATTGCAGGAGCTCAGGGGGTCTGGGGGTGCTGGTTCCTCTGCCAGGGGAGCCCCCCCAGCACTGCAGGGGCAGGATTGGGGCTCCTCAGCCCCGGCAGAACTGGAGCCCTTCCCTCAGCTGGGAATTTACCCCCAGGGCTTGATTGAACCAACCCCTCAAACAAAAACCAGCCCAAATCCTCCTCATGCAGCCAGGGGGTGGGTTTGAAACCCCCCTGTGATGGGAACAGTGGGTGCTGAGCATCTCCCACTCCAAACTGCTCCCAAGCTCCTGGTACATCCACTGAAACGTTCTAACACATGTGGGAGTCAGGGAAAAAACAGGGATGAGATGCTTGTGGATGACTGCAGAGTGACTGCTTCCTGCCATTAATTCCCAAAGTTATTTCTCATACAGCATGAAAAGGTTTGCTATGGCAGCACTCTACTTAAGTGTCTCAAATGTGCATTTAATTTGGATTTAATAACACCATTTTTCCTTATGAAAACTCAGTCAATTATTGAAAGCATTTCTTGAGGTTTAGCAATTATTTAAGAGGTACATTTACAGTAAAGTAATTAACTCAAATGGCATGTTCATGGAAATAGTGTATTTAAAACAAATTTAAATATTTGTTAGCAGGAGAAAATATTTTATCCTGCTATAATTTGATAATCTTCACAGTCATTGTCTGGAAAACTTTTTAGTGTCATTTAGCAACTTGATGGAGAGTTTTTTAAGAGTCTTGGGGAAAAGGCTCTTGGGGATATAGTAGCAGTAAGTGCTTTTAAAGATGACACTGGCTCCAGCTGTAACCAGCCATTCCTGGCTCCTTCCTGAACTGATTGTTGGGTTTTCCCTTGGAGAAAAAGAATCAATTAAATGAGAAAAATCATGGAATCTCAGACTGGTTTGGGTTGGAAGGGATATTAGGGATCATCCAGTTTCATTCTTACCATAAACAGGGACACCTTCCACCAGCCCAGGTTGCTCCAACCTGGCCTTGGACACTTCCAGGGATCCAGGGGCAGCCACAGCTTCTCTGGGAAACCTGGGACAGGGTTTATTAGGGAGATTAAAGTGAACCCACCTCAGCACCACAGGGGGAGGCTCATCAGGGCACTTCTTGGCCTTTATGTTCATTATTAGCACAGATATTTCCCATTACTGCCCCCAGACCCAAATGAATCCCTCTCCTTTATCCTGTTCACTCCGACAGCATCTTCTGCTCCTGGGAAAGGAACTCTTCAGGCAGAGTTCAAACAGGTGTCAGGGAAATAGTCCCCCAAACTGGCTCCATTGGCATGGATGGGGATGCTGAGTTCCCAATTTAAATGTTCAGGAACACTCCAAACAGCAGCAGAGACAATCCTGATCCAGCTGGGTCTGGGTGCAGAATTTGGGAGGGCGCTTGGGATGAGCAGGTCAGGAAACTCAGGAATGAGGGTTGGGATGAGGTGACTTTAAAGCCCAAGGTGCCTGTGCACACGGATTCCCAGGAGCCAGAGGAATGGGAGGCTGCCTGGGAGAGATTCCAAAGGGTTCCCAGTCAGTGGGGTTTGGTGTTTAATGCAGAAAAGGGGAAATGGGGCAGAGGGGGCACTGGGGGCTGAGCCCTCCAAACACACAGCCAGTGGTGTCACCACCCTGAGCCTGCTGGGGAACAGCTTCCCTGACCCAAAACTGCAGCCAGAGCTCTGGAATCAGCTCTGTCCGTGCTGTCAGCAGCCCCCAGAGCATTCCCTGGAGAGGGGAGGAGGGATGTGACACTGGCACGTGGCACCAGGAGGCACCAACTCTGCCCTGTGCCCTGAAGAGCAACCCTGAGTCAGCAACTTGTTTCTGCTGCTGGAACATTCTTCCTGCACCTGTTTTTTGGGGAAAAAAATCGTGTTTTGGGGGCTGTTATTGCTTGGGAGTTTATTGATTTGCTTAAAGGGGCAGAAGCAGAGTCAGAGTTACAGAATCACAGAATATTCTGAGCTGGAAGGGACCCAACATGATCAGCTTCATCCCCAGAGGTGTTTGCCATGTATGTGCTTGAGTGATGTTTGGTGTGGATTTGAGCTTCCTTCTGCACGTGCTCCAAGCTCTGTTCCTGGAGATCCAGCCTCGGAGCAGCCCCTGGAATTCTGCTGCCACCAAGAGATTTTTTTTTTTTTTCAGTTTGCAATATCGACTTTCAGACTTTATTTTCCCCCTGAATCTTGTGTCTCTCAGTAGAAATATTTGGATTTGCTTGGGATGAGTTGCACAGGGAATTGCCACCTGGAGCTGGACGTGTGGTCAGCTCTCATGGAATGGCAGGTGGAAGAAGTTGTGGCTGCCCCTGGATCCCTGGAAGTGTCCAAGGCCAGGTTGGACGGGGCTTGGAGCAACCTGGGCCGGTGGAAGGTGTCCCTGTCCCCCCTGCTCCCCCTGGTCTGGTGAGGGCAGGCAGGGGCTGCTGCCACCGCCGTGAGACCGCCCAAGGGGAGTCTGTCTGTCTGTCTGTCTGTCTGTCCGTCCCTCACCTGCTGACCGGGACAGCGATTCCAGGATATCCCACCAAGGGGAGCTCTAATCCCACCGATGAGCCCTGAGCTGGGGAAGGCATTTTTAAATTTTTATTATTATTATTATTTCTTGTGGAAAGAGGACAAGGGTTAATGGTTTAAAACTGCCAGAGGGCAGGGTTGGGTTGGAGATTTGGGAGAATCCTTCCCTGGGAGGGTTGGGAGGCCCTGGCCCAGGTTGGGCAGAGAAGCTGTGGCTGCCCCTGGATCCCTGGAATGTCCAAGGCCAGGTTGGAGCAACCTGGGCTGGTGGAAGGTGTCCCTGCCCATGGCAGGGGGTGGCACTGGATGGGATTTAATGTCCCTTCCAACCCAAAGCATTCTGTTTTCTACCATCATTTATGTAAATCTTTGGTGTCGGTGCTCGTTCTGTTGGTCCTTTAAAGCCTCTTCGATTACCTGGAACTAGAAATCGAATTGTTTGCCTCGTTTCTCCATCCAGTATTTAAATAATTAGCATAACAATGCAATCAGTGCCTTGTTGGTTGAGACAGAGATTAACAAAGAGCCCTGGGTGGGCTCTGGGTGAGGAACCAAGCAGAGGATTAACCTGTAACCCGGGGTGGTCATTTACACATTGATTCTGAACATCAGCAATTCCAGCAGCCTGTAAAATTACAGGACAGAATTCAGCAGCCCAGAAAATTATAGAACTCGAGGAAGGTGTTTAGGAAAGGCTCTGGAAAATGGCTGGGAAAGGTAACTGCAGAGAGCTCCCAAAGCAGGACTGGGAAGGGACACCAAGGGGATGGGGTGGCAGGGCTGGGGTCCAGCAGGGTGTCCTTGGGGGTGACCTCTGGCTGCTCACAGGGCTGGCACGGCTGCAGCCACCCATGGAGCTGGTTGGATGTGAAACTGGATTGGGAACTCGAGAGATAAAGAGTCCCCCTGTGCCAGGCTGCAGGAGGGAGCTGGGCTGGGCTGGGCACTTTCCACCCCGTTTTGGGCTCCAGGGCAGCACATTCATACACAGATATATTGATATTTATATATATAAATATCAGTGTGCTTGAGGGTCCAGAATAACCCTGAGCAGATTAAGGAATGCCTGGCTAAAGTTATCCCTGTGTTCCCAGGGCTTGGCACCGCTGGCAGTTCCAGGCTCTCCCCTTATCTCTGTGCCCGAGGGATCAGCTGGTGCTTGCTGGGCAGCACAGGGGGGTGACCAGGTCCTTCACAAGGACAACATGGTCCTGTCAGCACCTGCCCAGTGCTGGGGGACCTCTCCTGGCCTCTGGGCTTTGTCTGAAGGGGACAGGGAGCGAGGAATGGTCTGTTTGTGGTGGGAAGCCCCTGGGTTCCTGCACCCCTGGCAGAGGGGCTGCTGTGGGCAGAGTGTGGTGCTGGAGGACTGGGCTTCTCTCAGGGGTGGGTCAGGCAGCCAGAGCCCCAGAGCTTTTGGGGAAGCAGAGCTGGGAGTCCCTGTGCCACCTCCACACATTGGAACCTGCTCCTGGTGGTGAACTCCTTGGCACAATAAATATCTGTAATGGTCACAGCTGAAAATTAAATTTCTTCAGGTGGAACAACATAAAAATGGCGTTTTCTCCCCCCTAGTCCAGGGCTTTTCACATGCCCTAAAAATGTGTTATTTGTTTCACAGGGTTTCTCTGGGGAGAAACCTCCAGGGCCTAAAGGGGCTCCAGGGGAGCTGGAGAGGGACTGGGGACAAGGGATGGAGGGACAGGACACAGGGAATGGCTTCCCACTGCCAGAGGGCAGGGAGAGATGGGAGATTGGGAAGGAATTCCTGGCTGGGAGGGTGGGGAGGCCCTGGCCCAGGTTGGGCAGAGAAGCTGTGGCTGCCCCTGGATCCCTGGAAGTGTCCAAGGCCAGGTTGGACGGGGCTTGGAGCAACCTGGGATATGGAAGGTGTCCCTGCCCATGGCAGGGGTGGAACTGGATGAGCTTTAAGGTTTCTCCAACCCAAACCAGTCTGGCATTCTGTGATATTTTATAAAGAGCAAGAACCCTTTTTGCTCTCTGAAGACCAGATTTGACTTTCAATTGTTGTTGAGTCCAAGTAGATTTGGCCAAACCAAGGTCCTCTGTTCCCACCAGGACTGGTCTAAGGGGCACATTCAAACCCTTACCTTACCTAACCCTGGGGAACACCTTTCTTTTGGGGTTTACCTTGTAATTTAAAGATTAAATTTTCATCTGAAATTTGAAAGCAGTTGTTCTCTTCAGTTCTGGAGGCAGCAAAGTCAGGACCAACTCAGTTTGTCAGCCCATTCCCAGGGCACCATGTGGACAGGCCAAAGGAGAAGCAGGGTGGGCAAAAAACCATCATCCTGAGCAAATTCTCCTCTGGAAATGCTTTGTATCTAAGGATATGGTTTGGTTCTGGAGCACTGGACTTTTCCCACGTTAAAGGTGGATTTTCCTTCCATTGATTTGGCTGGAATTGGACCAGGCTCTGCAGAAGCTCCTTTGGCCTCTTGTGTCTTATGCTTTTTCTGGCAGCTCCCCTGTAATTCAGCCTTATCTGAACTGCTCAGGAGCCCTTCTCAGAATTATTTGTGGGGCATCACATGCTTATGATGGGCTATTTCTGTCCCTGTTATCCAATTGCAGGGCTGGGGTGGCAGAGGATGGGTGCCAGGTGGCCCCAAACTGGGGATGGGGCACAGCAGTGGTGCTGAGGGCACAGGGAGCAGGACTCTGCCCAGAGGCCTGGCAGGAGCTCCCAGCAGGGCTAAGAAAGGAGATTTTATGTCTTTGAGGCCTTTTCTTCCATGCAGGGCTGTGTCCATGTCCCAGGGTGGGATTAGTGATGAACCTCAACCAGGGCTTCACTTTCCCTGCTCCCTCCTGCCCTTCCAAATGACTTTATAAATTCATTTTACAAGGAATAACAAACTGCCCCCTCTGTCCTCAAGCCCAATCTCATGGCAGGCTCTCAGCCTGGCAGAGGGGCTGCTCCAACCCCTCTTCCCAGGGGAACCCCTGGGTGCTGGGGGATGGCACAGTCCCCTCCCCTGTGCAGTGTGGGTACAACCCCTTCACCCCAGAAACACGAGGCTTCCCCTTCTCCAGCTGCTCTTGCCTCTGAGGTTATTTCAAGGTTGAAAAAAACTACTTTTAATATGTTGATCTCTAGTAAGAAAACAAAAAACCCAGAGAGCAGTTGCCCAGCTCATCGTTTCACCCCATCCAAAGTTCCCTTCTCAGGGGCACGTCCCCCTCTGGCTGCAATTCAGAGCAATCCATGATGGAAAAATGCCAGGACTCGGCTTCCCAAAGACACCAGGACACTGGCAGTGCTTTGGGATGTGGAAGCTGGGACAGGCTGATGGCTTGGGCTGGTCAGAGTCCCCTCCTGCCTGGCACAAGGACCCACAGCCACCCCTGTGCCCAGGGAAGCAGAGCCAGCAGCTCATCCCAGTGCTCTTCCCCCAGCACCCAAAATTCTGGAATCAAGTCTATTTTGCAGTGTTGTAAGTTGGCCAAATATAGTTTTTCTATAGTGAGGAACGTTGCTGGATTTCATCTGACTGTGACTAAAATAACATTTCCAATGTGCTAAACATAGACTTGGGTTGGTAACTAGAGCAGTGATTTCACAGGATCCCAGGATGGTTTGGGCTGGGGAGGGACCTTAAATCCCATCCCATCCCACCCCTTCCATGGGCAGGGACACCTCCCACCAGCCCAGGTTGCTCCAACCTGGCCTTGGACACTTCCAGGGATCCAGGGGCAGCCACGCTGCTGCTCCAGGAGCTGCTCCAGCCTCTCCATAAAGTCCATTTCCACCCCAAGTTTTGTGGGAAGGACAAAAGGGGTGGTGGCAGCACTTCATCTCTATTTGTGTGTATTTCTGGTGCCACGACTGCGTGGCAGATGGTGCTGCTTCTGTGGCTTCACACTTCCCGAGATGTTTAATTACAGCCTATAAATAGCTGGCTCATGACTTACGGTCAGATGCTCCTCCAGAGGGGTGGGACAATGAGGGGGAACAAGAACAGCTTGTTTTCCCCCTTCCCTTCAGTCAAGGGGTATTCAAGGGGACAGGACTTGCAGAGCTGGGGCTGGCCAAGGTTATTCTGCCCTGTGCTCTTCAGCCCCTGAAGGATTTAATGTGGAAGGGCTGTTCACCAACTGGAGTGTTCATTGCATGGAAAAATTACAGGTTTTCTGCCCCTGCATCCCTGGGAATGTCCAAGGTCAGGTTGGATGGGGCTTGGAGCATCCTGGGCTCATGGAAGGTGTCCCTGCCCATGGCAGGGGTGGCACTGGATGGGCTTTAAGGTCCCTTAAACCCAAACCATCCTTGGATTCTGATTTGATGAGACAACACTTGGGCCCATGCACTTCAGCTCTGTCAATTATTTTCTTACCTGCAAATAACCCATGTGGAAAACCAGAACAGGCTGGACATAATTCCAGTGCCTTGTCTGTAAAATGCCACTGATGCCCTCACTGCTCTGCCTTCACTCTGTAAAAAATGGGATCCATCCCTTCCTGCCCGACCCTGTGAAGTCTCATTCAAGTGAAACCAACACCAACAGCTTGGCTTTTGTGTGTGAAAATTTCAGCCTGTAATGTGATTTTTTGAAGGGAAATCATAATTGATGGCTTCCACATGCTCACAGCCATGTGGAAATATGCTTTTTCTCTGAGAAAATATGTTTAAAAACCTCGGGGCTGGAAAGAGCAGGAAGGTGGGAGCAGATTCCCAAGCTCGGGAGCAGGCAGAGGGCAATCAGCCCAGGAACATCCCGTGCTGGGATTTTGCTCCTTCTGCCTCGACTGCTTTGCCATGTGAAGATAAAATAACTGCAATTAGGGGAAATAACAGTCAAAGCAGTGTCTGTGTGGAGACACCTCACCTCTGGCAGGGATAACCCCGGTGGGGAGGCTCATTCCCAGCGGGATGGGGCTGGGACAGAGGGAGCAGGGAGTGCTGCCAGGGTTTATGGGCTGCAGGGAGGGGCTGCAGGTACCACAAACAGCTCCAGCACCAGGCACTGCACGAGGAAAATTGGGCTGTCAGGATAAAAACAAGGCTGCTGGGAAAAGGGGGCAGGAATCCTTAAATTCCAGTTGATCGTGAAGCCAAATATAAAACTCATTGAAGTCCAGCCTTTTGGCTTCCCAAGCTGCTTGTTCCTCATCATTTCTCACTGGCAATGGGAACGTTGGGAAAAGCACCTGTCAGATCAGCTCCTGTGCTCCAGGGGCTGCCCTGAGGGTGGGACAGGGAATTCCTGGTTGAACCCGGGGCCAGGGGTGTCCCAAAGGTGCCACTTTGGTCACACATCCCTCGTTCTCACCACGATCAGAGCAGGGTGGGGTGTGCTGGGAGCAGGGACAGGCCCTGAGGGGGAGGTTTGCAGCTTAATGGAAATGTCCCGTGAACCAGGAACTGTGACATGTCATTGTCCAGCCTGTGTGGAAGAGCTGCTGTGGATGAATTTACCTGTGTAATTTGTTAAAGTGCCAGAACCTGAAATACTGAAAATACCAGAATTGCAGTTTCTGGGCGGGTTTAATTTGATTTGCTGTGTTTTGCTGCAGGTAGGCAGCAAATGTTTCCTGCTGTGAGAGGAGCAGGAGGCAGGGAATGGACAGCAGGGAATGTACAGCAGGGAATGTACAGCAGGGAATGTGCTTCCATGTGCTGCACAAAATCATGGAATCACAGAACTTGGGTTGGAAGGGATTTTAAAGCCCGTCTCCTTCCACCCCCTTTCCACCAGCCCAGGTTGCTCCAAGCCCCGTCCAACCTGGCCTTGGACACTTCCAGGGATCCAGGGGCAGCCACAGCTTCTCTGGGCACCCTGTGCCAGGGCCTCCCCACCCTCCCAGCCAGGAATTCCTTCCCAATATCCCATCTCTCCCTGCCCTCTGGCAGTGGGAAGACATTCCCTGTGTCCTGTCCCTCCATGCCTTGTCCAAAGCCAGGATATTAATTGTGATAGATTAATAGGGAAGAGCACGGGAAAATAAAGAATTCTCTCCCCAGCTGGTGGTGGGACATTAAATAGGGCAGGGAGCACATGAAGGATGATGTACCTACACCACGTAATGTCTTGGGTGGGAATATAAGGTGGCTGAGGTGGAACAAGGTCTCCAAGCACATCCTCAGAACAAATTGCAGCCTGGGGGGGTTTTCCTGGGACAGAGTGTGAGATCAAGGACCCTGAGAACAGCTTAGCAAAGCAAATTGCCTTCCTTTGGAGGTCAGACCCACTCAATACTTGCAGATATCGACTGCAGGATCATTGTGGTGAGTGTTCAGCAGCAGCAGGAGGCTGGAATTACAAACCCTTGGTGCTGGGTCCATCCTGAGGGAGCCCCACTGCCCAGGGCAGGATGATCCCTCACCCACACATCAGGGCTCCTTCCAGCAGTGCCCATCACCACCCACCCCTCTGAGTGCCTTTACAACAATGCCTCAGTTGTGCTCTTCTGTGTCTTCAGATTTGTTTTGTTTTCTCCTTGCTTTGTGTCCTTGCCACGGAGCTTTTTTTAGCAGCAGGAATCACAGAGCAGCTGGTGCTGAGCCCACTTGGTGACCATCATTTTCTGTGCTGAGATAATTCCATCCCTCCTGCGCCAGAAGAGAAACCACTCCACCCCTGGGCTGGTGCAGAGGGATGTGATTATTGTCAGGAATCATAGGAATTACTGCACAGGGAGGGACAGACAAGTAAGCAAGTGTTGTATTTAATGAAATCGTGGAATGGTTTGGGTGGGAAGGGATGTTAAGGATCAGCTCATCCCACCCCCTGCCATGGGCAGGGACACCTTCCATTAGCCCAGGTTGCTCCAACCTGGCCTTGGACACTTCCAGGGATCCAGGGGCAGCCACAGCTTCTCTGGGCAACCTGGGCCAGGGCTTCCCCACCCTCCCAGCCAGGAATTCCTTCCCAATATCCCATCTATCCCTGCCCTCTGGCAGTGGGAAGCCATTCCCTGGGTCCTGTCCCTCCATCCCTTGTCCCCAGTCCCTCTCCAGCTCTCCTGGAGCCCCTTTAGGCCCTGCAAGGGGCTCTCAGCTCTCCCTGGAGCCTTCTCTTCTCCAGGTGAACCCCCCCAGCTCTCCCAGCCTGGCTCCAGTCTCCTCATCAATATTACAAAGGTATTAAATCTGAATCCAAACTGTTACTGTTACACAGCACAGCAATCTCTCTTTGATTGGGATTTGGTCGATTATTGCGTTTCCTTAGAGAAATCCTATTAATTGCCTCATTAACATAATTTGGAATGCTAATTGGTAACATTTCCAGATTTTGAAGGCACAGCCCAAACCTGTGTCTTGCTGTCCCTGCCAGCAGCGGATCTCTCTGCCTTGGCAGCATTCCAGGGCCGGGCTGTTTGGGTTCAAGAAAAACAGCCTCTCTCCAGTTTTTTTTTTTCCCTGGAAAAATGAGGCTTCTAATTGCTCTCCAAAGTAATTACCGAGCTGGCTTTATCAGGGAGGCCAGTTGACATTTTAGGTCTGGTGTTGGCTCTCTGGCTTTGACATTAATGACACCCCTGCAAATGCTAATGGGATTGTGAGGGATGATCCTGCTTGTTAAGTGCATCCCACTGCTTTGCAGGGAATGTGGCTGAAAACACGGATCCCCCCAGTCCAGGAAAAATGTGTTTTATGGGCTTTGTATGACCCTGCTGCTTATCCAAATGGATCAAGGGCAGATCTTGTGATGGGGTGTTTTACTGATACAGCTGCAATTAGGTTAAAGAAGATGCTCTGATACTTTAAAGTTATGCATATTTATTTTCTGTAGGCCTTGGGAGGGTTGCCTTTAAATGCCCCTGGATCCCTGGAAGTGTCCAGGGCCAGGTTGGACAGGACTTGGAGCAACCTGGTCTGGTACAAGGTGTCCCTGTCCATGGCAGGGGGTGGAACAAGATGGGCTTTAAGGTCCCTTCCCACCCAAACCATTCCGGGGTTTTAGGATTCTGTGGAATGTGTGTGGATTTTCCATATATTATGTTAGATGTGGGTGGGACTGGCCCCTTTTCCACAGCACAGAGCCAAGAGCTGCTGGAGCCGTGGATTCCAGACCAGCAAGCCTTGGACAGGTCCAGGGGTAATGGAGGAGTGAAATATAGGATGTGTCAAGAGTTTAATTAAAGAGAGAATGATGCCAAGTCCCTCAGATCATTTAAACAGCAACTCAAGGGGGTCTTCTCTTAAAAACCCTTCCTGCAGATATTCCAAAGGAAAACCAGGAGTGGGCTCATCCATCACCTGGCTAAGGCAAGGTTTGTAATAAACAGGAATGTGAGTTCTCAGGGTGAAATATGACTGTGATCTTCTCAGCTCCTCCATCATAAGAAGCAGCCTTTCAAAAACCAACCTTGTGAGGGGCTTCAGAGCAGAAATATTTAAAAATGGTGATTATCTCACCCCAGTGTGAAAATATCTGTGCAGTGAGATGGCAAATCAAGAGATCAAGGGGCAGCAGCTGCTAAACAGGGAAGCAGCAGAGCTGGGGTGGGTCAGCCTTGCTTGGGCCAGCTCAGACCAGAGGAGCAACGCGCTGCATTTATGGGATAAAATGTATTTTGGGGCATGGACTCCCCTTCGTCAGTGACTGGTGATGTGCAAGGTGTCCTTCAGGTGCTGAAATAAGGAAAACAGGGAGGAATATTGTTCATCTGGCCAGGAAGCCAAAGAGTTCAAGCCCTTTCTGTTCTGTTGGAGAGGCTGGAGCCCCGAGGGGGGGTGGGAATCAGGCTCTGCTCCTAGAGAACAAGGGACAGGAGCAGAGGAAACAGCCTCAAACTGTGCCAGGGGAAGTTCAGGTTGGACATTGGGAAAACTCCTTCATGGACAGGGCTGTCCAGCCCTGGCACAACTCGGGAGAGAAACTCCCCAGGGAACTCCAACCATTCCCTGTAAAGACTCTCCAAACATGGATGCCCTCCCTTGGGCTGGGTTTGCCCTCAGGGCAGGGAATGAAATCCCTGTCCATGGGGTTTATCCCCATTATCAGGGGATGGCTCCTCAGGGAAGGAGCTGTTTGAATTCCCTGGTTTTACCACTTTATCTCCCTCACAGGCATTTGCAAAGCACACCTGGTGATCATGTACCTGACCCTGCTCTGTTGAGGTTTCTCACTCTGCTGCTGCTCTTTCTGCTGTTTAACAGGGGCTGGCACAGCCCACAGTGAGTTTTGCAGATCCTGGGAAATGGAGCATTGATCTCTTCTGGGGACACTCTCTGCTTCCCTGCTTTATTACCACTATGATTAAACGCTCCAAGAGGTCTATTTTTCCTATTACCCTGTCAACAGAAACCATAAAATCTATTTTAGATTACACCATTATCTCCTTATTTTACTGTTGTCTGGAGAACAAACACTTCCACGTGGCAGATGTAAATCCCACGTCTCACTGAGCTTTCCCAAACCCTGGTTTTCTGTTCCCATCCCCTCCAGGGCTCAGTGCTGGAGCCTCACCCAGGTTTAACTCCCCTCCTCAGTGTCCTGGCTGCTCAGGGAGGTTCATCCCCAGCATCTGTGCCGTGAATCCTTGGAGAAGCTGCTGGAAAGGGAAAATGGGACCGTGCAGGGCTGCTGGAGGGGTCCTGTTGGCAGGGAGCAGCATCCTTGGGGTTCAGTGCTCAGCCACAGCAGCACCCAGGGCTGTCCATGAGGGCACAGCTCACCCTGTAAGTGCTTTAATCAGAGGAAAGTTTGGTTTATGTTCTTTTTCTCCCCGTTTTGGTGCAGAGGAAGCCTAAGTAAAGTTGCCATTAAATGTAGCTGGAAGGTTCCCTCCCCTGCCTGTGGCAGGGAGTTGGAATGAGATGGGATTTAAGGTCCCTCCCACCCCAAACCACCCTGAGCTAGGATGGCAAAGAGTGGCCTGAACTCCTGGAGTTGTATTTGCCCCGTGGCAGAGGTTGGGATGCAGCAGCTGTGCCGTGGCCAGGGGTGCTGGGAGGGGCTGGGACCCCCCTGAGCTGTTGCTTCCACTCCATCCAACCCTCTCCCTCAGAACTTTCCAATGGGATCTTTCATGGTACACACTGACCCCCTGCACCCCAGGGACCCCCATCTCTGGGGAAATGAACTCAACTCAAAGGAGAGATTATAAGTCAGAATAACAATTTAATGAAATAATACAATAAGTACGATTATACAGACAAACTGTTGGTTTTAAGCCACAAAACCCAAATGTATAACCCAGCACCCTGGGGCAGGAACAGAGTGGGGTTTGTTGGGCCCCCTGAGCCCAAAGGAAAAGGAGAGGGGAAAAAACCTGTTGGTGAGAGTGCTGGTGCAGTCTGGGCAAGAGTGGTGGTCTCAGTCTTCCTCTGGATCCCACAAGTGGTTAAAAAAGTCCCAAGACCCCAAGATTATCTACCCTCCAGTTGAGGCAGGAATGCCCAGTCCCTCTCTCAGGGTGGGGAGTTCCACAGTGGGTGTGAGGACAGGAGCACCCTCCTGTCTCACAGGCCTCTGAACACCCAGTTTACAGCCTGAGGGGTCGGGGCTGCTCTGGGCAGAGGGTGTAAATGGTCTGTTGAGAACAGTTTCTGGGCAATGGCATGGAAGGCTCTGGAATACACAGTTTAGGGTTACACCCATGCAGTGATGAACTGGTCCCAGCTGTTCTAACTGGGACAGAGGGACCCAGCAACCTGTGGACTGGGCTGATGGAGCTGAGGGATCCCCTCTCCCAGGGGAGATGATGGATGTGGTGTCTCCCGCTCAGAAACCACTCAGCTTCCAGGGGGTTTCTCCTGGCAGCCCAGAAGGAAGTCAGGTTGTATTTGGAGCAGAGTAATTGTGCATTCTGGATGAAGGGACACGCCAGGAGAGCCCAACACAGAAAGGCACTCGTATGTCCGTGCAGGAGCTGCACTCAGGGCTGGGGATCCTTGGGAAACAGGGCTGTTAGTCCCTTTGGCATGACTCATCCATATGCAAAAAAACCCTCTGTAATGGTAAAAACCTCTTTTGCTCATACATAGATAATGAGCAGAGAGGTTATAAATACCTAATGATATTTAGATCTTTCATATGCTCACGGTTTAGCACTTCTTAGGTCTTGAATTTTCTCCTTCCGGGCCTATCTCAGCCTGTTTTCCTTGGAGAGCTGGGACTGCACTTGGAAAGAAGGGATGTGTTTAATTAATAAGTTGTCAGCTAAAAAGTACTGCTCAGGCTTGCTCAGAAAGTTGTTTAATTTGGGTATCCAAACTGAAGGGCTGGAAAGAGAGCTCTGATGACTTAACAGCTGAGTCACTCAAGAATGTTTTATGGAGTGGAATTAAGTTATGGTCCAGCAGGAGAAGGATGGCAGGAAAAACTGCCAAACCCTTGGCTGGGGGAATTCAGAGCTGTAATTCACAGCTCAGCTCCCTGCAGCAGGAGATGTACCTCAGGACTTCTCCCAGATGGAAAAATGTAGGAATGGCATCTTAAATCTGGCCACAGATTCTCAGGTGATCTTTGAGATCCCTTCTAGTTCCATGATTCCATGATTCCTGGGATCTGACTGGCAGTGATGGGTTCACACAGGGATAATTTGTTCCGGAAAACACTGAGTGCAAAGAGGTTCCCAGGCTCTCCAAGGCCCCAAGTGCCACATCCACGGGGCTTTTAGGGCTCTCCAGGGGTGGGGACTCCACCCCTGCCCTGTCCCTAGGGAGGTTCCAGCCCTTGGGTCTGGCCCTGCTGCAGGACTCCCCAGAATCACCCAGCAAACCCTCCCAACATCTCTCTTTTCACCTCCTGCTTCAGCTCAATCCTGTTTTCCATCTGTTTGGATGGAGTGTGCCCGTGCCAGGCCCCTGGCACAGCTACCCCTGGGGTTAGGATGGGGCACCCCAGCTGTTTTGGGTGCAGGAGGAGAGCAGGGCACAGGAAAAGCCCTGGGACAGTGTGAGACCTGCCTGGGGAGGGGGTGTCAGGGCTGCAGAGTTAATGCTCTCAGCACTGCAGAGGTTTTGTGGCTCTCTCAGCTCCTCTGCCAGTTGAGCTGAAGCCCTCCCAGTGCCTCTCCGGTGCTGGCCATGGTGCTGAGGGTCTCACTGGTGCCTGGGGGTGCTCAGGAGGCTGAGCTCCAGGTGGGAAGTTGTGTTGGAGCTGAGACTTGCAGCACGACTTTATCTGTAACTCAGCTCCTGGTTTAGTTTCACCAGCTCCTCTGGAGTTAAATGTTCATGTAGATGCATCCCTAGAAACCCTGAGGAAGTTTGGCTGGATTTTCTCCTGTTGCCTGGCTCAGAACTGGGCATCTGAAGGGTGTATTCCTAAAACCTTGAGCATTTCCAACCTCTGGGACCAGATAAATGTCTCTCTCCATATAACTATCCCAGCCTACACTGACAAATTGCTTAATCTTCGCATAAACAGCTCCCAAAAAACTGGGAAATCTCATTATTTTGTAGCACATGGAATCATTCCAATCAGAAATGGCTTGTCTAGAGTATTTGCTGAAATTTCCAGGTATAAGTGGAAAACATAATTAGCAGCCTCGTGTCAAAAACCAAAACACTGTTTAGGCTGGAGGAGATTCAATCTGCTGAAGCACATTCCAATCTCCAGCTGATGGGAAACGCTCCTGCATTGCAGGGGGAGCTGGATTTGCATCCAGACCTGGGGGCTGACAGCTCCCTGCCTGCAATTGTGTGGATTGAGGTCCTTTTGTGCAGCCCCATCAGGCTCCTCGAGTGTTCCAGCCTCTCTGGAGGCACATCCAGCATCTCTAGAGGACTCTGATTATTTCACACAAGTGGTTTTTTTCCTGCTTGGATGGAGCTCGTTGTCCTGGTCGCCTGGATTGAGACTGAAGTGAATGCAGCCAGTGTAAATGGGGAGTGGGGAGAAGGGGATTGATTGGAGGCTTAATTTCTAGGTAAATAGAAATTATAGATGCCCTGGGAATGGGAAGAGGAGTCCTGTGGACAGTTTACAAGCTTTAAATAGAAAAAGAAGGACCACCCCCTTCATCTCGATGGGAAATATTAAGCTTTTCATCCCGTGTCCCTCATCATTTTTTATTTGTAAGAGTCCAGAACACATTTGGACTGTAATTACTTGAGCCCTGAAGGGTTTAACCCTTTTCAGTTAGGCCAGGCTGCTCCTGAGATATCAATATACACCTACAAGCATTTAGTTCTAATACTAAAATGGGAATTAAGGAGAGTTTTTCCTATTTGGGGTAATCTGCTGTTATTTACTCCCAGCAGAGCCAGTCTGCCATGGACAAAGTGAAGGCAATGGGCCTGTGGTGATGGGCTGAAACTAATGGACCCCAGAAAGAAAATGGGATTTTTTTTTTTGCTGCCAAAGAGCTGTTACCCTTTAGATTAAGAGCAGCCAGTTGCAGCTAATGAACTATGTCCCACATAATGTGCAAGATGAACTCTTACTACCTCTATATTGAGAGCTTTGCTTAATCTTCTAATTATTAAATGGATAAAATTATTCCTAATAGCCTGTAATTTCGTGGCCAAAGCAGATAATTACCTTTCTTGCACAAACCAGCCAAAAATCTTCTTTGGTGTAAATCAGCATGTGCAGTTATTGACTTCAGGTCTGGATGGCAGCTGGTTTGTCTTCGTCCTTGCTTAACCCTGAGCCCAAGCTCAGGTGAATTGAGCTTCTCCATGGTTAAGGTTGTCTGTTCAGCCTCAATCCTATTTGTCTTATTTGTCCTATTCTTGGTGGCCCCAACCCTCCTCCTTCCTTTGTTTGTTTTTTTCTAAGCAGCCATCTTCACCTAGACTTAAATTCTTTGAATTATATATGTATATATGTATAATTAAGGTATTTTAAGTGTGTTACTGGCTCTTTCCTCCTAAACCTTATTGCTCACCACGAAGTTCTGACCCCACCAAATCCTGCTGAGGTGCCTCGAGGCTCCAAGTGTTGGGGAACCAAAAATGTGCTGCTGAAATATAGAATTAACTGACAGGAGGAGGGGGTCAGGCTCTGCTCCCAGGGAACAAGGGACAGGACAAGGGGAAATGGTCTCAAATGACCCAATTGGTTTGGCTTTCATTAGGCAACTGCTGACTTTAATCCTCATTAACATTTTATGCCGCTTGTAAATAAGAAATGAGTTTCTAATAATAATCGCTTTCTTTGCTTAATTAAGGTATTTTCATTTAACGACTGCTGAGTGTTTTTGTGCTTCCTGGTTTGTTTTTTAACTCCTTGTCTTAATGATGATGGAGTTTGAGGGATGGCACTCGGGAGGAAGAACTTCCCTGCACAAATTAGGGAGTCTCTGGAGAGGGAGCCACGAGTGGTGACACATCGGGTGGAACCCGGGGCTCTGCCATTAATGACTTCCAGATGTACCCAAGGAATACTCAGGGAATATCTGGAACAGGTAGGAGAGAAAATAAAGGCAGATGATTATAGCAAATATGATTTCTGAGGGCAGCTCCCCTTAGCAAACAGCCCAGGAAAGGATGGAGCTGGAACACGTGAATAAATCAGAGGGAGAGCCATGGAAGGAAAACCAGCAACTTAAACTGAGCAATGACAGCAGTAAAACACTGTGGGCATTGCCTGGTGTCTTTAACAGCCCTTCCCACGTGCTTTTATTCCCACTCCCTTTAAAACATTGTGTCAAAAATAAAACTGCCTTGGAAATAGAGAGAACTTTGGGGTGGTGTTTTTATGCATGCCAATATAAGCGCCGAGAAAGCAAAGGCGAGATTTAAAATAAAACAGATCATGATATTTGCTCTAAAAACCCTGCAGCCTGGAGTCATTTTCCCGTGGAAAATAACCTGGAAGAGGTGCAGGTGCTTCCCATGGACACTGCCATGGTGGTGGCACATTTGGGGAACGTCAGCTCCGGTGCCCACATGTGTGGGGGGATGATTCTCTCCCTGCAGGATGCCAGAGGTGCCTGTTGGGATAGGACAAGGGGAAAAAGAGATTTAGAATGGATATAAGGAAGTTTTTTATGATAAGGATGGGCAGGCCCTGGCACAGTTTGTCCACAGAAGCTGTGGCTGCCCCTGGATCCCTGGAAGTGTCCAAGGCCAGGTTGGACGGGGCTTGGAGCAACCTGGGCTGGTGGAAGGTGTCCCTGGGTGGAACTGGATGGGCTTTAAGGTCCCTTCCCACCCAAACCATTCTGGGATTTGCTGAACTGCTGCTCCATGTGAAGGTTTCACAGAATCCTGGAACGGCTCTGGTGTTTCTCTCCTGATGGAAAGAACTGTTCCCATCTCCCAGCAATAGTCCTGATGGAAAACCTGCCATTTTTCCTGACAAAGCCTGGTGATTGGGGCCTTGTTTGGGATAACTGGCCCCTCTGGGATGTCTGTAATTGCACCATTGTAATGACCAGAATATCCCTGGCCAGCTCTGGGAACACTCTGGTCGCTCTCTGGTGACTCAGCTCTGAGCTGCAAGAACAGCCTGGGGATGGTTTTCTGCATTTAGTTGCCAAATTTTTGTATTTATAGAAATTCGTTATTAAGAATTACCAAATCCAAGCGTTCCTCCCTTCTCCCCCCAAAAATAGAAATACCTGAATGAGCTGAGGGAGCTGGGGGGGCTCAGCCTGGAGAAAAGGAGGCTCAGGGGGGACCTTCTGGCTCTGCAACCCCCTGACAGGAGGGGGGAACTGGGGGGGGTCGGGCTCTGCTCCCAGGGAACAAGGGACAGGAGGAGAGGGAATGGCCTCAGGCTGTGCCAGGGGAGGCTCAGGTTGGACAGGAGGAGGAATTTCTCCCTGGAAAGGGTGTTGTGGCCTTGGCAGGGGCTGCCCAGGGAGGTTTGGAGTGCCCAGCCCTGGAGGTGTCCCAGGAAGGCCTGGATGTGGCACTCAGTGCTCTGGGCTGGGGGACAAGGGGGGCATCGGGCACAGGGGGGACTGGATGAGCCTGGAGGTCTTTTCCAACCTAAATTGTTCTGTAATTCCTTTCTATATGGAAGAAGATCCTCTGCTAATAACCTTCCCTTGCTCTCTGAGCTCAGTGCAGTGAGTGTTTCATCTTCTCTGTGCTCCCACCCTAAATTTACTCTCTGACTTAAAACTTCACAGATCTATTTGCATTGCACTATTTTCTATATTAAAACAATCCTGCAAACGATGCAGGTGGGTGTGAGGGGACACTGTGTGCTGCTGTGACATTCCCATTGTGTTCCAGTGGGCATTGACCCGTGTGATGCCCGAGGAACCTGGGCACTGCTGAGAGCAAATGCTTTCAGCCCCTGAGCCAGGAAATGTCAGTGTAAAGGAGCCTTGTCCTGCCAGACCCCGCAGGAGAACAGCCCTTCCCTTTCCTGGCTGTCCCCACCTGCTCCAAGGTGTGGGATTTTGCTAAAAATACTCTTAATTCAACGTTGCCTTGTTGCTGAGTGACAGCCCAGGGGCTGGAGGGGCTCAGGAGCCCCTGTGAAGCCACAGAAGGTGCTGCCAGGACCTGCCCGTGGCTGGGCAGGTGGTGCCCAGCAGTGGGGCATCCAAGCACAGCCATCCATGTGCTCTGAAGACGTTTGCAAAGGGAGGAGGGACGTGGAACATTCCCCATTCGGGCTGGGGGCTGGGCAGGACGGTTTCCCAACCCACCTGGAATGTGGTGGAGGGGCACAAATAGAGGAATGAGAGCCCAGACCAGCCCAGTTCACTGCAGTGCCTCGCTAAGGGAAAGTTAAACACTGTCCTTCCCGTGCAAGGTGGTTTCCATGGCAACTGAGGGATGGCTGGGACCGGGAGTGTCTCTGCTCCAAGGGTGGGAATTCTGCTCTGCCCCTCTCCCCGGTTAAACAGACAGGTGTTGCAGCCGGTGCAAGGGATGGGGATGATCCTGGATCTCCAGAACTTCCTCCTTTGCTCTGTCTTTGCTCACTGGAGAGTTGCTCGAATTTGGGATGTCAAAACCTGCAGCCTCGTGCTGGGCTGAGGGTCAGTCACGGGTTTGGGGTCTCTGTGGCACCTTGGCAATGCTGTGTCCTATGGACACGGGCTGGGAGAGCTGGGAATGTTCACCTGGAGGAGAGAAGGCTCCAGGGAGAGCTGAGAGCCCCTTGCAGGGCCTAAAGGGGCTCCAGGAGAGCTGGAGAGGGACTGAGGACAAGGGATGGAGGGACAGGACCCAGGGAATGGCTTCAAAGTGAAAGAGGGAAATTCAGATGGGATATTGGGAAGGAATTGCTGGCTGGGAGGGTGGGGAGGCCCTGGCCCAGGTTGGGCAGAGAAGCTGTGGCTGCCCCTGGATCCCTGGAAGTGTCCAAGGCCAGGTTGGACGGGGCTTGGAGCAACCTGGGCTGGTGGAAGGTGTCCCTGCCCATGGCAGGGGGTGGAATGAGATTGTGGGCCAGAATGCTCCCAACATCCCTGGGAGTTCCTGCAGTGTCCCTCTGTGTTCCCCTCTCTTTGCCAGGTGGTTTTGCTTTTGTTTCCCAAATGGGTTCAGAACAGGTTGGAAAGGTCTGTTGGCTGCAGGTGACAGGGCTGGATGTGGAGTGGAGGGTCCTCATTCCAGAGGGACCAGCAGACACACTTATTGTCTGGCAATTAGACTGGACTAATTAGTGCTGGATCCATGGTGGGCAGCACGAAGCTCTACCCTGTTATTGGCCCTTGCAGGTATTTAACAAGGCTTTGGGGGTGCAGCAGAGCCACAACGACCCCAATTGCTGCTGTTGTGCCTCTTCACTGCCTTTTAAACAATAACGTGAAACGTGGACACAACAACTCTTTGTTTGCAAAACTTGGCCACGGAAAAAAAACAAACCCTTCCCTCCTTCCCATCGCTTTTGAAATGCACTTTAATCAGGTTACTGAGGTGCTGCCTGTGAAATACAGCCCCTCCCTGGCCAGGGATTGCAGATCAGGAGCAGAGCTTTGACGAACGGCTGCTCCCCATCCCCGAAGTGCTGAGGAACACGCAGGGGGTGGGAC
This sequence comes from Neopelma chrysocephalum, assembly GCF_003984885.1. Lineage (NCBI taxonomy): Eukaryota > Metazoa > Chordata > Aves > Passeriformes > Pipridae > Neopelma > Neopelma chrysocephalum. Next base: position 870,678 of record NW_020897767.1, read on the forward strand.
TGGATCTCCCTGCAGTGGAGACTTTATGGGATGTGAATCACCTGCAAACGTCTAACGAGCCTCACTCAGCCCGTGGTCTGAAAAGACAAAACAGGGAAGTAAATCTTTCCCAAGGAGTGGGATTGAAGTGCCTCCCGGAGCAGGGAGCATTCCCACAGCTGGCCGAGTCCAAGGATTGTTCCTGCATAACTCAGCTCTGGGCCAGGTTTAGCTCCAAGGATTTGTGGGAACTGCAGGGTGGCAAAGGTGGGGCTTGTCTTTGGCTGGGGGTTTCTCTTTCATTCCAGTGGGAATGGCTTCCCACTGCCAGAGGGCAGGGAGAGATGGGATAGTGGGAAGGAATTCCTGGCTGGGAGGGTGGGGAGGCCTTGGCACAGGTTGCCCAGAGAAGCTGTGGCTGCCCCTGGATCCCTGGAAGTGCCCAAGGCCAGGTTGGAGCAACCTGGGATAATGGAAGGTGTCAGGGTTGGAACTGAAGGAGCTTTAAGGTCCCTTCCAACCCAAACCATTCTGTGACTCTGTGATCCCAAACCCCAAGGTCTTATCCCAAACCTGTGGCACATCTTAAAGCAAGTTCTTAGAGGACATTTTTTTATTGTAGGACAAGGGGGAGTGGATTTAAGATGAAGGAGAGCAGGTGTAAATTAGGGATTAGGAAGAAATCCTTGGCTGGGAGGGTGGGGAGGCCCTGGCCCAGGTTGGGCAGAGAAGCTGTGGCTGCCCCTGGATCCCTGGAAGTGTCCAAGGCCAGGTTGGAGCAACCTGGGCTGGTGGAAGGTGTCCCTGCCCATGGCAGGGGGTGGCACTGGATCATCCTTAATTTCCCTTCCAACCCAAACCAGTCTGGTATTCTGTGTAAGGTTTTTTGGTGATCTTCTGTAATTTTTTTTTGGGCAAATGCATTTCCCTCAGTGGTCCCAGTTCTGCTCTCCCATTCCATTAACCCTCCTCCATCCCTGTGGTGGGAGGTGTCCCGGGGGAGCAGCAGGAGGGGGGACATGGGACACGGGACACTGCCCTGCTCTGCTTGGGCAAAACCTCTCTGCAAACATTTATTCACTAATTAGGCTCATCTGTAAGTGCGAAATCTCCGTGGGTTGCAATTATCCCGAGTGTTTAATCATGGAATAACAAAACCATGGGCTGGGCCGGGTTGGAGGGGACCTTAAAGACCCTCTGGAATTGCTGCCCATTGTCCTCCTGCCGTGTCCTTTTCTCCTCCTCTCACAGAGCTCCCCGTGAATCCAGGCAGACCTGTCTCTATAGAAACAGGTCCTGGGGTTTTCTGCACTCAGTTCTCAAGTGGTTCATTTATTAAATGTTCTGAAATTTAAAGGCAGAGGGGAGATAAAATGAGGGGTAAGGAATGATCAGCTGTGGGGATCTCGAATTTATGGATTTAGGGGACGTTTTACCCTAATGCAGGGGGGAAAGGGGAAGAAATATGGTGGGAAATATATATTTAATCAACATTTTAATATACATGAAACAAGTATTTAAATAGCTTTTGAGTCAACAACAGCCATATCAAATAACCAACATTTGTTGGAAAATAAACACAAATTTAAAAGAGTGTCAGTCACTGACAGATTTATCTCCCTGTTATCAGTGTTTTCCCCTCTCTGAAGACAACAGTGAAATGTTTCTTTGGTTCAATCCTCTGGTTATTTATATATTTTTATATATTTATTATTCCATAAGGTTTATTACACCCTGTGTCGTTTGGAGTACCCTCAGAATTCCAGCTCCATTCCCAGCCAGTGCTGCAGTTTATTTTCATACTCTTATTTATTTTCAAACTCTTATTTTCCTTGGAAAAACTCAGTTAAACCCCTCAGCCCTGGAACATCCCCCCTCTCTGCAAAGGGAGGCTGGAAGGGAAGGCAGAAACCCAGACATATCTTTGGTTTAAGTTCCAAGGATATTATTCAAAAGAGCGACTTGACTACATTTTGGGTGAGATTAATCTTTTTTTAGTGCATAATTTAGCAAGTGATGGAAAAATCTAATAACTGCTTGTGGAGTCTATAGTTGAAAATCCCCTGGAACAGGAATGGAATGCACTGTTGCAGCTCTGCCACGGGCAGGGGCTGTGTGGGCAGCTGTTGTACAGAAACAGCTCCACTCTCTTTAATAGCAGGAGGAAAAGAAAAAGGAAAATTAGGACTTTTTTCCTGCTGCAAATGACTGATTTTAAAGAGCCTTTATGTGCTGCATTGTCTCCTGCACCAGGCCAGGGCTTCTCCTCAGAAGGTTTTATGTTAGGGGCAGTAATGTCTCGAATAAAGCAGGGGGTAAATATTGAAGGTGTTCATACAAAGTTCACTCTAGAAGGTGATTTCACTTGAAAGTTGTGCTGTGTGGCCTGTTTTCTCTGGAGTCGTGTGTGTGCCTTGTTCTGGATTCTCCAGGAAGGGGCAGGTCTTGCCCAAAGTGCCTTGTGGGGAGCAGAAATACTCTGTCATTCCTGGGGTGAGGAATAAACAGCTCTTTGTGCGTCTGTGGGGAGCTGCTGCTGCTGCTGTTGGGGGACGTGGGGGGTCCTGAGTGGGGGTTTTCCGAAATTTCTAGAGTGGCTTGGGTTGGAAAAGCCCTCCAAGACCGAGTCCAACCATCCCCCAGCACTGCCCAGGCCACCTCTAACCCGTGTCCCCAAGTGCCACATCCCCAGGGCTTGGAAATCTCTCTAGGGATGGGGATTCCACCCCTGCCCTGGCATGGACAACCCTTCCCATGAAGGAATTTCTCCTACTATCCAACCTAAACCTCCCCTGGCACAACTTGAGGCTGTTTCCTCTTGTCCTGTCCCTTCAGAGAACAGCAAACCAGGGAACTCCAAGGGCACAGCCTGGGATTAGTTGGGCTGAGCTATTTCTCCAATTGCTGTTATTATTCCCGGGATGTGAGTGGATGATGTGGCCATCAAAGGCTGGTTTTGGGAGGCTGCAGGGCCCCTCTCAGGCCCTTCCTGCCTCCCAAGTGCCAGCCCAGGGAGCCCCAGGCTCTTGGGATCCAGCCCCATCTCTGCCCCGTCTTCCCTCCTGGAAGCTGCAATTTCTCTCTGAGTGAGTGAGCTCAGAGGGAATAAACTTTCAGCTTTCACTGAAGTGTCTTCTCTTCAGACAGCTCTGCTTCCATCAGAGCAATTTACCCAGAGAAATTCCCTTTGCTCTCCAACCTGTATTTCAGACACCACAGTCTCTGCTCGGGGCCGTCGCGTTGCCTCGGCTTTGTCTGCACAACCAAAGGGCTTTTCTTCTCCTCTGAGCTCTTCACCTTCCCTTGGATGAGATTTTCACAACAAAGACGGTTTCTGTAGGCTTAGAACTCATTCTGGAAGCTTCCTGCTGGCCCCCCTTTGGGTCCCTCCTCTTTTGTTATCAGGCAAAACACCTGCAAAGCTCCTGCACTTCAAACCCCTGATCTTATTCTCTGGGAAGGAGAATGGGCCTGGTTTGCTTTGTAATTCTTTGAGACTCTCTCAGACCTGCTGAGGCACAGCCTGTAATTGCTCCTGCCTGAAATTCTGTGGTTCTCTGAGTGATTTGGGTCTGTTTCTCACATCTGGAATTTAACAGCAACTTCAGGCACGAGCAGAGTTCTCTCACCATCTCTCACGGTGGTCAGACCTTTTCTTTCTGAATTAGATTTTCAAATATACGTGTTAAAAACTCCCTTTTTTTTTTTGGATACTTTCAGGTTCTGTTAGAATTTGCAAATTAATATTTCCTTCCTCAAAGAGGCACATTTTATTTATGTGCTTCTAACAGAGCCTGAAATGACAAATAAACAGGCTTTGGCCTCGTATACATTGGTACCTTTTAATATTCCAGACATTACCACATGATAACTTCATAAAATTCTCTCAATTAGGTGTAATTTGTGCAACTGGAGCAGGCAGAGCAAATGCAAATGACCAATCAAGCAGAAGATTTAAGATCATCCTTTGTGGTGATGGATCTTGTGGAGCTGAGCTCAACAATTCATCACTTGTAGGAGGGAAAAACCAAGTGGTTAAAGTCATGGCTCCCTGGAGAGAAGGGAATAGGTGAAGGGAAAATAGAAAGTTAAGTGAGTCTTACAATAGGCTGGTTTAGTAATTATTTTTTTGACCAAAATGCAGATTCTACCAAAATTCTCCCCACCCTGCAGTTGGCATTCTTTAGGCCGTAAATAAAAACAGGAGTGATATAAATTATATATAAATTACTGTGCCCTGGGAGCCAGGGGCAGTGGAATTCAGAGCAGAGGTGTGAGCAGTGCCAGCCCAGGCTGTAGATCTCAGTGGAAGTGTTTATTGCAGGTGTGAGTCAGGGCACCTGCAGTGACAAATGTCCCCCCCAAAGGAGGCTGTCACAGGCCCCTTGCAGGAGGCCCCAGCTCATAAAGTATCCATGACAAGACTTTAAGTCTTGAATTTTCCAGGTAACAGACCCGGTTTTAGCAATAAAACTCCTTTAAATGTGTTTTTATTGTGCTCCAGTTCCCTCGGGACGCTCAGCTCTGCCCCAGAACTGCAGTAATTAAGGTGTCCTGGGCAAGTGGTGGAGAGAAACCTTTTAACTTGAAAAAGTACCTGCATTTTTAACAAATAGGGTTCTGTTCTGGCCAGCAGCATCAATTCCCAGCTGCACCTGCACACTCCAAATACAACTCACATAAAAACCGCAATTAACTCCTCGCTCTGCTCCAACCTCGTGTTCCTGCCCCGGGTCAAGAGCTGGAAATAAGAGAGGGAAATGTCTCCTGGAAGTGCCTGATGCACAGAAAGCCACGGAGGAGGGAGAGCCAGGTTTGTAAAGGTTCCCTCGGGGTCACATCTTGGTTTCTGGTGAGGAGGAAACAAATCCTGGGGAAGCTCCGTTGAACTGAACCTGCAGCCACCAAGGCCTTGCTCTGCTCCTGGGCTTGGTTAGTCCTGTCCCAGCACCCAAACCCTCCACTGGGGCTCCGCCTGCTCTGGTGCTCTCCTGGTCACACCAAAAGGGTGGTGCTTTCCCTGAGAAATTCCACCCCTGGGTTTGCAGCCTGGCTGGAAAACAGGGAGGGCACAAGTGGGAGCTGCTGCCCCGGCGGGTGGATGGATCCTTCTGCTGCAGGAGGCAGGACAAGGGGGGTGGTTTGGAAGGAAAAGAGGAGAGATATAGGTGGGATATTGGGAAGCAATTCCTGGCTGGGAGGGTGGGGAGGCCCTGGCACAGGTTGCCCAGAGAAGCTGTGGCTGCCCCTGGATCCCTGGGAGTGTCCAAGGCCAGGTTGGAGCAACCTGGGCTGGTGGAAGGTGTCCCTGCCCATGGCAGGGGGTGACACTGGATGGGCTTTAAGGTCCCATCCAACCCAAACCAGTCTGGGATTCTGGGATCAGCATTTTTCAGGCAGTAAAAGCAGGAAGGTTGTTTCCCACACGACTGGATTCCAGAAGCAGAGGTCTGAGTGCAATATTGGATAATGATGGAAAGGAAAAGTTTTTTTCAGCAGCAATGTGGCCCCTCCTTCCTGTGCTCAGCCATGGGTGCAGTTAGTCCCTGTTGTGACCAGTGCTGGCCAGGCCTGGGAATATTCAGAGATTGAGGGTAAAATCCCTCTATTCCAGCTGGACCTCATATTCCCTCTGCCTGGGTCCTGCTGCTGAATCCTTACCAGGAATTCCTTTGTGTGTTGCAGTGGGAATGTGCCTCCTTTGGGAGCCCCAGGAAAGGGAGGGAGGGGCACCTGCAAGCACCAAACCCACAATTTCTCTCCCTCTGCCATGGAAGGGCCCATCCCATGCCAGGAGCACTGGGGCTGCAGCTCCAGCAGAGCCCCTAAAAAGCACCATTTCCAGCCCATTGAGCTGAATTAATTTTGTATTATCCCTGCTAAGTCACCTGTTGGATGGAGAACCTCCCTTCTTCGGGAGGGGTGGGTTTTCTTTCTGCCCAAACATTTGCAGCTCAGTGAACAGGGTGAATCTCCAATTTTGGCAGTTCTTGTGTCCTCCAGCTCTCACGGAAGGGAAAAAAGCTTATTAAACTTAATGGGGTTTTAGGGTTTTGTTGTTTCTGCTCTAATAAACACAGGGAGGCACAGGGCAGGGATGCAGGGGCTGGGAGGGGTTTGCCATCCTAAAGGAGGGATAATCCCTGCCTGGATGGGATGATTTCCCATCATAACTCTGGATATTAAATACCAGAGTGATCCCAGTGCAACCCCTGCTGCTATGCACAAACCCATGTATTTATGGGTTTATATACATATATAAAAATAATCATCACAGAGTCATGCATTCATTAAGCTTGGAAAAGACCTCCAAGATCATCAAATCCAACAGAAAACCATCGTGTCCATTAAACCATATTGTTTTTAATTACACTTGACATCATTATACTGATACACAGAGGAGATTTTATCTGTATCATGTATCACATTAATAATATGTAAATACATATATTTTTATATATATATAAAAGTTTGGTGCTGTTTATCAGCATCACTCCTTTCCCAGCATCTGTCGGTATTTGGGATCTTGCTAATTAGTCTCACAGTCAGAGCTGAAGTTAATTGGGACTCAGTCAGATATTTCACATTCTCTCTGCTCCTCTGTTGTTTTTTTTTTTCCCTCCCTAAACATCTGACGTGTTGTCCTAAGGTGAGAAATTTGGGATTGGTCTGGATTGTTCATCTTTCCCTGTGTTCTGGACCCCTTTGGAACCAGATGAAACAACACCCCAATGAAAAAGGGCCCTCAAAAAGGCCCCAAAAGTGTCCTGTGTGAGCTCACTGTTCAAGTGCCACCCAGGATTCTCACAGGATTTGGCTCGTGCCTGGGAAGCACTGGTGGAAAATGCATGTAATTCGATTTTTTTTTTTAGGAATTCATCTGGGAATTTGATAGGAGTATCTGCAGAAAGTTAATAAAGACAAAGCTCCCAGGGTGCCAAGGAAACCCAAAGATTATGGGAACATATGGACACATTTAATTATAGTGAAAAGTTACAATTGCAGTAAAAAATTACTTTTTATACTGGAATGCTTTTGGAAGAGCTTTGGATCCTTTAAGTCCAGAACCTCAGGCTGGATGATTGAGTTGTCAGGGTTGGATTGCTTTTATCACTGGCCACTTTCCAAGCTTCCTGTGCAATATCAGCCTTGGATATTGGGAATGTCTGCTCCACAGACAGACCCTGATGGCCCCAAATTGTTATTAGTTGGGTGTGGGGTGGGTTGTGGAGTATCACCAGGGGGTTTTGAGGAAGTGGGGTGGGTTAGATGGGATATTAGGAAGGAATTCCTGGCTGGGAGGGTGGTGGGACCCTGGCACAGGTTGCCCAGAGAAGCTGTGGCTGCCCCTGGATCCCTGGAAGTGTCCAAGGCCAGGTTGGACAGGGCTTGGAGCAACCTGGGCTGGTGGAAGGTGTCCCTGCCCGTGGCAGGGGGTGGGGTGGGATGGGATTTAAGGTCCCTCCCAAGCCAAACCTTCCTGTGATTCCATGATTCACTGGCTGGTGGTGTCTGGTGTTACTCAGCCAGGAATATCTTAAACTTCAGTGGGTGGATCTGCGCTGGAAACAGCGAATAAAAATACATTGGGGGGTTTATTGGGAAAAAATAATTAAAACTAATATTTTCATATAATGCTTTAGGTCCTCTCTTGGCAGCAAGACCACTGATCTTCCTCCTGTGAGGAGAAAGCAGAGAAAGAGTGAGAGAGGAACATCTTCTGCAGCATTCCCATGAGGAGGGATGTGCTGCTGGAAGGGTCCTGAGCTCAGGAACCAAATTTCCCAATGTATTTCCCAGCTGTTTTCATTTCTGCTCTTCCCATTGAATCTCTTTCCCGCTGCCAAAAGGCACAGGGAATATGTGTGAGCCCTGTGGCTCATGGAGATAATTCCCTGAGGGATGTTGGGCAGCTGCTGATGGTGTTCAGGGTTTCCTGTGGGAGAGAAATGAAATTGTTCGTGTGCAGCAGAGGATGGCAGGGGTTGGGATGGATTTGGGATCCTCCTGCAATTCTCTGGAATTATTCCTTATCAGACCCTGCCCTGAAGTTGCTGTGCTTTTGGGAAAGGATTAGCAAACAGCTCTTTTAGCTCAGTGGCTCTTCCTGTGTCCCAGAGATTCTCCTTTGCCTGTTCCAGTGGGAATTTTGCATTTGTGAGGAAAGTCAGCTCAGCCATTGCTTTATTAAAAATACATTTCTTGTGAATATTCTTAACTAAAAGGAAAAGAAATAAGTTTGACCCAGGAATTTATTTCTTTTTAGAAAGAACCTTTGTAATGCAAATGCAAAGCCTGAGACCTCTGCAGACCCTGCCACTAAAAATGGTTTGTTCTAATCAGTGAAATGTCCCCAGAAATGGTGTTTTTCTGAGGAAAAGCCTTTTTTTGTGCAGAGCAGTGTTCTGGTTTCCTATTTCCATCCTCACCTGTCTGCCAGGGTAGCAAATATTCCGCGTTTGATGACTCATTCCACGTACTTCCCACTTTTTTCCTGCTCCCAAGCAGAACTTCTGTCGGGGGCCTCTCTCCATGCAGCCAGTTTGAAACGTTGTCTCTGGTTGTGCCAGAGCTTTTCCCAGCGTTTTGTGGGATTGTGTGGGAGGCTGTGAGTCGGGTTGACATTAATTAGGAGAAATGTTAATGCACCAGATGGGTTGTTTAAAAGGCCTCGTGGAGGAGCAATTGTGGAAAAGTAGGAGTAGGACCTGTTAGCTGTGTGTGTGCAGCCCACGTGGAGCAGCAGAGGGGAGAGCTCCGGGATGGATTTGAGAGCCTGGGATAATGCACTTTATTAATAGAGCTGAATTTGAGCCCAGATCCCTTGTTTGGGGTGGGAATTTCTCCTCCTGCGGCACTGGGCACAGCTGAAGGGAAGGGAGAGGGATTCAGAAGGGAGAATTCCAATATCAGCCCTGGATTCAGTGGATTTGAAGGTGTCTCCAGACTTTTGTGGAGCTCTGGAATTGCAAGGGGGTGGTGGATGAGGCACCAGCCAGAGCTGCATCCCACCCATCCAGCCATCCCTGGGAACCTCACCTGGCCTGGGAATGTCATCCAGACGTGGGATGTGCAGCCCCCAGCCCCTCCCAGCCGCTCCTGGATCCCAGCCCTGGATCCCGAGGTCCCTCCTGCCCGGAGCCAGTGCCGGGAGTGGGAAGGGCTGGAGCCGGCCCATCCCGCGGTGCCATGGAAACGGCTCCCCTCCTCATCCCGGCCTTTCCCTCCTCATCCCGGCCTTTCCCTCCTCATCCCGGCTTTTCCCTCCTCATCCCGGCCTTTCCCTCTCGGTTTTTGGGAGTTAATTATTCAGCAAAGAGCAGGAACAGGAAGGAGATGACCCACCCTGGGCTCACAGGTGTCAGGGAGGAAGGAGCTTCCCGGGATTTCCAGGGAATGGTTTTTCTGGAACTGTTCTCCTGACCATCAGCTCTGAGCATCCAGTCTGGTCCCTGTGAATCCAGGGACTTAAACACCACATCAGTTATCCCGTCTTTACTATGTATTTGTTTTCCCAGACATCTCTGAACCTTTGGGAGTTGGATTTCCAGGTCCCTGAGGTGCCTGTGATGATCCTCCAAGTGGCTTCCGAGCCCGGCAGGATTTTGGGATGTGCAGGGAGAGCTGAACATTGGATTGGCAGGAAGTTTGGGGAGGAAGTTTGCTGGCTTCCCTTTACTCTTTCCTTTTTATCCCATCCCTGAGAAATATTTTAGGGAATGGCAGCATAGGAGCCACTGGAAATGAACTTCCCGAAGCAATTTGGGAAACACATTATATGGTGTGTATATTATACCATGGAATGGCTTGGGCTTGGAAGGGGCCTTAAAAATCATCTTATTCCACTAATATCCAGAGTAGAGACGTTGTGTTTTGAGGCCTTTGGAATTCCATCAAGGGAATTGTGTAAAACATGGGAGCAGCTGTGCCCCGGGATGTACCCAGTGGCCCCTGGGGATGGTGAGGGGGCCTTTGGTTTCTGCAGCCAACAGGAATTTTAATTTTCTTTTTAATTTTAAATTTCTTAATTTTAAATTTTTTTAAATTTTACTTTTGCAAATGGCCCAAACATTTCAGCCCTTTGCTGTTCTGTAAGTTTGGAACGTGAATGCTTTTTCACTTTTCACTTTGTGTTTCTACTGACGTGTCCATCGAAACTGCTCCTGGACCCACAAACCCTCTTTTAACCAATATCTCACAATTTTTTCAGTTCACTGATATGTCCAGACCTGATTTGACAATAATTTGAAAATATTTCTGATAGATATTTCACTTAAACCACTTTTCTTATTTCAATACATCATTTTGAATAACGGCAGCTTTACCAAACATTTTGGAGGTTGAATTATTTTAGGAGTGAAAATATTTTTTTCCTAATTATTTAAAGAAAAAAAAAAGTAAAGATTATTTTAAGACTTTTGAAAGCCAACTGAGCTTGCCCAGGTGGGAAGGGAGGATCCTCCCTGTCCCTCACCACCCCCAACCCCCAAAAGAGACGATGTGGCAATTTTGATGTATTTAATGGAGAAAAGGTCAAACCTCATTTATTTTACCACTAAAAAAATCAATGACCCCTGGGGATTTCTCTTTTCAGACTTGAAGATGTAGAGAGGTGTGAAGAGACCCTCTGTGGCTGCCAGTTGTGATGGGAACTGTGGGAGGAGGGCAGGATCATCATTTGGTTTTTACTCCAGCAGAACTTACATTCCAGGATTTTCGGTGTTAGGAACGACTTCAGCTCCCAGTGGTGCTCACAGGTACAAGGATTTGATGATATTCCCACTCAGAAACCTCTCCTGGAGGATGCAGAGCTCCCACTGGCAGCACTGGCCTCTCCTGTCGATGTGGGAACCAAACTGGAACCAGCAGATTCCAGACCCAAGGACGAAAGGGGGATATTTTCAGAAATACAGGATTTTTTTTGGTAACACCCCCTCAAATAATGTTACAGCTTTTAAAACTCATGTCTGCCTTGGCCTCCTTTTTTTATGACTTTTTTTATGACCTATGGCTTTTCCAGTCCCTGATTTGCCCGTGACAATGGGATATTTCTGGCCCTACAAGCCCCAAATTGAAAAATATCTTTTATTTATTAATTTTTTTCTCTCCCTCCCGGTAATTCCTCCGTCCCTGCCATCAGGATAGGGGATATTATGAACTGCTCTGGTACAGCCTCCAACATTCACAGGAGGTGCTGCCACAGTGATTTTTCACGGCCACATGCCATGATCTCATCCAGGAGTCAGTGGCTGATCCGGAGGGAATTGGAGGCCGTATTTTTAGAGTTGATAAGGGAGACCTTGCGGAAAAGCAGCAGCTGAAGGCAGCCAGGGCCACACCACGTTTGTTCTGCTCCATCTCCATAGAAACAGATAATCCACAAACGGCCCGTGGCTGCAAACCCAGCTCCCGAGGCAGAGCAGCAGCAGCAGGATCCTCCTGGAGCAGCCCCTTTGTGCTCCTCATGGAAAGCACCTCGGCGGGGGGGAAATGTGGGAAAAGGTGTTTGTACACCCAGCTCACCCCAGGCCTGGTGGGTGGGTGGGACAGGGCAGGAGGGTGAGGGACCAGGGGGGTTTTATCAGCCACTGGTGACAACGGGGACAAGGAAAATCCCTGTGATGGAATCATTTAGGTTGGAAAACCCCTGTCCCCAAGTGCCACATCCACAGGGATTTTAAATCCCTCCAGGGATGGAGACTCCAACACCTCCCTAGGCAGCTGTGCCAGAGCTGGACAGCCCTTTCCATGAGGAATTTCCCCAATATCCACCCTGAGCCTCCCCTGGCACAGCCTGAGGCCGTTCCCTCTCCTCCTGTCCCTTGTTCCCTGGGAGCAGAGCCCGACCCCCCCCGGCTCCCCCCTCCTGTCAGGGGGTTGCAGAGCCAGAAGGTCCCCCCTGAGCCTCCTTTTCTCCAGGCTGAGCCCCCCCAGCTCCCTCAGCCCCTCCTGCTGCTCCAGACCCTTCCCTGGACACGCTCCAGCCCCTCCGTGTCCTGTCTGAGGTCCCAGAACTGCCCCAGCCCTGGAGGTGGGACAGGCACTGCCCTGGGGCTGGGACAACATGAATTTCCATGTGGAATCCAGGAAAGTCCCCCAGAAGAGGGGCTGTGTGCCAGATCCCCGTCCAAGTGTGTCCTGCTCTTCTCCTCGGGACTGTCACCGAGAGCTTCACTCCCAATTTCCTCTGAGCTTGCAAAGCCTGAGGGCTCCTCCAGGAGGAGAGTTCCCTGCGCGGGGACCGAGGGACCTTTGCAGCCTGCACGGGCGTTCAGCTGGAATAAAGCCACTGGCAACCTTACTAAAAAGTCCAAAAAAATAGAAATAGGCGAGTCTAGAGCAGGCAGAAGGGTCAGAAACGAAGTTACAAAGTCTTTTCCTCAGCTGTGGGGGACCGTTCTGCAGAGGAGGAATAAGGTGGACGGAAGGATGTCCTGCAGGAGAAGATTTGGCTGCAGGACCAACCCCCTCATCCAGGGGATTCCAGAGGGGCTGTTTGGGATGAGCTTCTCCCACGAACAAATGAGCTCTGGGCACCTTCTGGCTCCAGTTGAGGCCCTGGCCCAGGTTGCCCAGAGAAGCTGTGGCTGCCCCTGGATCCCTGGAAGTGTCCAAGGCCAGGTTGGACGGGGCTTGGAGCAACCTGGGCTGGTGGAAGGTGTCCCTGCCCATGGCAGGGGGTGGAGCTGGATGATCCTTATTTTCCCTCCCAACCCAACCCATTCCAGGATTCCATGGCTGGAAGCTCCCAGCGTGTTCCTCCCGGAGCCAGCAGAGCCCGGCAAACCCCGTCTCCCTTTTCCAGCCTGAAGAACTGGGATTTTTCCCATTATTTTTCCTGTGCCATTTCCTAAAAATCTGGAAAGGCAGTTGAGCTCTCATTAAAAAATATCCTCTCCGTGTTCCTGCTCCTTCCTGCCTCCTCAGCAGCCCGTGTGCTCCCAGCTATGGAAAACACATGGAAAAAAAGCGGAGCTGGAAATGGGAGTCAAGTTCCCACCTCTTCAATCCCTTCCCTTTTAATCCAAAGATCAGATATTTCTGGGAGCAGCAGCAATCTGCCTCTGCTGGCACTTGGCCTGACCAGAATAACTCAGCTTTTTACCACAGCAATAATTACATTAATATATAAATATAATTTCTACAAATAATTAACATAATAATATAATAATATAATAATATAATAAAATAATATACATTCTACAAATAATTAATATAATATAATAATAATAATATAATAACAGAATAATATTTAATAATAAATATAAATTCTACAAATAATATTATATAATAATAAAATAATATGATAAAATAATAATATAATAAATATAATTTGTACAAATAATTAACATAATATAAATATAAATTCTACAAATAATTAATATTATATAATAATAAAATTATATGATAAAATAATAATATATAATAATATAATTTCTACAAATAATTAGCATACTATAATAATATAATAATACAATAATAATATATAATAATAAATATAAATTCTACAAATAATTAATATAATATAATAATAATATAATAACAATGTAATAATATAAAAATAATATATAATAAGAATAGAAATATTTATATAATATATATAAATAAGTGATGAGCTGCCTCGGAGATGCCCACACTGGTGTGTCCTGAGAGTGGGGAAGCCCCAGTGGCTCCTTGTCCTGTTCCTGCCATGGGAATATGTTTTCTTTCATTGTAAAAAAAGAAAAAAGATTTTAATGAAATCCAGTTTCTTTTGTGCTCTGTGCCTGCCTGGGGTGGCTCAGATAGGACAGAAAATTGACCCCCACCTTTAGGACACACCAACCCAGGTGCCTGAATCCTCATCACCAAGCAGGTGACAAGGAAAATGGAAAAATGGGGTTTTTTTTCACTTGAGAAATTTGGGAATTGTTAATTCCTAGAACGAGAAAAATTAAAAAAAAAATCCAAAACCAGAAAACCCAAAGGAAAACAAATAAATTTGAAAAATTTTAGAAGTCAAACCAAAACCCAAACAAAAACTAACAAACAAATCACTAAAACAAAAACAAACAAAAAAACCCACAAAAAAACAACAAACAAAAAACCAACAAACCCCCAAAACTAAAACTACCCCCCCCAAAAAAAAACAAACAAAAAAAGCCTCAAAACCCTCCCCAAGAAGGTCAAGGATTCTCTATGGAGGCCTCATGCTTAGGTCAAATATCCTCTGTGTGTGTATGTGCAGGATGGTGAATGAATGCTTAGAAAATACAAAATAGAAAAGAAAACATAAGATATAAAATAAAATATAAAATTTAATAAAAAATAATGACAAAAATAAAATATAAAATAAATATAAAGTGTGAAATGTAAAATATAAGATCTAAAAAATAAAATGTAAAATCTAAAATAAAAATATAAAAATCTTAGAAAACACATAAACTATGCAGGAGTGTCAAGGGTTCTGTATGGAGGCCTCGTGCTTGGGTCACATTTACTGAGTGTGAGTGTGAATGATGGTAAATGAATGCTTAGAAAATCCAAAATATAAAAGAAAACAGAAATTGTAAGATATAAAATAAAATATAAAATTTAATAAAAATAATGACATAAAAATAAAATATAAAATAAATAAAAAGTGTGAAATGTAAAATATAAGATATAAAAAATAAAATGTAAAATCTAAAATAAAAATATGAAGATCATAGAAAACACATGAACTGTGCAGGAGCGTCAAGGGTTCTGTATGGAGGCCTCGTGCTTGGGTCACATTTACAGTGTGTGTGCAGGATGGTAAATGAATGCTTGGGAAATACAAAATAGAAAAGAAAATGGAAAATGTAAGATATAAAATAAAAAAATAAAATTTAATGAAAAGTAATAAGATATGAAAATAAAATGTAAAATAAATATAAAGCATAAAATATAAAAAACTGTAAAATCTAAAATAAAAATATAGAGATCATAGAAAACACATCAACTGTGCAAGAGTGTTAAGGGTTCTGGATGGAGGCCTCATTGTTGGGTCAAATATTCTCTATGTCTGTGTGTCTGTGTAGGATGGTAAATGAATGCTTAGAAAATACAGAATAGAAAAGAGAAAACGTAAGATATAAAATAAAAAATAAAATTTAATAAAAAGTAGTAGGACATAAAAATAAAATACAAAATAAATATAAAGCATGAAATGCAAAATATAAAATATAAGATAAAATGTAAAATCTAAAATAAAAATATGAAGATCATAGAAAACACATCAACTGTGCAGGACCATCAAGGGTTTTCTATGGAGGCCTCGTGCTTGGGTCACATTTACAGTGTGTGTGCAGGATGGTAAATGAATGCTTAGGAAATACAAAATATAAAATAGAAAGCATAAGATATGAAATAAAAATAAAATTTAATAAAAAGTAGTAAGACATAAAAATAAAATATAAAATATATATAAAGCATGAAATGCAAAATATAAAATATAAAATGTAAAATATAAAATAAAAATACTAAAAAATATAGAACATTAAAATATAAAATATAAAATAAACAGTAAAAAAATATAAATTATAAATAAATATAAATTATGAACTATGACATATGGAATATACATATAAACTATAGTATAAACATAAAAATTATAAAATATGAAACATTAAGATGAAATATAAAATAAATATAAAATATAAAATGACTGTAATGGAGCTGACACACAACACTTCAAATTTATAACAGCTACATTCAGAATATTATATCAAAATTAAGAATTGGTCTTGTCAAAGAAAATGTTGTTTCTTGCTTTTTTTAAAATTAAATGCTAAATTATGCATTAGGAAGGGGCCATTGGGTTGTCTGAGTGTTTCTCAATAATGCTTGGAATGTATTTTAAATGGTGACTGGTTCCCTGCAGGGTGATAATTCCTTCCAAACCATTCCATGATCCTGTGCTTATCCAGAATTACATTCCCCTGCTCCTCGGATGCACGTTGGTATTTTTGGATTTGACCATCCCAGAGCAGAATGAGGAGCAGATTTGGGGGGGAAGCTGGAAGGGACAGACACATTTATGGGGTTTTTGTTCCTGACCCCACCTCTGCTGGGATTCCCTGTCCCCATTGCTCCCATTTTTCCCTCATGGAGCCACCATTAAATGGGAATGAGAGCTGGAAAAACGCTCCTGTGCTGACTGCAGGCATCCCACATTTATCTTAAATTGCCTCACTGTACAACCACTGCCACTTGGGCTTATCAGCAGGGACAATTTTGGGACTAAAGGAACAACGGATTATCCAACAATATATCCAAGTAAACATGTTGACATTTTCCGCCAATTTGCATGAAAATCAAAGCATAAATTCGTAATGTGCTGCCTAAGAGGAGAACAAAACAGTTGGCTTTTATTGTCCTAAGTGGGAGCTTGGCTAATTTATTTAAAAAATTAAATTAATTTTGTTTAAAAGTGTGGATTTATCCGTGCTGTAAATGGGTATGAATTATTTGATGTAATTCCTCCCTGGAGTGGGGAGTTTGTGTTCACCCTGAGCATCATCCTGACAGTGTTGGGATGTAAAATTTGGCTTTTTTTACCTTTTTTACCAGGAACACTCAAGGAAACGCTGCCTGGAGCCTTCCAGGAGATGCCAAGGGAAGAGTCTCCTGGTTGTTCCGTGCCCGCCTGGCCCCGTTCCGCCCCGGCCCATCTGTCAGCGCTTCCCTTCCCTGGAACCAGGCCAAGGTTCCCCCCAGGCTCTGCCCAAAACACCGGGATAAACCCACAGACAGGGAGCTGGGGAGAAATGCTGGAGTCTGGAGAGCGGGAACGGGGAATAAATGGGAATGAGCAAAGGAATGTGCTCTGCTCTGGGACACATGGACATCACAGAGGGGTCTGTGGGGTCAGGATGTTGGAGGTGCCCCCCTGGTCTCCTCTGCTCCAGCTGGACAATCCCAGTGCCCCTCCACACCCTTCCCCATCCCTGCATCCCACCTTTGGATGCTCTGCAACAGCTCCATGGCTTTTGGATGTTGTGGTGCCCTGGAGATGTGTTCAACAAACCATAAATCACCCATAAAGTGGGAATTCAGCCCCAGGCAGAATGAAGCCCTCACACCTCACCTAAGGGTGTTTAAATTCCCCTCCTCGTTTGCCTCAGCACATGGAGAAGAAGAAATTCCCCTTTGAGGTCTTATCCTGGGAATGCTCCTCTTCCCTCCCTGTGTTTCCTACAGGGGCATTTCAAATCTACTCACAATTCCACTTCCATATCTCCCCATAGCCACAAAAATTCAGTTTATTTCAACCACGGCCCCACCGCCCTCTGAGTTATATATTATTAATTATTATTATTATTATCGTCATCATTGCTATATTTATATATTACTATATTATATTATATTGTATTATATATCATTATATATCAAATATTGTATATTATATATAATTATATTATATTGCATGTTATAGTGTATATTATATTCACAATATATTATTATATAATATTGCATTATATATCATTATATATTATGTATAATTATATTATATGTTATAGTGTATATTATATATAAAAGATATTATTATATTGTATTATATATTGTTATATATTATATATAATTATATTATGTTGTAAGTTATATTGTATATTATATATACAATATATTATTATATTATATATAATGTATAGAAAATGTATATACATTAAAAAATATATACAGTATATATACCTACACAGGCATATAGAGTATATATAGATAGTGTATTTATACACACTAGGATATACTATATACATACATATATTGTTATAAATATATAGTAATAGAAATATTATTTAATTATATTAATAATGTATATATACTTTATACATAATAATAATAATAATAATAATAACAATAATCACATTTTGCTCCCCGAGTGCTGGTGCTCAGCCCCCAAGGGGGAATTTGTACTAAAAACCAGAGGAAGGGCTGCTCTGCTGATGGGGGGAGCTCTGGATTCCTGGAGCTTCAGTTCCTGGGGCTGGATTGGGGACATAAGGATAAGAAATCCAAGCTCTGTGCCAGGGGAAAAGGCCCCTCAGAACTGGGTGTAACCACCCTGAGAGCGCAGCTCAACCCCACTCAGCTTTATTGGGGCTCATTCCAGAGCCCGACTTTGAGCACACACCAAACGTGAGATCAGGAGCTCGAGCAGCTGGAAATCCTTTATTAAGGTGCTAAAAAGTGGAGGAACAACAAACCCCTTCCAACCCAGCAGCTGGTGGAAGTTCAACGGAGCTTTAGATCAAACTGAGCTGGCAGCACTAACACAAGAGCTCGTTCTTCTGCATCACCGTGGCCATTGATACAGGGAGAGGCTGCATGCTGAAAATGCATTTCTTTATTTCTTTATTTCATTTCAATATGTACAATTTCCAGGAGAATTCAAGCGTAAATTCCAGCAGGAGACACAGACCGGCTGTGCAATCAAACAGGAGCTTTCATTAGCAGAAGCGTCAGGGCCGGGCTCAAATGCTAATCAGTTTAAAAATAAAGTGGTCACACCAATAAAAACGAAATATTAACAAGTGACTTCCTAAAATAAACAACTAAAGACAGTTGTTGTCCATGTTTGTACTTTACCTCTTGTTAAAAACGCCTCGTTGTCACCTTAATCCAGGCCCCAAACCTCGGGAATTTTGTATTCAGCGGGGATGGGTGAGTGTTTTGAGTCACAAAAATCAAATCATAGCTTAGTATTTTCATGGCATTAAATTAATAAAAACGAGGCCCCTTCTCCAGTGTCTCACACACTTCCAGGGATTTTTGAGAGGTTGCTGAGAAGCTCTGGAACTGTCAGGAGTTTTCCAGCTCCAGCTCTGCTCCCTGTTTTCAGTCCAATTTGGGGAGCACATCCGTGTGGCTCCTCCTTCATTCACTCTGTACACACATTCAGCACAAGGTTTCCCAAAGGAAAAGGCCACTTGGCTCTCCTGCTGCAGCCATGGGAACCCATGGATTGGGGCAGGGAGGATGCAGGAGGCCCTGGGACACGGCAGGTTTTCCATAAGGAAAAGCCAAGGGGACCATGAGCCACCCCAGGAGAGCTCAGCAAAGGTGGGACACCCCAGGGGACCCCAAATTGCACCTGAGCTCCTGTACCAG
>NW_020897767.1:889776-901608 GCF_003984885.1 Neopelma chrysocephalum
TAGAATATATTAAGAACAGAATAAGAATAAAAACAGATCAAGGGTAAGAATAGAAAATAAAATAGAATAATAGAATAACCTTGGCTGGTTCCCAGGCTGGGCACTGCTCTGGGCTCACTGGGCTGGGCTGGGTGGTGGATCTCCACCTGGCAACTGGACATGGCTATTCCTGGTGCCAGCCAAGGACTGGGAGAACAGCCACAAGAGTCAGGGGTATTTTACAAGACAACTTGAAGGAGCTTTGGGAAAAAGGGGGAGCACAAGCCCAAGGTTTTCCCTTGGCTCAGCACGTGTGGAGCACGGGTCAGCCCTGCCCTTCCACAGCAACGTGCAGAGCACTGAGGGGCAGCCACGGGTGTGAAGAACATGCAGTGCCACTCCAGAAGGGTGAGAAACCATGAAAGGAACTTTGGAAGTTCGTACAAAGTTCATACAAAGCTATTCATACAACTGCCAGGTCATACACTGCAACTTCCAGGGAAAGCAGTGGCTGAGTCAGCCCCCAGCAGTGCTGGGCTTCAGGGGGGTTCTTGCTCCATGCCAACATTTATAACAAACCCCAATTTCCCCTCAAAGACCATCAGATCTGTCACCAGTTGGGCAGCACACGCCAGCATCTGTGCAGGATGGGCCAGGGCCCCTGAGCCAGAAGGGCCCAGCCATTAATGAAGCCGTGGGTGCTCCTCTGACCCTCACCCGGCCATGCCTGGGACCACCTGGATGTGGCCCCGAGGGTTTTACACACAGAGGAGATCCCACAGAGCCCTTCTCCTGGATGCTCTTGGCAGCAGGTTTCCTACCCAGAGCACTGATGGTGCCGCCCATCGCTCCATCCATCCATCCCAGGCCTCCTGCTCCGAGAAGGAGCCAACAGGAAGGCCCCAAACACAGCCCACAGGATCCACGGGCACCTCTACAGCTGACCTTTGGAATTTTGGGGAGGGTAATCCCCCAGCAGAAGCCACGGGGATGGGGCAACACAACACTCAGCCCATCCCGCGTCGACTCCGCTGCTGGAGCCAAACGGGACGGACAAAGGAAACCCGAACACGGAGGGAGGACATCAACCCCAACATTTACAAACAAAGTACTGCTCATTTTGAAACCCACAGGGTCAACTTAAGTCCAGAACATGGTTAAACATCATTTTCACCGTAGCAAAAGCAGCAAGGAGCCTCCCCGGGCTCGGGACCTGGCCCAGCTGGCCACCACAGCCAGAGGAGGGACAGGGGGAATGGTGGCTCTGCCTTTGGGGTGCAGTTCATCCAGCAGAAGAAGAGCCTGCTTGGCTTCGTGGAGACATTCAGCTTGTTTCACGTCCAGCTATTTTATCAACACGAGAAAGCAAGCACATCCTATTTAAAACATTTTTCTTGCACATAGATTATAAATCACAGAGGTTTAAAAAGTTTTTACCGATCGTATCTAAAGTGTGAATTTTATTCATTTATTGTCTTGCCTAGACTTATAAATACAAGTTTGTCCTCTAAACAAAGCCTTATGAAATACAGATTTGTTTTTTTCCCCAGTAGCCTTGACACAGGAAACAAACCCCCTCGAGAAAAACCTTAAAGCAAACTAGAAACCAGCAGTTAATTTAAGGCCAGCAGAGTCGGTGTCAGGAATTCACTAATTCACACCTCCCTCGAAGAAAAAAAAAAAAAAGACATGCACCAGAACTACTCGGTTGAACAAATCACCACGACCCACACCAGGAGAGAAAAGACCCAAAGGGAGTTATAACTTACCCTGAAAGCTCCCCGGCTCGTGTGGTGTCCCTACTCCTTCGGGGGTAACGGGGGGGGGGGGAAGGGGCGGCCCCTCCCCGCTTTTGGGGCTGTACAGTGTCACTACAGCGGGAGTCATGCCACAGGACTAGATGCAGGGGTTTGCACACACTGGTGCTGCATGCGTGGTGTGATGGTACATGCCAACGGCTCCCCACCCCCCCGGGGCATCTCCTGCCTCCAGAGCTCAGAGTTCAGCACCCTCCCCCGGCGCCGGGGCCCCTCCCGGCCCCGCTCCCTTCCCGGAGCAGTCGCAGCTCCCCCCGCGGTCGCTCCCCGGGTTCCCTCCCTGGGTTATGTGAAGCGGTCGGAGTTCATTTTGCGCAGCTTGGGGGGCAGGTTCCCCTCCATCCTCCCGCCCCCCGACAGCTTCTGCAGCTTGGGCGGGAGCTCGGCCACCGACTGGCTCATGGGATCCGACATCATCTTGGTGGTCTTAGAGCCCAGTTTCTCCTCGGAGTTGCCGGGCACCGAGCTGATGCGCTGCAGTTTCATGGGCAGGTCCCCCATGCTGTAGGCCTTCTCCGACGTGGTGGAGCTCATCCTGAGGAGTTTTTTGGGGAAGTCCTCCCTGCCGGTGATTTTCTGCAGTTTGGAGGGCAGCTTGGTGCCCACCTCGTCCAGCCCGTCCAGGCACTCCACCGAGCTGTTCCTCTCCTTGCTGTTGCCGACGGCGGGCGCGATGAGGGGCGAGGACATGAGCAGCATCTCCTCCTGCTCCTTCACGCTGTAGGGCGGGGTGGGCACCTCGAAGGTGGCGTGGAACTGCGAGTAATCCACCTTGAAGAAGCCCTCCTCCAGGGAGATCACGGGGAAGAAGCGGTGGCCCCACAGCACCTCGTCCTCCGTGTAGGACGTCCTGGCCTGGCACGTCATCCCTGCGAGGGGCAAGGGACAAACACTGGCACCAGTCAGGGGTAACTGGGGGTGCACAGAGGCACTGGGGTTTTTAACGAGCCAGGGGAACGGGGTTTGTGGTTTTAAATGTGTGAAGGAAAAGGCGTGGGCCTGCCTTAACATTTAATGGAGTAAAAATTTAAGTAACGGGGTAAACCATTTAAATTCCAAGTTGTGCCAGGGGAGGTTTAGGTTGGACTTAAGGGAAAAAATTCCTTCATGGAGGTGGCTGTCCAGCCCAAGGCAGTGGTGGAGTCCTCCTCTCCCCAGATGTGTGGATGTGGCACCTGGGGACCATGGTGGTGGTGCCAGGTTGACAACTGGACTTGATGATCTCAAAGGCCTTTTCCAACCTTAACAATTCCACGATTCTATCAGACAGTAGCTATTAAATTGTCATCCTCAGGGTGAAAAGGAGTGAGCAACAGCAAGGAGTGGAACTGAATAATTCCCACCTGCTATTCCAGACACTTTTGACTCGTGAAGGCGCTGCTGACAAAGGGACAGGGCTGCCTGACAACCCTGGTAATTAAACCAGCAAGAGCTGCTAATGGTAATGGAAAATTGGACAGGGCAGATCTTAAAGTCTTCCTAAGTTATTGCATATTTTCATCATATCAATGAATACACACAAAACCAGACCCCACATGCACAAGCCAAGCTCGTTGTGTCAGCACGTTCCAACCCATCAGCGAGCAATAAGTCCTTCAAAATACATTTATTCCTCTTTAAAGGCTTCACCAGCAACCTGCTCACAGATCCACCGCTGCCAGGATGAGATCCAGGCTCCAAAAAATTAGCAGGGGAAAAAAACCCCACGACTAAGACCTCGACACTGCCCTTCCTCTTCCTCCCCCACCTCCCACTGTGGAGAAAAGTCTTTCAGAACACCCAAACTTGGCCACCCCAGTGACCCATCCAACCTTGGAAATCAGGGGGAGATGATCATGGCTTGCTGGAGGCTTCTAGAAGAAATTCTGCTGCTTCTTTTTTTGACTATTATATTTTTTTGTTGGTAGCAATCTGTTAAATAGAATTACGCTGCCATTTTACACAGCAAAGTGGAAATGTGACATTTGGGCTTCAGGAAGCTAAATCCACCTCTGCAAACACATCCTCTGCCTTGCTCACAAGGATGCCTGCAAGCATCCAGGGGGAAAGGAAACTTTGGAAAACAGGAGCAAAAACAGCAGTGGGGCTGCAGTGAGGGGGAGAGGGGATGGGATGGGATGGGGCTGGTGACACACAGCCAGGAAAATTCCAGTTTGTTACACTTTATCTGCCTGTTAATGCAATCAGAGAGTTAGTTTTGCATCGTGATTTCTGCTGCTGATCCATCAGAACAGATCACAAGGCAAAACACTTGGTTTTCCACTTTATCTCTTGGGAGAAAAACAGGAATCCAGTTCCTTTGCCACTGGATGCTGCCCCAGCACCGGGGAGGCCAAACACGTGCAGGATCGTGCCCAGAGCCCCAGACACCCCCCAGCCTCATCCAGGACAGCATTTATACTTCCCAGTGTGTTTCCACCCAGTCACCACGTGCTCCTGCTCCCTCACTGAAGCAGAAGCAATCCCATACCTAATGGATTTAGGGAAAAACCTGCAATTCGGAGGAAAAAGGTAATTTGAGCAAGTTCTTGCCCCAGCTGTGCCCTTCACCCTGCAGCTGCTCAGCAGCAGCTTCCCCAGCAAAGCCAGACCTGTCTCCTGTGCTGCCTCAGCCCTGACCCCGCACAGGGACCTCTTTGGGGACTGGATGGGGGGGATCAGCCTTGGGAAGGGGCTGTGTGCTGCCTGTGGAGCTGGGGAACTCTGCTGACCCCTGCTCCGGGTAACAAACTGCTTAAAATGCAAATCACTGTCTGGAAAAGACAATTATTCATCGCTCTGGCTGGTTCTGCTGGGGGGGGAGGCACCGGGGCCCTTCCTGCTGCATCCCATCCTTCCCGCTGCATCCCATCCTTCCCACTGCATCCCATCCTTCCCGCCGCATCCCATCCTTCCCGCTGCATCCCATCCTTCCCGCTGCATCCCATCCTTCCCCCTGCATCCCATCCTTCCCCCTGCATCCCATTGTCCTGCAGGGCTGAGGGTCTCCTGTGGATCCCCCCACGGCTCTTTGGGTGTGTGGGGAACATCAAATAAACAACTGAGGTTTAGTGGGGAAGGTGTGTCAGCAAAGTGCCTTTGGGGGTGTAACAGAGGTGTGGGGGGACGTGTGGATGAGGGGTGGGAAGGGGAACTGGGAACAGGACAGGCTGGCATCTGCATCCACAGCCACAGCTGCATCTGTAGCCACAGCTGCATCCCCATCCACATCTGAATCTGTATTTCCATCCTCATGGCATCCCCATCCTCATGGCATCCCCATCCTCATGGCATCCCCATCCCCACATCCTTCTGCATCCGCATCCTCATCCATGTCCACATGCCCATCCTCATCCCCATTCCAGTCCCATCCACATCCATATCCACATCCCCAGCTGCATCCACACCCCTGTCAGCACCTGCATTCCCATCCACATCCATATCTGCATCTGCATCCCCATCCACCATCCATAACCACATCCCCATCTGCATCCACATTTCCATCCCCATCCCAGGCAATCCCATGGCCAGGGAAAGGCCTCTCCCCTCCCCACCAGCTGCTGTTCCCCAGGGCTATTCCCACCTCCTGCTCCCCCATCCTGCCCCCTCCCAGCAGAATTCCAGGGGAGGAATTTTATACCCTCTGTTACCAACAAAAAATGTATCAGCTGAATCTCGGGAAAAGCAGCCTTATCCTCTGTTCCACTCCTTTGGAAGCTCACTGGAGTGATAAATATTGCAGGAATAGCATTTGTGCTTCCAATCCCTTTCTCTCATTCCCTGACAAACCCGAGGGCACAGATGATTTCAGAGCCTCTGGATGAACAGCAGCCACTCGTATTCCCGGGGTTCTCGGGAATACCTGGCAGGGAACAGCCGGTGCTGGGAGGTGCTGACCTCAGCCCCTGGACAAGGAATCAGTTCCCGGGTTTTCTTCCAGCTCTGCTGCATTTTCTACCTTTTCCTCCACATTCCACTCCCTCAGCAAAGCCTCAGTCCCCAGCTCTGAGCTCACAGGGTTGTTCTGCTATTCCATGCTTGGAGCAGCAGCTGGAACCATCCCCTCGGGAGCATTCCAGCAAATCATGGAATCCCAGAATGGTTTGGGGTGGAAAAGACATTAATGATTGTCCCATTCCACCCCCTGCCATGGGCAGGGACACCTTCCACCAGCCCAGGTTGCTCCAAGCCCCATCCAACCTGGCCTTGGACACTTCCAGGGATCCAGGGGCAGCCACAGCTTCTCTGCCCAACCTGGGCCAGGGCCTCCCCACCCTCCCAGCCAGCAATTCCTTCCCAATATCCCATCTCTCCCTGCCCTCTGGCAGTGGGAAGCCATTCCCTGGGTCCTGTCCCTCCATCCCTTGTCCCCAGTCCTTTTCCAGCTCTCTTGGGGACCCTTTAGGCCCTGGCCCTCCTGGCTGCCAGTTTTCCTTTCCTGCTGTTGCTGTGAGAGGCTTCCCTGGGGGTTTTTTTGTGCCCTTTTCCCCCCAGTTCTCCCCCAGCAGCACCCACAGCCCTCACACCCTGCGCTGCCTCCATCACATCCATGGGCCTGTTGCCATCTTACCAACTTCTCTGGATTATCAATATTCATTTGCAGTATAAATGTTCAGCTCTGGTTTGGAAGCAAACAGGCTGCAAGCAGAGGAATTATTTATTATGGCATTAACCAGCCATGGGTTTGCCAAAGGAAAAGGGTTTGGTGCATTTTGTCCCTCACTCCAAAGGAACACCCCCATCCCAGAGCTGTTCCCAACATCAGCAAAGCTCTGCCTGCACACAAATCACCTGAGAGAGGCATGAGGATGCCTGTAGTCGAAAAAAAACCCCAAAACATCTTCATTATGTCAAAACCAGGGAATGCTGGTTTTGCATCTGGGGCATCCAGAGAAGCTGTGGCTGCCCCTGGATCCCTGGAAGTGTCCAAAGCCAGGTTGGAGCAACCTGGGCTGGTGGAAGGTGTCCCTGCCCATGGCAGGGGGTGGGATGGGATGATCCTTAACTTCCCTTCCAATCCAAAGCATTCCATGATTCTACAACTTGCTGCCAGCCCAGCTCAGAGCTGCCTCCCCAGATTAATAAGGGGCAGATGGAGGCCAAAGAAATCTGTAAATAAATGCTTTGACTAATTCCACCCTGTAATAACCCTCCAATTATTCCCAAATTTCCAAGTACCCAGATGGAACTGGCTCTTTTCAGGCAATTTCTAGAGCTCGTAATAAATTGCCTTGAAAAAAAAAAAAATCCCAGCCCTGCTGTTATTTATTCCATTTTATTCCAGAAGTTGGCTGATGGTTGGGAAATCACAGATCACTAATAAGCTTTTAACAGCCCCCCCTCCCCACACCATCCTGTGAGAGTCTCCAGAACCAATTCTGGCACACAAAGGTTCTGTGGCTCCTTTCCCTCTCCAAAGCGATGCCAGAATATTCCCCTTAAATGTTTCTGGGTGCCTGGAATGCAGTTTGCTGGCCAAGGGCTGGATACAGGGACACCAGGTGTCCTCTGAACATGGGAGAGTTCATCAGTGGGGAAAGAGAGAATTAATTTGGCTTTACCATGATCCAACAGCACACGGTCCCAATGGCCCCAGAAAGGGCACCTTGGAAGGAAGAGGAATCTCTCCAAAATGAATAAATAGGATTATGTTTTGTCAGACTTTCTCCTTTTGCCCTTTGAAGAGTCACTGCCCTGCAGGGTGAAACCCCTGGAGCTGAGCTGGGTCCAAGGGGCTGCTCCTGGTGATTTTGGGGGGTTGACCTCCCTTAAACCTGCAGTTTAACTCTAAACCCCCCTGTTAAAGTTCATCAGACAGCAATGCTTAATGAAGGGCTACCAATTAAGCTAATTTACAACTGCAATTTCAGGCCCAGGAAGAGAAGAATAACGTTGGATGTGAGACTTGATATAAAAACACCTCCTCTGCCCTGGTGGGACTAAGGCAGGATTTGCTGCTGCAGGGAAAAGGAGCTGCAGGATTTCCATGGCAATCTCTCCATGTCCAGAGGAAACCACAGAGTCCTGGAATGGTTTGGGTTGGAAGGGAAAATAAGGATCATCCCGTCCCACCCCTGCCATGGGCAGGGACACCTTCCACCAGCCCAGGTTGCTCCAAGCCCCGTCCAACCTGGCCTTGGACACTTCCAGGGATCCAGGGGCAGCCACAGCTTCCCTCCAAACGCAGGGAAAGCAGCTGGATTTATCCCATTTAGCCAAGGAATGTGACATCCTGATGGCCACCCTGAACCTGGAATGGGAATTACGCCTGAGTTTTGTGATAAGCCAGAACATGGGGACAGAAATGGGAAGTCAGCACCCAAACTGGGAGGAAAGGAAGCTCTCAGGCTCTTCCTCTCCACCTTCAGTGCCACATTATTTTTCCAGGGAAGTTCAGATGCCAGGCTGGGAAAGGCACAGCTCCTCCCAGACACTGTGTGGTGTCTGAGCTCCACCCCCCCAAGTATTTGGAAAGAACAGCTATTTTTAGCATTAACATTTCCCCATCACAATGTCAAGGGCTGTTTGTCAAAATGATGATGGTTTGAAGGGCACCAGAACCTTCTGGCAACCTGTGGTCAGAGAGTTGGGAAGGGAAGGCTCCAAGGAGACCTGAGAGCCCCTTCCAGGGCCTAAAGGGGCTCCAGGAGAGCTGGAGAGGGACTGGGGACAAGGGATGGGGGGACAGGACACAGGGAATGGCTTCCCACTGCCAGGGGGCAGGGAGAGGTGGGATATTGGGAAGGAATTCCTGGCTGGGAGGGTGAGGAGGCCCTGGCCCAGGTTGGGCAGAGAAGCTGTGGCTGCCCCTGGATCCCTGGAAGTGTCCAAGGCCAGGTTGGAGCAACCTGGGCTAGTGGAAGGTGTCCCTGCCCATGGCAGGGGGTGGCACTGGATGGGATTTAAGGTCCCTTCCACCCCAAACCATTCTGGGATTCCATGATTGAATGTTTAAGTTGGAAAAAACCCTCAGATCACCAAGTCCAACCATTAGAAGGGAGATGGGGCAGCCACTTTGCCATCTATACGTTTAATCCCTTTGATTAAAGTAATTTTTCCATAAAAACCCATTTTGGTTAAAGAGAAAAAAAAACAAATGGCATTTCCTGAAATACAAGAGACAAAAAGAGCCTTCAAGGTACCAACCATAAAAAGGTGCTCCAGGAATCATGACAATATCATGGAATCCCAGGCTGGTTTGGGTTGGAAGGGACCTTAAAGCCCATCCAGTGCCACTCCCTGCCATGGGCAGGGACACCTTCCATTATTCCAGGTTGTTCCAAGCCCCGTCCAACCTGGCCTTGGACACTTCCAGGGATCCAGGGGCAGCCACAGCTTCTCTGGGCAACCTGTCATTTTAATCCCCACTTATTCCTGAGACCCAGAAGTCCCCCCAACACCCCGAGGTCAGAGATTTAACAAATCCATCACGTGTGCAGGAGGGACCCCAGGGATGAGATGATCACTGAGGTCCCTTCCAACCCAAACCATTCCACTATCCCATGATCCCGTGGCTCCAGGAATGCCAGGCACACACCTATGTCAGTCAGACACCAGCCTTATGCTAAACACTTAAATTTCTGCCCCCCCTGAGTACAAAGCCAGGCCCCTGCTCTGCTCTGAGCTCAGATCCATTGTTTGGGCTCAGCTCTACAAACACTCCTGCTTTATTCCCACTCTTCTCCCGGGAGCTCTCGTGACACTTTAAAACCAGCAGTGACACCAAAGGTATTTCCTTATCAGCCATCCCTCTTCCCAGGGCCACTTCCAATCCCTCAGACACGCACAATTCCCTGGCATCCTGCACACAGCTCATCCTGCTGTTTGCCAGGAACACAGGAACACAGCTCCCCTCCTCATCCCAAACCGTGGCAGCTTTCAAAAATGCCACGGAAGCAGCGTGGGAAGCACATCCTGATCCTACTCCATGCACAGGGATGTAACAGGTGAGCCAACCTCCCCCCTTCTGGATTGGCCACCAAAAAAAATGAGGAATCACTTAAAGCCTGGCAGCCTTCAGTGCTGCAGCAGGATTTTCCATTCTTTGGGAAAAACAGAGCCAGGAGCACAGTTATCTCAATCAAACCATCAAACAGGCATTTAATGCAGTGATAGAATTTTATACTGAGATATATATATATATATATATTTTATACTGAGATATATACTGAGATATATTTTATACTGGCCTGGGATTTTTGTTCTGTCTGTTTTTCACCCCAAAGCCTCCCACCATTCCAGTTCTGCTCCATCCCTTTCCCCCCCGTGCCGAGTGCGTCAGGGCTCATCCAGCCCCTCCAGCTCCCTCCTTGGAGCAGGTTTGTTTTTTTTTTTATCCCTGAGCCATCTGCCACATTCCCAGTTTTGCATCATTTCCCTCCTCCCGGGATGTTATTGAATCAGCAGCACCAAACGGGAAGGGTTTCATTCCCTGCTCCACGCAGCTCTGCCAGGAGGCAACGCTGGCACCGGGAAGGGAAAGGGGGGAAGGGCTGGAGGGAGGAAAGGATGGGAGCAGGGAGAGGCAATGCCTTCCCTCCCCATGGATGGGGATGTTTGCAGGGTGAGACTGGGACAGGGATAAAGTGGTTTTCTGCCCTGAACAGGAGCTGCCCATCCGTGCCCTGACAGAGCACAGCTCTGCTCCCCAGGGCTCCCTTCCAGCCTCGAGTATTCCCAGATTTTTACTGATAGCACAATCCTTGGAAAAGCTGCCTCATGCTAATTATAGAATCCTAGAATCCATGAATGGTTTGGGTGGGAAGGGACATTAAAGCCCATCCAGTGCCACCCCCTGCCATGGACAGGGACACCTTCCACCAGCCCAGGTTGCTCCAACCTGGCCTTGGACACTTCCAGGGATCCAGGGGCAGCCACAGCTTCTCTGCCCAACCTGGGCCAGGGCCTCCCCACCCTCCCAGCCAGGAATTCCTTCCTAACAGCTGATAATGGTTTAAAACCCTGGAGCAGACACTGAAGGTTTTCCACAGGCAGCAAAGGGCAGCAGAGCCCTCCCAGCCCCAGGAGCCAGGGAATGTTGGATGTCCTTGTCCAGATCCCCACTCCTGCCTGGGTAACACATTCTCCATGGAGTTCAGGTTCAGGTTGGATATTAGGGAAAATTCCTTGCTGGAAAGGGTTGTTCAGCCCTGGCACAGCTGCCCAGGGCAGTGGAGAGTCCCCATCCCTGCAGGGATTTCAATCCCTGTGGATGTGGCACTTGGGGACGTGGGGCAGTGGTGGCTTGGGCAACAGTTGGAGTCAATAGTCTTAAACGGGTTTTTCAACCTAAAAATGAAGAAATAAAGTTGGTTCTGCTTTTCATGGAGTTTGGGCTCTGAAGTGCAGCCTGAAATCAGGGGGTTTATCT
Source organism: Neopelma chrysocephalum (assembly GCF_003984885.1). NCBI lineage: Eukaryota > Metazoa > Chordata > Aves > Passeriformes > Pipridae > Neopelma > Neopelma chrysocephalum. The sequence goes on from NW_020897767.1 coordinate 900,922, forward strand.
GCAGCACAGTGTCCATTGGGGATGGTGGGGAAGAGACAAGGGGAGAAAGGAATATTCTGTTAAATCAGAGCACACTGAGGTCAGAGGGGGCCTCAGGAACACACAGACAGAGCAAAACCCGAGCAAAGTCTGCAAACCAGTCAGAAAAGGGGAAAAAAAGACATTTAAAATAATTTATGCTCTTTGAACGAGAACATTTTAATTATGAGGCAAGAAACACCAACCCAGAGCCCAGCCCTTCCCTCTGAACACACGATTCCCCAGCAGCTCCAAACACCCACCCGGCCATATGCCCTGAGCACCAAAATAGAGCTTTCATCTGCAGGGCTTTGGCAGCCCTAAAAACACCCTGTGGAATTCACACTGCCTTCCTGGGGTGGAAAAACCAGTTCTCTCCATGCTGGGAGGAACAGTTTGCAGGGCACAGCCACGCAGCCAGGGTGTTTTTGGGGCTCCAGGATTCAGGGATGCTCCAAATGCTGCCTGCAGAGAGTGGAGGGAGCACAGCACCATCAGAGGGAGACCTGCTCCATCCCTGCATCCCTGACTGCATCCCTGCATCCCTGCTCCATCCCTGCATCCCTGTCTGCATCCCTGCATCCCTGCCTGCATCCCTGCTCCATCCCTGCTCCATCCCTGCCTGCATCCCTGCATCCCTGCTCCATCCCTGCATCCCTGCTCCATCCC
>NW_020897767.1:901618-921867 GCF_003984885.1 Neopelma chrysocephalum
CTGGGAGACTGATTTAAATATCACTTCAACTCAGCAGCACCTTCTGAGCTGAACTAATGAGCTATTTGATAGGAACTGTGTCAACAGCAGGATGAGACAGAGAAGGATAAAACATCTCTGACTGCCCAGGGAAGCTGTGGATGGATTCCCCATCCCTGGAAGTGTTCAAGGCCAGGGCTTGGAGCAACCTGGTCCAGTGGAAGGTGTCCCTGCCCATGGGTCCCTTAGAGATCACAGAATTCCCTTCTGTGATTCCAAGGTTCCGTGAAATACAGCCCAGAGCTGTGTGTGGATATAAACTCTCCTCAGGTAGTGTTTGGTTCAATGTAGGTGTTGATTGTTGAATATCTTGGCAACACCAACCATTTGGAGGCCATCAATTCATCCCAGAGCTGCTCCCAACAAACCTGCTCCCAACAAACCTGCCCTGTCCCTCCTGCTCCTGCCCTGCAGCCCTGGGTGGCCCGTGGCCACTCCAGACAGATAATTCAAGGTGAGACACCCCCAGTCAAGGTGGGATTGTTGTGGTGTCTGTGCAGGGCCAGGGGTTGGACTGGATGATCCCTGTGGGTCCCTTCCACCCCAGGATATTCTGTGACTCTGTGAAACCCTCATTCACCATCCTCTCCTGGGGTATAATATTTAAAATCCATGGAGGTCACTGACTCCCCTCACGTGTTCCCAGGGCAGGATCCAGGGGTGACAGAGGGACTCAGCTGCTGGGAACCAGGAGGTGACCCCCAAACAGAGGAGAGATGGGCACCAAAGGACCTCCTGCTTTGGGACAGGGGCTGCCCCCAGGAACCCAACACTGGGTTCCTACCCCTGCCTACCCCTGGCAGCCCCAACAACCCCAACCCTTCTGTTTTGAGGGGCTGTTGTGTCCCTGTCAGCTGCTGACACTGTGTTTAAACCAGCTTTTCCAGCTCTTCACCTGCATCCCTCCTGGAGTGCCTGCCTTCCCCTCGGAACATCACAGCTCCCAGCTCCATCCCCAGCATCTCCCAGCCCGGAACAGCTCCTGTCATGTATTTAAAATTAATGCACAGCTTAACAGCAGATCCCTGAACTAAACATAGCGTTTGCTGCTCAGGCACCCGCTTCAGCTGACAAACATTCCCTGCAAACACGTCAGGAGCACACAACTTCCAGGGAAGAGAGGCATCAGTGCTGTCAGTGCTGGGGGGGGACAACTGGCAGCCTGGATTTGGGGCTCTGAAAGGCTCTTCAGCAAACCAGACACACCTAATATATATAAATATACACACAGATACCAATATCACCCAATCATAGAATCCCACAGTGGTTTGGGTGGGAAGGGAAATTAAGGATCATTTTTTCCCACCCCCTGCCATGGGCAGGGACACCTTCCACTAGCCCAGGTTGCTCCAAGCTCCATCCAGCCTGGCCTTGGGCACTTCCAGGGATGCAGGGGCAGTGTCCCCCTGCCATGCAGTGAGTGGAGCATCTTCGTGGTACCTCCCCAACCTCCCGAGCTCTGCCCCTGCTCAGCTCGGGCTCCCCCTGGAAAAACTCCTCAAACAGCACCTTCACCCCTCCAGCAATTCCCTGTTGGGTTTTTCCCCCTGGTTACACATCTCCTGACCTCTCCAGGTGGCCCAGGTGGAACCCTGTCACCAGCTCAGAGCTGCTCCTTCCTTCGCAGCATCATCAAACCTTTCTCAGGGGAAACCAAAAATCCCAAAACACAAACCACCCAACGTTCCCCGGTGCGAAGGCAGACAGGGCTCAGAGTTCCAGGCTGCTGCTCTCCTCCTCTGGCCCCATTCTGGTTCATCCCCAAAGCATCCAGGAGATAACACAGAGGCAAATGATTTCCTGCAGGGGGGAGGCCGTTCCAGCAGCCAGGAAGGTTAATTAGTGACAATATCTCTGGCACTGTGATGTCACACAGCACATTCATTATTTCCATGGGCACCCCAGGAGGATAAATAAGCCACAGCTCAGTGCTGAGCTGCACAAACAGCCATATGCCTATGAGGGGTTTCTAATTTTATATCCAACCCCCTCTTCTCCTTACGTTGCAGCCGCGCTGATCTGAGCTCTCACCAGGCTGAAAACCCTCGGAGTCTGGAGCATCTTTGCCATTTTAGGGAAAAACTGTGACTTTTCTGTCTGAGGATTTGAAGGGCAAGTCGGTATTTTCGACATTCTGAGTTTCACTCCAGCCCTAAATGTCAGGGCACTGCTTTGCTTCCAGGGGAAAGAGCTGCTGGGCTGCAGAGGTGCCTCCCCACCTCCAGGGACTCACAGAATCACGGGATCATTCAGGCTGGAAAAGCCCTCCAAGGCCATCAAGTCCAACTTTTGACCTTGTCAGCTAAACCTTCCCACAGGCTGGGGCCAGAGGAATTAATAAGATGTGTTTTGAGCTCCCCAAACCCAGGTCCAAACCCAACTATTCACCACTTCCCACCACTTGTTCAGTTTTAGGTTAAACGGGAAAAACGAAATAAATGCAAGAAAAAAAGCCCATGCAGCAAATACACCCCTTTTTCAGAGTGATTTAAAAGCCAAGCGAGCCCAGACAAACACTGCTGGTTGTCAGCCTGGGATCTTCAGGGATCAAACTGTAATTTGCCCCTGTTTTGGTCAAAACAGCCAGAAAACACAGCACGAGGCTCAGCCCAAAAAGCTGATTTTATACTCCCAGCCTGAGTTACAGCAAGAGCATCTCTCCAGAGGTCTCTGTGGTTCAAAAGGTGCTGGGAGGAGGGAAGGAGCAGGATGAACACACATCTGCTCCCACCTGGCACCACACTTGGAATAATCAATGTTTTGCCCCAGGCAAAACTCAACCCGAAGTATTTACCTGGATTTGGAAGGTTTATGCTCAGCCCCCCCCCCCGAGGCTGAAGTGGAGAAAACTCCTGACCCTGTAAATAAACACTGAATAATTTTGCCCTTGGCAGAGTTTTCCCCCCCCATCCCTCCAAGGACAAACATCCATCCCCACACAGGTGGAATGATATCAGGTGGAGCAACTCATGTGTTTATAAAGTCCAATTTGCAGCTCTATTATTCTAAAGAAAATGCTGTTTTCCAGGTTTAATAGAAAATACACATTTTACTGAATCACCACTAACCTGACAAAGAACAAAGCAAATGGTGTTTGCACACCCCATTCCCATTTTTCCCCCCTTCCTCTTCCCCCCTGTCATTTCTCCCTGTATTAAAAGGGTACAGAACTCAGGTACAGACACTTTGGGAACATAAATTCACTTTTTTTCCCCTTTTACTCACTTCTCTGTGCACTGAAGTGTGAAAAGCCATTTTGGGCATTTCCAAGCTATTGTCCTCCTCTCCCTGGAAGATGAAACGTTGGGAAACCAAAGGGAGAGCTGGGATTGGCAGCTCTGGGGCTGCTGCTGCTTTTCTGGTGCAGCCCCTGCCCTAAACCAGAGTGTGTCCATTCCCCACAGTCCCCTTCCCTTCCCTGCATTGTCTGCAGCAAATTATCCACATTACACAGTCCCTGTCTCACACAGGGTCCCTGAGAGCCCCTTCCAGGGCCTAAAGGGGCTCCAGGAGAGCTGGACAGGGACTGGGGACAAGGGATGGAGGGACAGGACACAGGGAATGGCTTCCCACTGCCAGAGGGCAGGGAGAGATGGGATATTGGGAAGGAATTCCTGGCTGGGAGGGTGGGGAGGCCCTGGCCCAGGTTGCCCAGAGAAGCTGTGGCTGCCCCTGGATCCCTGGAAGTGTCCAAGGCCAGGTTGGAGCAACCTGGACTGGTGGAAGGTGTCCCTGCCCATGGCAGGGGGTGGAATGGGATGGGCTTTAAGGTCCTTTCCCAACCAAATCATTCCAGGATTCTGGGATCCTAAGAGTTCTATTTTTATATCTTTCTGGGTAGCAGCCACTGCTGCTCATCTCACACATTCTTACCCAAAATCCACCTTATCCCCACAGACCCAGTTTGGGTCGGAGAGGAAGGAGGCACCAAAGCAAGAGGCCACAACCACCCCACCCCACCCTATCCCATCCCATCCCATCCCATCTCCTGAGCCCTCCCACAGCCCCAGGGGCAGCAGCACAGCCAGAGCCCCCCAGTCCATCTGTCCCAGCCCAGACCCACCTCTGAGCTCACCAGGAACCAGCACAGACCCCAGAACAGAGATCCTACTGTGGAATGAGGGATCCCACTGTGGAACAGAGATCCCAGTGCCTGCAGGTCCCTCCTGACCGTGTCTGTGTGGGTGCTGCTCTCGGGGGGATGTGCCCAACACTAACGAGCCATTAACTGCAATTAGAAGCCCCTGTGGGAGCAGAGCCCTGAGCCCAGGCAGTTGTGCTGATGAATTAATTCCTCCCCTCAGAGCCAGGTCCCCTGGGCCACAGCTCCCAGGGAAGGGCATTTACCTTCATCTCACTCCTGGAGACACGTTCCTGGGGGGATATATACACCCAAACATGGAATTCCATGGGCTGGGTGGGAAGGGACCTCAAAGCCCATCCCATTCCACCCCTGCCATGGGCAGGGACACCTTCAGGTTGCTCCAAGCCCCATCCAACCTGGCCTTGGACACTTCCAGGGATCCAGGGGCAGCCACAGCTTCTCTGCCCAACCTGTGCCAGGGCCTCACCATCACCAGCCACAAATTTCCCCCGATATCCAGTCTGGAGTGGAAAGATGGGATGGTTTCACTGGCACCACGGATCAAACAACATCCCCAGGCGTGTTTTTTCGGGGAAGGTTTTAAAGTCTTAAGCTCTTCCAGGTGAAAAATAAATGAAAAATCCACTTTTGTTATGTATGAGGTGCTCGGTACAAAGCACTGTATGAATTTTTCAGAGCTTTAAAAACCTGCCCAGGTCTGGCTGCTGAGCAAAACTGCACAGAACAGCCACGAGCAGGGGAATCTTGCAGGGCTTGAAAGGAAATATTAAATATAAATCTGTGCTACTTCATCACATTAAGCACTGAACATTAAGTCAGCAGCATTAAGTCAGCAATGTTCCACTGTGGGAAATTTCCTCCCCATTACTGGGGGAATTTAAAGCATCTGCAGCATAATGAGGAGGAGGGAAGGAGCTGGAATGCTGGGAATGTGCTCAGGTCTGTGTCCTGTTGGATGACTGCAGGGAAAATATGGGAAGTGTCACGGTATGAAATCAAAGGGCAAAGAAATGAATCATGAACGGGGCTCTGAAGGGAAGTTTGGGAGTTTGGTACATTTGGAGAGCTCTATCTGGTGCCTGATGGAGCAGCTGGAACCAAACACACCAGCCAGGGACTTGATCCCAGAATCCCAGGGTCATTTAGGTTGGAAAAGCCCTCCCAGACCACTGAGTCCAACCTGTGACCCGTCCCCACCTTGTCACCCAGCCCAGAGCACTGAGAGCCATGTTCAGGCCTTCCTGGGACACAAGGTGCTCAATCCATTTGTGACAGAAGCTGTGGCTGCCCCTGGATCCCTGGAAGTGTCCAAGTCCAGGTTGGACGGGGCTTGGAGCAACCTGGGCTGGTGGAAGGTGTCCCTGCCCACAGAGGGGGTGGCACTGGATGGGCTTTAAGGTCCCTTCCCACCCAACCTGTTCTGTGATTCCGTGATCTTTATTATCTTTGCACTCCAAGGACACAAAATTTAACTTCCAAGTTGTTCCAGTTCTTGGTTGCTCCAATCCCAAAACCACTCCAGAAGCCAAAATCAGCCCAATCCCCACATCCAGCCCCTGTTAAAGCACTGTGGGTTCCCTGGAGAAGCCCCTTTGCAATGGAAGCCCCTGACCCAGCCAAAGCCATGGACAGGAGGGAGACAGAGAGACCCCCCCAGCCCAGCCCCAGCCATACACGTGTCATTAATCACCAGCAATTAGTCCTGCCGTGTCCTGGGTTATTCCTGCAGGAGCTGGGAGCCTCTGCTCTGTCCTGAGTGATCCTGCTGCACACACAGGTCGATACCTTAACGAGGAGCTCAGGAAATCTCATTAGAAAAATCGCTGCTCCAAGAGGCCGCCTCGTTTTGGCCCCATCCATCTCTGCATTTCCCTGCTCTCCCTCCTCAGACCCACCAAAAGGGAACAGGAGGTGATTCCTGATGGGACTGGGGTGCCTGACTGACACTGCAGCAGCTGTGGGACCTCACAGCACCCCAAAGTCATCACCCCCACACAGTCTCAGCATGGTTTGGGCTGGAAGGGAAATTAGGGATCATCCAGTGCCATGGGCAGGGACACCTTCCACCAGCCCAGGTTGCTCCAACCTGGCCTTGGACACTTCCAGGGATCCAGGGGCAGCCACAGCTTCTCTGCCCAACCTGTGCCAGGGCCTCCCCACCCTCCCAGGGAAGGATTTCTCCACAATCTCCACCCTAAATCAACCCTCCTGCAGTTCGAAGCCGTTCCCCTTGTCCTGGTCACTCTCTCCCTGAATCCTTTATAATTTCTGACCAAACCTGAGCGGGAAGAATCCTCCCAGGAAATAAATGGAATAAATCTGGAACAGCAGGAAGGGTCTGAACCCACCAGGCAGGGGCAGGGGCACAGAGCAAACCCAGGGGGTGATTCCCACCCCTGCCACAGCCTCAGCCAGACAGGGGCTGACCCAGCTCCCACCCCACAGCCAATAACTCTGCACAAATCCACTTCAGGCACCATTTTACTGTCTGGGGGCACAATTGGCTGGGGTTTTTTTGTTGTTTTTTTTTTTTGTCCTGCCAGCACTAATGTGCTTGGAAAATTTGTGTATTGGCAGGAAGTCAACTCCTTGGCACAGGTGGGATAAAAAAATAGAAGAGACCAGGATATGCAGTAAAAAATCTTTAAACTGACCATGATATGAATTAAAAAAAAAAAGAAAACTGACTGAGATGCAAAGGTGCCACGTTGGAGTTTCTTTCCATAAGGAATCCAAAATAATAACTCCTATCAAAAGCCTTCTCCACCGTGGCCACTGGACACTGAACAACAAGCACAGCTCCTCCTAACTTTCACTAAGAAATTCACTGTTGGATCCCAAAAAATTTATTTCTTTTTTTTTAAATTCAAACTTTCTGGAACTTCTGAGGCGAATTCCACGAGCTCCTCAACATCTTTCCACGGAAACACACGGAAAATGTGCTAAACCCCTCTCAGCATTTCGGGATCCTCAGCCCATTAAGAGACACTTCAGCAAGTCATACGTGAGAGGAGATGGAAATCTGGTAGGATTAAGAAAAAAAAACGTTCTTTTTGTAATGTTAATTCCCCCTCTTTTGCTTGGATTTCTCTCCCCACCTCCCAGGAGCGCAGCTGGGGACCAGGAAAGCAGCAGCCACAAAAAAAGCAAAGAGGTTTTTTTTTTGTCTACCAACTTGCCAAAATACATTTTCCTCCAAGCAAAGACCAAGCATGAAAAAATTGCAGTCTTAGGAGTTAATTGACTGGAAAGTTATAAATAACTGGAAGGGGAGAATTAGAGCTGAAGTGCAGAACTGACCCTGTCAGCAGGAACAGCCTGGAGTGAGAACCTCCCGACAGGAATAACAGAGCCAGCCCTGATCCTGAACAGGAATAACAGAGCCAGCCCTGATCCTGAACTGCACAGGGCACTGGACAGGGTAAAAAACAGGGAATCATGGAATTACAGACTGGTTTGGGTTGAAGGGACCTCAAAGCCCATCCAGTGCCACCCCCTGCCATGGGCAGGGACACCTTCCACCAGCCCAGGTTGCTCCAACCTGACCTTGGACACTTCCAGGGATCCAGGGGCAGCCACAGCTTCTCTGCCCAACCTGGGCCAGGGCCTCCCCACCCTCCCAGCCAGGAATTCCTTCCCAATATCCCACCTATCCCTGCCCTCTGGCAGTGGGAAGCCATTCCCTGTGTCCTGTCCCTCCATCCCTTGTCCCCAGTCCCTGTCCAGCTCTCCTGGAGCCCCTTTAGGCCCTGCAAGGGTCTCACAGCTCTCCCTGGAGCCTCCTCTTCTCCAGGGGAACCCCCCCCTCCCACCAACTCTCCAGGATCTGGTGTGAAATCAGGGGGGTTCAGACCCCACCACTCGAACCAGGAGGGCTGAGTTCCTCTGCAGTGAGGTTTGGGATTTGTTAATGTGCTGCACAATATGTTCAAGGGCTGCAGAGAGTCAGCAAGGACAGGGGAAAAAAAGACAATGAGCCTCTGATAAATCCTGCAATTGGAGGAGGAAGAGCTGCTCCAGCATCCCCAGGACCCTCTCCCAGTGCTGTGATGACACACACAGATAAAAACCCTTTGAACCCCTTCACGGGCACTAATGAGCTTATTTTTGACTTCAAGATTAACTCAGTGCAAGGAGCCAAGATAATGATCTGCAGTGGATGCCTCCAATAGCAGATCAGTCCTAAATAACTTGGACCCTGTCCTGTGGGATGAGTCCTGAGCACAGGCAGGAGCAGGGACCGGGCAGGGGCTGCAGCCCCACCCTGGGGGCACACAGCCCATCCTCCTCACCCCTTCCTGCTCCACCTGCTCTCCCCAGATCCCACAAAACCAACCCAGACAGGGAAGGGAGGCAGGAGGATGAACCCCCCCCCCACCCAGGGAGGGTGTCACAGCCCCTGCCCTGCAGGAGCCTCCAGGCTGTTCCCAGCCCCAGCACAGCTTCTGCTCCATAAAACCCTGAACTCCTGATGACATTTTGGATGGCTCCCCTGAAACATCACAGCGTTTTTACCCACGGCTTCTCCCCCTTCCCCTGCCAGAGGATTTTATCGTCACTTAGCTGGTTGGAAGGAGCACTAAGTGGAGGTTTGATTGTGTAACACACAAAGAGCTAAAGCAGCTCTTTGCTTCAGCTTCAATCTCACCTCAAAAAAAAACAAAACAACCCAAAGAAACAACAGCAGACACACAACAAGGCTCTGAACAGAAACCACCACTATTTTATGTCACCCATAAACCCCTGAGTTGGTACCAACTGAGCTGGGAGCCAAAACATTCAACAACCCCCCCCCCGTACAGTGCTGTAAATAAAGAACAGGGAGCACAAAGGTATCCAGGACAAGGGACAGGTATCCATGGAAAAGACAGCTGGGCATTCTCTGGCAGGTTTTAACAGCCAGCACATCTGCCAGAGGCAGAATGGTATTTAAACAAAAGATAAATAACACTTCAGAGCCATCAGTTGGCTGCTGACAGAATCGACAGCACCAGCAATAATTCATGGAGGGCAAGTGGCCAGGGGAAGGCTGGATTTCCAGGTGATCCAGGGTGTTAAATAAGGAGTGGAAACAGGCTGCTGCATAAAAATAATGGCTCAGGCTTCAACAGAATAAACAAAATAGGTTTGGGTTGGAAGGGGCCTCAGAGATCAGCTCCAACCCTCCCAACACTCTCCCCCCCAGCACAAGCCAAGGGCTGGGCCAGGCTGGAGTGGAGACAAGCCCGTGATTAATAAACCCCAGCCCTCCAAGAGACAGAGCCAGCAGGTAATTCCTCATCTTCCCAGACCTTAATGGCTGTAATTCCATTGTCCCTGCCTTCTCCCCTGGTTCAGCATTGTTCCTGCTGCCCTCCAGCCCCTCCTCCCTCAGCCCAGAGGACTCTTCCCTCCACCCTTCCCACCAGGAAGGCCACGTTTCCTTTTTGATGTTTCATTTACAGACCCACACTGGGAGGATTTAGCCTGATTTTCCAAAGGGTGAAGTGCAGCTACTTATTTCCATTTTTTTTCCCCCCAGAATTAAACAATTTCCAGCTACTGGCCACCCATTTTCCCACCAAACAACCTGTTTCTCTGTACCTAAAGCAGAAATTGAGATGCACACACATAATATCATGAAATTCTGGAATAGTTTGGGTTGGAAGGGTCCTTAAAGCTCATCTTTTTCTGACCCCCTGCTCTGAGCAGGGACATTTCTCCTGGAATGCTTTATGCTCCAGCTCAGGATGAGCCAACTTCTCAGGCAAAAGAGTAAAAACCTTTGGGTTTGTGACAGATGAGACTGAAGAGCAAGAAAACCACCTGAAAACTGAAGGAGGCTGATGCTCAGCAGGGACTGCCCAGAATTTCCAAGTCATGAAAAGGTAGACGGAATTTTTTAATTTTGAAGACAATGAACATTTCTGATTATGTGGAAGAAAAGAACAAAGTGCAAACTGCTCTAACCCCTTGTTTTCATCAGTGCAATATGAATTAACCCTGATTTTCAAAGTGAAGTCAAGCCAGAAGGGCTTCACTGAGCTGCAAACCCTTCCCAGGAATTATTTCCAACCTCAATTTTTGACCCTTGATATTAAAAATATTTGCAGATTTTCCCCCCCCATCACTCCCCTGCTGCCTCAGAAAGGGACAACACCCATCACATGGAGCAGCTCGTGGATCCAGGGATGCTCCAGGGAGGAGGAAGAGGAAGGGGACAGGTCATTACACCCCATCAGGTTCACTCCACATTCCAAAAAAAAAACACTGCACGAAGCAAGAAAACAATTTTCATCAGCCAGAAGAGAGCAGGGTTGAAGCAAGGGCCAAAATGGATTTGTCAGAGCAAATCAGGTCAAATGGGTTTAATTTCCTTCCCAGGCATAGGGACGGGGCTGCTGAGGGGACAGAGCTGGGCTGCTGCAGGGATCCAGGGTGTTTAAAGTGTATTTTACAACAAAATTGGAAAACTGGAGGAAAAAAAATGAGAGAGATGCAAAATATCAGGAAATTATACAAGTGCAGCTCTTGGAAGTAGGAATTTATTTGCTGCACTGATAGAAAATGGAAGATTTTTCCATTTATCTCCCAGTTAGTTCCACTTAAAGCAACAGCCTTGCTGGAAAGCCCAGCCTGGTCTCCAGAGGATCATGGAATGGTTCATTTGGAAAAGCCCTCCAAGATCACAAAATCCAACCATCCCCCAGCACTGCCCAGGCCACCACTGACTCCTGTCCCCAAGGGCCACATCCACAGGGCTTGGAAATCCCTCCATTCCAACCCTTTCCATGATGGAATTGTCCCTGATTCCCAACCTGCCCCTCTCCTGGCCAGGCCATGAGCCCCCAGGTGAGTGAGGGTGTGAGGAACCCACTGGGAGCTCAAATATTTAGGGACATGCAAAATTTATAACTTAAATTGCACCAGCAATTAAAATGCTTCCTGAATCCAGCCCAAATCAGCCCTCCACGACTGAGTATTTTCATCCTTGGTCCAAAGTATTCTGCAGGACCTGTTTATTTAGGATAAATAATATTTCCCACTTCCACCTGTGGGAAATAAAACGTCCCTCAGGTTCCTGCTGGCTCAAACTCAGATTCTGGCACAACCCACAGGGCTTTAAGCTGATGTTGTCCAACATCATTGTCCTGTCTCCAGCACTGGGGCCATTGCAGACAAAGAAACGTGAAAAATCCCCAAATCATTTATCCAGCCCGGCACAGAGGCAGCAATGGTGAGAGGACCAGAAAAAAAATGAAGATCTCCAATTTATGGTTATTAACAGAAAAAACAACTGGCAAGAAACTGGCCCAGGCTGCCCAGAGAAGCCTCTGAACCCCTGGAAGTGTCCAAGGCCAGGCTGGAAGGGGCTTGGAGCAACCTGGGGTGGTGGAAGGTGTCACTGGATGATCCTTAATGTCCCTTCCAAACCATTCCATGATTCTAAGAACCAGCACAAGCTGAGCACTGCAGGGTTTTCTTTGCTCCTGGATTTCTCCAGGAGGAGCTGTTTGGGTCTATATTTAGGCAGGAGCCTCCCCCCACCCAGCAGAACCCCCCCAGGAGAAACTCAACCCCTTTGCCTCTACATTTCCAGCTCCATCCCACCCCAACCCCACCCCAACCCCACCCATTCCAGCTGCAGGACACAGGGAACGCTCACAGGAACTGGATATTCCTATTTTCCCTCCTATCCCCCTCCAGTTCCCTGCAGCACCAATTGGGTGTCAGAGATGCAGGTTCGGTGCTCCCGAGTTCCCTGGATGGCTGCACATGGCACTGACCTGGAGATCAGCTCCTGCTCAGCCCTCCAGCACTTAATCCTGGAAAAAAATGGAGCTACACGTGGAGACTGCTGGTCCAAGGTCCCCCTGTGGCAGCACAGGATCAGCACAGGGAGCTGCTTTGAGCAGAAGGAATTCTGGTTGATCAGGTGTGAACAGGGATTTCTTGCACAGACATGACTCCTGATGGATCACCTGTTCCTGGGATTATCCCAGGTGAAAGGAGAGCTCCTGCACAGCTCCAGGTTAAACCACTGGGGATTTGCTCTCCCAGATCTCCAAAGAGATCTCAAGGAAAAAAGGGAGAGAGGCCATGGGCAGGGACACCTTCCACTATTCCAGGTTGCTCCAAGCCCCATCCAACCTGGCCTTGGACACTTCCAGGGATTCAGAGGCTTCTCTGGGCAACCTGTGCCAGGGCCTCCCCACCCTCACAGCCAGGAATTCCTTCCCAATATCCCACCTATCCCTGCCCTCTGGCAGTGGGAAGCCATTCTCACCTTGTCTCCTGTAAATGGTCCCTCTCCATCCATGAAAAGATGGAAAGCTCTGGGAAAACGCAGGGGAAGTGCCTGGGTTTGTGTGTTGGCTCTGAGGAGCCACAGCTGGGAGAGAGGAGTTTTGGTAACAACATCCCAGAGAAGCTGTGGCTGCCCCTGGATCCCTGGAAGTGTCCAAGGCCCATGGCAGGGGGTGGCACTGGGTGGGCTTTGAGGTCCCTCCCAACCCAAACCATTCCAGGATCACGATTCATTAGCATTAAAAATGCTTTTTTCCCCTTTTCTGGCTGTGCTGCCCCTGAGCAGCAGCTGCAGGAGGGCAGAGGGAAGCTGGTGCTGAAGGTCCCATGCCCAGCTCGTGCCCTCTGGCTGTGCCAAACCTCTGACTCTGCCCACACCACCAACCCAGATTGGTTTTTCCACTGAGGGATTTTACGTAACAGCAGCACTGGGAAAAGAGCTGCTGAACTGCCCAGGCGTGGGATTTTTAATTGCTATCTTATCATGTTTAGGTCATGCCTAAAAAAAATATTAAAAATATAAATAAGTAAAGAGACAAAAAAAGCCACTTTGGTGGTGTGAAATTGCTGAATTGTTCTTTTGTGACCAAGACCTGGACACAAAATTTGCTGTCAGACAGTGGGGAAGGAGAGGATGAAGATGGATAACCCACCAGCCCCCAAGTGATGCAGTATTTGGATACCACTCAGCTCCTCCACCACCTCCAGAGGGTTTTCCCTCTTCCATCCTTTGCCCACATTTGTGCAAAAAAACCCCCACCCCAGAATCTGAATGGCAAGACAAAACCAAAATAAGTGTATTGACCTTTAAAGGTCCCTCCCAACCCGAACTGTTCCATAATTCCATGATAATTTACACTCCACATTTAAAGTTGTACATTTGTACTGAGGTTTCTTCAAGGCGAAGCAACCCTGGGAATGACACACGAGAAAAAACACTTTGAAATGGTTGTAGAAATGATCTAAACCCTGTTAGTTCTCAGATCTGTGTCACAGCTCTTTGTTCCCTCGAGTTGTTGAGTTCTGACATCACCCCCGTGTTTCTGTTGCTGAGGGAAACCTTCCTGTGGAGACCCACGGCTCCATAATTCAAATTACTCATGTTTTTAAAAGTAAAACCAGTGGAATAAGGCTTTGATGCCATCTCTATTTATTTAATTAAAAAGCCTGGCAGGCTGTTTGATTTCTTTAATCAGAAAATGATGTTAAAAGGTTTCCGAAGTGGCATTTAATGGGTTTGGAGAAGGGATGCACATCCCATTCCTGCCAGGTTTTGTACAACCCAGGTTCTTATTCAATGCTCATTTTTTAGCAGTTTTAGAGGCCTATTGGTAAGTCACAGGAATTGTAAAGGGCTGTGCAATCCTAAACACATCCAGAAGGAGAATCCAGGTGGAAAGTCAAAACTTGTTCTCTCCAAAAAGGTTTGATAACAGAGCTTCACATTCCCCATCACAATAATGTGAGATGAGGACAATGGGTTGGAAAACAAACACTCTGTCCTTCAAAATTGCATGTTATCAGAATAACAGAGGGGTTGGAGATCTATCAGAATAAATCCCAAGTGATCAGCAATTACCCTCGTGAATCACAACCATCCTCGGGTTCTGAAAAGCCATTGGAACACAGCTGGGAAAGGCTCCAAAAATTGGGAACAAACCCAATGCCAGAGCCAGCACTGAGCATCCTCCAGCATTCCCAGGGAAAGCTCCTGGGCCTGGAGTTGGGATGACCTCAGAGCACTCCCCACACAGGAGTTTTAGGTCACAGAATCCCAGACTGGTTTGGGTGGGAAGGGACCTCAAAGCCCACCCAGTGCCACCCCCTGCCATGGGCAGGGACACCTTCCACTATTCCAGGTTGCTCCAACCTGGCCTTGGACACTCCCAGGGATCCAGGGGCAGCCACAGCTTCTCTGGACAACCTGTGCCAGGGCCTCCCACCCTCCCAGCCAGGAACTTCCCCCTGATATCCAACCTAAATCCTCCCTCTTTTAGTTAAACCCCCTTGTCCTGTCCCGAGGAGAGTCAGGAGCCCCCCTCAGTCACCTCAGGCTGTGACCCCTCCTGTGACCTCCCCAAAAATCTGTCTGCTGAGATGTTTTGCCAAAAGGAAGGGCTGGTTGGAAAGGGCCAAGTCCTCCCCTGGGAGGAGAAGGAGAGCCTGGCTTTGCCCAGCTCAGCCCTGATGCTCCAGGGAGGTCCAGGAGGGGTCAGAGGCCCCAGGTTCCCTCCATCCCTCCCTCCAGGGATGTGCTGCCTCTGCTCCCCACATTCCACATCTTATTATCCAAACAACCTAAAACCTGTAATTAAGGAGGGTAAGGAAAGCATAAAGAAATGTTTATATATCCAGAAATTAAAATTTCAGTGATGAGGCAGTAAATTAACTTAATCAAGTTGGGAGGCATCTATGAGAAATCATTTTTATATGGTTTAATGAGAGAAGGCATTGGAAATGGTGATTTTAATCAGCCAAGTGGGATTTATAAGCAAGAAGATCCTGCTTAAACAACTCATTAGACAGCTCCAAAAAAATCTTTACTGCCTCTGCAGACAGTCAAAACAAAATTTATTGTGTGTATTTACTAATTCCCTAAACCCCTCGGCGGTGTCGCAGATCAAAAGTCAACGGATTAAAGCAGGAAAGAAAGAGGGGAAAAATCTCCATAAGCACCTGCTGGAGCAGAGCAAGAAGCTCCAAGTCCAGATGAAAAGGCAGACATGGCTCAAACCAATGATATCTGGCTCCTAAATCCCTGTTTATTATAAATATAGAGAGGGAGAAACACTCGACACCTTCTAATCCTTGTTGTAATCTGTGAGGGACTTGCACCCTGGTGATAGTGGAGGACTGGAATGAGAATAACATGGAAAATGGGAAAGTTAATGGGATCCTTCATCCTGGGATTCTGCTGTTCCCTGATTTATCAGCCCCTCTGCCTGGCTGTCAGGCACAGGAGCCAGAGGAAAACTCCTCCTAAAACTGCTGCTCTGCTCAGCAACATTCCCTGCTTGGGAAGGCAGATCCAAGCGGAATTAACTGGTTTTATAAGGGAACATTAGAGCTCAGTCCAATTCTAAGCACAAAAGGCAGTTTGCTAAGCAGCATTTCACAGAGGCACAGAAGGGTTTGGGTCAGAAGGGTCCCTGAAGATCATCCCATCCTGAGCCTCAAAATCCAACACAATTTCAACTCAATGACACAGAATGATGAGGATTTTTTCCTGCAGGAACTGATTTGAGGGGATTGAAAACCACTACAAAGGTAGAAGTTCTTCCCTCTGCACTAAACATCCGGTTTCCTTGTGGGATGCAAGAGAAAACCCCGGCAGGAGCAGGGGATGGAGCAGACTCACCCTCCAGGGGCTGCTCTGAGACCTGCATGGCTTTCACTCCCAGTTAAATTCACTCTGCTCCCAGCAGGACCAGCAGAACGTTGTGATTGCACCTCAAAACTCAAAATCTAAGGCAACACAGCGAGGTCTGGGACAGCAGCAGCGGGGAGGGACCTCTGTGGGAAGCTGGGAGGGCTGGGAGGCAGCAGGAGCATCTCCTGAGGGACCAGGAGCATCTCCTGAGGGACCAGCTGGGCTGATCTGCAGCACAGCACCCCACACAACCCAACTTGGGCTTTGACCTCAGGCTGCTCCTTCTGGGCTCGACCAGACACGACAGGACCCCCCAAAACCTTCTCCCATCGGTCCCCACCCCAAACACTCCCAGCTGCAACTTCAGTTCAGCCGCAAACCAACCACAGTTCATCGAATCTTCCTCCAACCTGCTCCCCACAGGAGCCTCCTGAGCCCTCGGGGTGGTCCCCGGTGGGACCCAGGGGTGCCCCCAGCCCTCAGAACCCACCAGAAAAAGCCTTTCCACACGCACGACCTACTCACTGACTTTCCAAGATTAAAAAAAAAAACCAAACAAAAACCACCAAACAAGCCCTGTTTTCACACCAACCCAAAAATAGCTCCCTGCAAGTTATTTCTGGTCCTTCCACGCCAGCAGAGGTTGGAGGCTCGTGTGGCACCACTGGGGACATGGGCACGGGACAAGGACACACAGCCCTGGTGTCCCTGCAGCTCCTCCTCCAAAACCTCCCCCAGAGCCAGCTGCAAACTGCTGATCCTATTCCCAATAATCCCAGAACCATCCTCAGCAGGTGGGAAGGGGCCTCCAGGACGATCTGCTCCAACCTCTCCTGGGAAGAGCTGGGCCTGGATGAGAGGGCCCAGCTGAACCCTCCCAAATCCCTGCTCTGGTTATTCCACAAAGAGGAGAATCCTGGGGGTTTGTAACCTTTTAAAAACACTGTCAGTGCTGAGGCTGATGTGTCTGGACCTCCACTCACACTGAACCTCACAGACAGCTCTGAGTTCAACCCTTTCTTCCCTTGGCAGAGGTGTCCGGGGACACAATCCATGGGAAGCGTTTCCCACATTTACAAACACGGATTGCACACGGATTACTGGCTGTTCCCAGAGCAGAACCTCTGCCTTGCCAGATGTTTGGGCTTTAAGGTGAATGACAGGAGAGGTGGAAGGTGAAATAAGGAATGTGCTGGGAGAGCACCAGGATAGAGGTGGGTCCTGCCTTCCTGCAGGTTTTAACCCTCCTGAAGTGTCCACATCTCCTGTCTTACAAAAACCCAGCATCCTTAGATGGGATTGTCCCTTCCCTCATGTCCTTCTCTTCCACACCCAAGCCAGGCTCAGCACAAGGGGCTGCTGGAACCACCCATGAGGGGCAGAGCCCTGGAGGAAGGATTTTCCCCTCCTCTCCATCATCTTCACCCTCTGACCCCCTCCTGCCATCCCTGGTTCTCCTCCAGCCCTGTCCTCTCCTCCTCCCTCATTTTCTCCCACTGAAAGGCTTTTTCCCTAACTTTAAAACCCTTTCATCCCTTCATGTTTTATCAAGATAGAGCACATTTTGCTCTATTTTGCCCAATATTCAGCTCATCTCACAAAACTAGGTCACCAAATTCGCAGCTTATATGAATTAGGCTTTAAAGACCCAGAAAATCCCTCTTTTGGGCTTTTTTTCCTTTTTTTCTCCTTTCTCTGTACAATTTCCAGGTCTAAAATATTTACCAAAACAAACCCAAACACACCACTTTGTTTTAAAATTGTAAGAGTTATTTACAAAATAACTTGTCCTCCATTATTTTGTTTGAAAACAAATCAAGTTACATGCATGTTCTGGGCTGCAGGTGAGCCCTGTAAAGCTTCCACCCCAGCAGGGAGGTTTTATGGAAATAGCAGGGAATTTTTGTGGAAGTATCAAGGAGTTTTTATGGAAATATCAGGAGGGTTTTGTGGAAATATCAGGAGGGTTTTGTGGAAATATCAGGGAGTTTTTATGGAAATATCAAGGAGTTTTTATGGAAATATCAAGGAATTTTTATGGAAATACTTAAGTTTTTATGGAAATATCAGGGAATTTTTGTGGAAATATCCAGGAGTTTTTATGGAAATATCAGGAGGGTTTTGTGGAAATATCAGGGAGGTTTTATGGAAATATCAAGGAGTTTTTATGGAAATATCAAGGAATTTCTATGGAAATATGAAAGCTTTTATGGAAATATCAGGATGGAAGAGCACAGAGGATTCCCCTGCGCTGTCCCAGCCTCCCTGGGACCAGGCTGAGCTGCAGCCTGAGGCTCCTGGATGTGCAAGGAAAACAGGATGGAAACACTGGAACACCAACATACGGACCAAAAAAAATGATCAAAGCTCTTCTGAACATTCCCTGGGGCAGGAAGCAGGCTGGGAAAGGAAGGCATGGACTCGCTGGCTGCAGGAACATCACAGCCCAGCCTGGGCTGAGCTGGGGGCACCACGTTCCCAACCCCCACCCAGAGCACCAGAACATCCAGGGAGCACCAAACCCCATCACTTTGGTGACACCCACGCTGCCAAAATCCCTCCAGGGGCCACAGTCTGGAGGGAAACACAACTTTGGCTGCCCTTCAAGATCCTGTGCTACGCTGAATTACCCCAAACTTCACCTTTTTTTTTAAAAAAAAACAGGATTAATGAAATTTTGGACCCTGTTTTCTTGTTACTAGACCTCGTGGGAGCCTGATACACCAACTCCTGCATGCACAGCAAATTTGGTCCAGATAATCCAACAGAATTAATTATCTGAAAAAAACGAGCCTTCAAAGATCAGGTGTCCACAAATCACCCAGGACAAAGCTCAGGGTCAGGTGTGATGTTCCCCTGTTCATCTGTTATTCTGATGGATATGTGACTGCCAGTTGCACATTTCCTTCCATTTCTAACCCCACTTTTCTCCTATTCCACCATTTATTGCACCACTGAACACGTATATTGCATAAGGGATGTTAATGGCAGTGATTTGCCACAGAAATGTGGGGTTGGAGTCTTTCAGGAACTGGAACAATCAGCTCAGCTTTTCCAGCACTGTTAGTGCTGAGGTGACAAACAAATGGCACTTTTTCCCTCTCTGAATTTGGGACAGGCTGGCTCCTCTCCAGTTTGGACACTTTCAGAGTATTGCTTTGGGAACATCACTAAATAAAACCTCCTTCTGGGTAAAATCCAGCCACCCCTTGAACTTTTTTAAAAGAACAGGTGATGTCCATGAGGTCCTGGGGGATGTTTCCTGCTTTAGGTCCACACAGTCCCAGGACATGCTGAGCTGGAAGGACCCACAAGGGCCATGGAACCCAACCCTTAACCCTGCAGGGGCCCATCCCAAGAGTCACCATCCCAAGAGGATCATCCAACTCGTAATTCCCGTGGTTGTGCCACCACACAAACGCTGAAAAGCATTTCAGAAGGACAATAAAGAAATATTAAACAGAGTGTTCTGGGATTTCCAATTTCACACGGTTTTGCAAGGAAAAGAACCTTTTATGGGGGGGGAAAAAGGCATTTCAGAAGGATATCTGTGAGCATCCAGGTGTGCAGCACCTGCACAGGTGAGATGGGAACCAAGACAGGAACACTGAGCCAGGAATTCCCCCCCATCCCTGTTTCCTGCCAGCTGGGAACAGTGTCCAGGCCCGGCAGTACCTGGGAAGAGGGGCTGGATTGTTCTCCCTCCTGCAATCCTTGGGATGTTTATTTTTTTCCCTTCCCCCCCCTGCTTTTTGTTCCTTCTATTCACCTTTCGTTTCCTCTTTTTTTCTCCCATTTTTTCCTTTCCGTTTTCCCTTTTCCCCCCCTTTTTTCTTTTTTTTCCTTTCATTTTCCCTTTTTTATTTTTTCCTTTTCTTTTCTCTTTTTTATTTTCCTCCTGCTGGCACACAGCCAGTGTCCCACCCAGTTCCTCTCCCTGCCCCCAGGACCTGGAAGCCCCAGACTCACCCGTGGTCTCCACGATGCCCTCGAGGATGACGACGATCTCGAACTGCTCCGTCTGCATGCTGCGCTGGGACAGGTCGTAGAAGGGGCTCTTGGAGTCTATCACGTGGCAGATGGTGAGGGGGGACACCAGGAAGAGCTGGTCAGCCCCGGTGCTGAAGCCCACGTCCAGCTCCAGCTGATCCAGCGGCAGGAACTCGCCCTCTGGGGTCTGCCGGGACTGGGGAGGGAGAGGCAGAGGCAGGGAAGGGGGTCAGGAGCAGGCTGGGCGTGGGAAAGGGCTGCCCAGAGGGGTTGGGACATCCCTGGAAGCGTCCAAGGCCAGGTTGGAGCAACCTGGGATAGGGGAAGGTGTCGGAGTGGGACAGGATGGGCTTTAAGGGCCCTTCGCACCCAAACCAGCCTGGGATTCTGGGATCACCAAGACACCCCTGCAGCATCCCACACCCCATATCCCACACCCCTGCAGCATCCCACACCCCA
>NW_020897767.1:926867-943630 GCF_003984885.1 Neopelma chrysocephalum
CACTGTGCCTTCACCTCTAACTGGGAACACCCAGGAATTCACTGTGCTTTCACCTCTAACTCCTGCTGATGGCCCTGACCCTGTTCCTCCGTGCTGCTTCTCAGGGTGAGGAAGGAAGAGCCCAGAACAGTCTTTCCCCACCCAAACCCCGAGCTGATCGATCTTTTCCTCAGGAATTAGTTGTGCCATTGACTCCAGGAGTCCTTCCCATGGGCTGGCAGGAGGGGATGGTGCCCAGCAGAGCAAGGAAGGGCTGATTTGGATGCAAAGCCACTCAGGAAACCCACGTGGGGATTTCCAGTTCAGACGCACGTGGAGATGCTGAATGTTCCTGGGATGCAGAACAGAAAATTCCACTGTGAATCATCCAATTAGCTCAGGAGCAAACGGATCCCAAAGGCAGACACGGGGCTGAGGAACCACGTTCTGCATCCTGAGCAGCTCCCTGGGGACACCTCAGGGTGACCACGGATGAGCTGGGCTCAGGTTGGACATCAGGAGGAATTTCCTCCTGGAAAGGGTGGTGAGGCCTTGGCAGGGGCTGCCCAGGGAGGTTTGGAGTGCCCAGCCCTGGAGGTGTCCCAGGAAGGCCTGGCTGTGGCACTCAGTGCTCTGGGCTGGGGGACAAGGGGGGCATCGGGCACAGGGGGGATCCATGGGCTGGGAGGGCTTTTCCAACCTCAGGGATTCTGGGATTCTGAGATTTCCCTGTCCTCTGGCTCTGGCAGGGAGCAGCAATGATTGTGTCAGAGGCCGGCAGGAATTCCACAACCATGGAAGGCAGATGCTCCTGGCTGGCAAACGGATAATGCAGGAGCCCGGGGCAGCAGCAGAGCTGAGGCAGCCTTTGCTGGAACCCCTGGGGAATCCTCAAATCATGGAATCATTTGGGTTGGAAAAGCCCTCCAAGACCATCGAGTCCAACCATCCCCCAGCACTGCCAAGGCCACCACTGACCACGTCCCCGAGTGCCAGAGGTGTCCCACATTCATGTCTCATAGCCCAGTACTCCCTCTTACCCACTTTTAATATGAAAAATACCCTAAAAACTTGTCTTGACCAATATGGTAAAAATATCACTCAAAATAGCCTTAATCAAAAGAGCACTTTTCCCAGCATGTTTTCCCCCATCCAGGGTGTTTTCCTGCACTTTTGCAGGTTTAGATGAGACGTGCCAAGGCTCTCCCCAGCTTCCTCCAGGACCAGGGCAGAGTCATCCCGTGGAAGAGCCCCTGGGTGCCCCAAATTGACCCCCATTGATCTCCTGCAGCCCCCGGGGTTGTGTCGGCACCGGGAGCAGACGCTGTGGGATCGATGCCCGTTCCCTGCTCTGCTCTGTGAGGTCACAGCAACCAACCTCCAAAAGGGGAAATAAGGTCAGTAATGGGTTCAATAAGAATCAGCACAGAATCCCAGAATGGTTTGGTAGAGGTTGCCCAGTGAAGCTGTGGCTGCCTCTGGATCCCTGGAAGTGTCCAAGGCCAGGTTGGAGCAACCTGGGCTGGTGGAAGGTGTCGGTGGAACAGGATGGGCTTTAAGGTCCCTTCCAACCCAAACCAATCTGGTTTGGCCCTTGTCCCCAGTCCCTCTCCAGCTCTCCTGGAGCCCCTTTAGGCCCTGCAAGGGGCTCTCAGCTCTCCCTGGAGCCTTCTCTTCTCCAGGGGAACCCCCCCAGCTCTCCCAGCCTGGCTCCAGAGCAGAGGGGCTCCAGCCCTGGAGCACCTCCGTGGCCTCCTCTGGACTCTCTCCAGCAGCTCCACATCCTTCCTGTGCTTTTGAGCCCACAAATCCAAACCTCCAGGACGTGCCTGACTTCATTCCTGAACATTCCAGGTGAGGTTTCCCACCCAGGGCACAGAAGTTGGTGTTTGCTTCCATTTAAACTCCCCTGGGCAATTGTTACCTCTGAGATATTTTCCCTGTTTCCATTTATTCCCTGCAATTCCCTAATTTCAGCACCTGGAAGCTTTTCCAGGCTTCATCTGATCCAGCAGGTGAGAGGAAGCAGGAGGAGCTGATGGGAAATAAAACGATCAAACTGATTATTTGTGACCTGAATGAACAGAGACAGTCCCCAGACACGTGCCATCCAGTCCCACTGCTTGGAGGCTGCCTGGATATGGATTTTAGGGCAGATTCTGCCATTTTCCTTTGCAAAACCCTCCCAGTTTGAGGTGGGAGTTGGAGTGGGTGGTCGTGGCACCGGTGCCAGGATTTTCCTGACCTCCAGTGATGCCTCATGGAGCTTATCCAGGGATTGGCTTCCTAAATCCCTTCAACAGACCTCAAAATTAGACACAAACCCAGGTTTTAAGGGAAATGAGCTGTGGGTTGTTCCCCTTCTGTAATTTAACTCCACCATCAGTCCTAATTAGAAAAATTCCTGAGAAATCAAAAAAAAAAGGAAAATACCTCTGTGTCTGCATTTATCGCTTATAAATGGATTATTTTATGGTCCATATAAATGATTCTCATCCATAATTAACAGCAGCTCAGCAGTTAATTGCATCTTTGTGCAGAATAGTTCAATGATCAGTTGAAAGTTGGGAGTTGTGCTGTGATCTGGTGTTTGGGATCCACTGCAGCACAAACACACCAACACCTGCTGCTGCAAAGACAACCTGAAACAGGGAAATCTTGATAAAAGAGAATCGATTTGGGGGTTTTCTCTGTATTTTTATGAGCCAGGATGCTCCTCTGGATGGAGGGAATCTTATCAAATGAGATATTAATTAGAGGATGAATTATAAAGCTACATATAAATACAAAAACTATATATGTAAAGTTATAAAATCATAACATTTATCAAACTCTAAACCCTAAAAAATAGTTATTAAAAATCTTTAGAATTTGTTATATATATAATTACATATATGTGTATATATAATTATATACATAATTTGTTATAATTATCATTTGTTATACACAGATAAAGGGCACATCATTTTCTCTCACAACACTTACCACTGTCACTCTTTGTACCAAAAAGGCTTAATTTTGTCCAGCAATTAAGAGTAAAATCTGAAATAATTCACGCTTACATATCAATATTTGTGCTAAAGGTTCTCAGAAATCACTTCCACTTCAGCGAGGACACGAACTGGTCTCTCCCTCTTGGTCTCCTGAGGATTAATTTTCATTTATGTTTATAAGTCCTTTAAGTTGTTCTGGAAAACTGAGCCTTAACCTCCACCTGGGGACAGCTGAAGCTCCTGTTCTGACTTTCCACGTCCTGTCCCCTCTCAGCCCTCACCCCCAAAAGCTCTGCTGCCCCATTTCCACCCCTCAACGTGGAAATAAAGCCCTAAAAATGCAGTTATTGTGTGGAAATTTATGTGTTTTTAGCAGATAACCCCCTTACCAGATAAAAGTAATCTAGAAAAAGATGAATGCACCCAGAGAAAACCAAACCAGTAGGTTTTAATTCTACAAAACTGTATAAATATTGAGCTGTACAGCACAGGGGGGTGGGGAGCAATAATCTCTCTTAGGACATTTACAGTGTGCTGTCCCTTAGCCACAATAATTTAAATTTGATCACTTTATAATAAAATTTACCTTCACAGTAATCCTGAGGAGAAAAATACTCTTTTCTCCCTGTTTTTGGGGTTTCTCCCAAGCCCAAAGCCCTCGGGAAGGAAATGAACAAATAATTTCTTCATCTTTTTCTGCGTGGAAATTACTATTTGAATTGGATCACGGGGCTTTCATGCTCTTTCTATGGAGCAGAACAACAGCCTGCCCCTTTCTCGGTGCTTTTAAGCCACATTCTGCATTTTTGTGGTGATTTGGAGGCAAGGACTGGATGAGTTTGACCCTCCTTCGAGCAGGGAGGCTGAAGACGAGCCTTCAATCCCAGTTATTCCATGACATTCCAGCTCCATGCAGGCACAGCAACCACTTTCCCAATTAACTCCCTCCTGCTTTCCATTTAATGACGTGTATCAAGAAAATATGAGCTATAAATTTATATTACATCCATATCTGACACAATTAATCCAGACCAAGCAGAGCATTATACAGAAAATACTGTCCTTTTTAATGACCCAGTGCATTTACAGACCTTTTGAGGAACTGGGAGTGAAATCCTGGGAAACATTTCACCCCTTCCCCGTGCTGGGATCACTCTGCCCTGGGATTTCAGTCTCTTGAACCCTCTGAGCAATAGGAAGCCACAGACTATTGCCAAAAACCCAGCCTGGAGTGCAAGGGGTGGATTTTGGGTGGTCACCAAAGGAAATGTCCCCGGTACAGATGGGAAATGTCACCTGTATGGGCAGGACCTGTCCCCACACCCCACCAGGGACCATCAGGAATGACCACACCAACAAAGGGGCTGAGCCACAGAATCATCAGGAAACAGAAATCAGCCTCTGGCACAGCTCTGGGAGCAGAACTGGGAGCGGATCCGGCTCTGGGAGCTGAACTGGGAGCAGATCCAGCTCCGTGCAGGGGATCCAGGGATGAAGCTCTGCCTGTGTCCTGGACAGGGAGACACTGCTGGGGGAGGGCAGCCAGGGCTGGGGGCTCTCCAGGCTCTGCTGGTCCCAGAGGGGCAGGTTTGGTCCTTCCATCTGCCCCCTGCAGCCCCAGGTCCAGCCTCAGCCCGTTCCATTCCCATGGAGAGGACAGTTCCATTCCCATGGAGAGGACAGTTCTGTTCCCATGGAGAGCACAGTTCATTCCCGTGGAGAGGACAGTTCCATTCCCATAGAAAGGACAGTTCCATTCCCATGGAGAAGACAGTTCCATTCCTATGGAAAGGACAGTTCCATTCCCATGGAAAGGACAGTTCCCTCTGTGCTGCTCTGAAGGACCACGTGTGTCCCTCTTTCCTCTCCACATTCCCGTGTCTTCCGTTGTCGCCTCCTTTGCCAGAATTCCTTTTTTAAGTGCAACCTTTGCCCAGTTTTCCAAACACCGGATCCCATTTTTTTCCCAGCACAAACCACGAGGCTTTGGCTCTGCCTGGTGCCTTTTTCTGCTCATTTTGGTGCTGTCAGATCCCACTGGGCACGAGAGATCAGCAAACATCCTCCAGGCCTTGCCAAGGGAGCCCAGCACCGTCACCCCCAGCTCAGGACACACTGGCCAGGGTGGCTCCCAGTGCCAGCTGGTGTCACAAGGCCTTTTATACTGGGCCACCTCCCCGTGGGGGTGTGTGACACACAGCAACACCTCTTCTGCTGCAGGCTGGTGTCTCTGGAACCATCTCTGAGCACGTTTGTGTGGACCCAGCACGTGCTTTATCCTTCGCGGGCTGGGAGGAGCTTCTTTGAGCAGCCAAACAGAGAGACCTGCAGCGCCGAGGCTCCGGTGGGGCTGGGAGAGGGCTGGGCTCGGCAGGAGGAGGGCAGCAGGAGGAGGAGGAGGAGGAGGAGATGCCCGTGCCCAGCTCAGGCCCCCAGGGTCATGTTGCGCAGCAGCCACTGCTGGGAGCGGCCGGCCCCGCACTCCCGCATGGTGGGCACCAGCCTGTCCTCCTCCGACGGCTCTGCCAGGCACTGGTTGCTGTTCACGTGTCTCAGGGTGAGCTTCTGCAAGGGAGGAGACACAGGGAATTACTGCTGGGAATCGTAAAGGCGTCTGGGGGGCTTATTTCAGTCCCGTTTGAGTGGCTGCACCGGCCGCGGGATCCTTCGTGGGGCTCCAGGGCAGCTCCACCACTCTGCTGCCACTCACCTCCTCACAGGGAGCCAGGACACCCTCTGCTGCACCCAGCCAGGGAAAATGGGACAGGAAAGGACAGAAGAAGTGCCAGAAAACACTATTCCAAAGCAACAGCACTTTGGATGAAGGAGTTTAGTCTTCAATGGCATAGAAACATTTCTATGTCTAACTCTGCCAGTGCAGAAGTTATTGCTGGGGGAAATATATTCCATGAAAACTCTTGTGTTTTAACACATTCCTCCTGCTTTGGGACACCCACCCCCTTCTGCTCCCACCACGTTGTATTTCTGAGGGATGGGGACATTAGAAGGAAAGAGAACTTATTCGGGAGGAATAAATCATCTGTTTGAAAGCATTGGGAGAACAAGTTCCTGGAGAGATCCAGGGAAGTTAAACATCAAGTTGCGCATTTAAATGAAAAAAGACAGGTCCAGTCCCAGCTGAGCTCAGGGTGTTCCCTCCATCACTCCTTGGATTGATCCAGGGGTTTCACACACAGAGTCCCAGCAATTAACACCTTCCTCGAGCCTTTTTGCTAAGAAATGCTGCATTTACCAGTTTCATATTTCAGAAAAGGGCTTGCAGTTCCTAAAAAGTTAAGTCAGGTGCAAAAAAAAAGCTAAGTCACTGAAAGCTAAGTCAGGTGCAAAGGAAATGCTCTTCCACACACGGCAGGTCAGCAGCTGCACATCTGGACACAGCTGGGGAGGCCATGCCCTGGAACACCCCTGGGAGCACAGCAGTGTCCCAGCTGGGGGTTGGGAATGAGCTGGATGGTGCTGGAGGGCTGGTTTGGATGGGAAGGGACCTTAAAGCCCATCCAGTGCCACCCCCTGCCATGGGCAGGGACACCTTCCACCAGCCCAGGTTGCTCCAACCTGGCCTTGGACACTTCCAGGGATCCAGGGGCAGCCACAGCTTCTCTGCCCAAGCTGGGCCAGGGCCTCCACACCCTCCCAGCCAGGAATTCCTTCCCAATATCCCATCTAACCTGCCCTCTGGCACTGGGAAGCCATTCCCTGTGTCCTGTCCCTCCATCCCTTGTCCCCAGTCCCTCTCCTGGAGCCCCTTTAGGCCCTGCAAGGGGCTCTCAGCTCTCCCTGGAGCCTTCTCTTCTCCAGGTGAACCCCCCCAGTTCTCCCAGCCTGGCTCCAGAGGGGCTCCAGCCCTTGGAGCATCTCCGTGGCCTCCTCTGGACTCTCTCCAGCAGCTCCACAAGGATTGTGACCCTGCCCCAACACCAACAACCACGGGAACAGGCAATTCCAGGACTGAAACCTTGTTTGAGATCATCCACTGGATAATCAAACACAGCAAAGGAACAAACAGGGGAACAAGGATGGGCGGGAAAATTCTGGGGCCTCCTGGATGGGGGAGAAAAGACGAATCAACACCAAAACAGCCCAACCGGACCCAGGTTATCTATTGATGGCTTGAAATTCTCTGTCACCAACATCTCTAGGATTCAGTTACTGGAAATCAGGAATTTCTCTGTTGAAATCAGGGAATTTCAAACTCAGGGGATTATATAAAAATTCTATGAAAAATTCTATGAAATTCTGTGAAAATTCTATGAAAAAGTCTACACAAATTCTATGAAATTCCACGAAACTGCTACAAAAAATTCTACAGCAAATCTTAAAAAAATTCCACGAAATTCTATGAAAAAAATCTACAAAAAATTCTATGAAAACTTCTGTGAAAAATTCTATGAAAAGATCTACAAAAAATTCTACGAAAACTTCTGTGAAAAATTCTATGAAAAGGCTATGAAAGTCCTATAAAATTCTATAAAAGTTCTATGAAAATTCTATTAAAATCTATGAACTACACGAAAAATGCACGATGCAATTGGCCTTATTTTTCTGTCTTGGAAGAGGGGCCGAATCTTCAGCTCTTTGCAAACAGTAACAATCACATCGACATCAGGAGATCCAAGCACTTGAATTCATCTAAAATTATTTATAACTAATAATAACTAAGACTAAAACTACTAATAACTAATGATAATTACTAAGAACTAATAAGGACTAAGCAGAACTAGCATTAAACATCTATTCTATGCTATTCTGGAACAATCTGCTGTCTTGGTTTGTGTAGCAGCAAAACAAGACAGAGATGCAGTTTTTTGGGATCAGCTCCAAGCACTGAGTGCTGTATTTGCTGCTGTACCAACCTCCCCCTAGGAGCTACAGGAAATAGTCGGTGGGGCTGTAGTAAACCTTCCTAAAGACTTCCAGGCGGGAGTAGTTCCTGAGGATCCAGGTCTGCAGGGGGCTCCCGTTGCAGGCCTCCACTGTGGGGCCGTGGGAGCCGTCCTCGATCCTGCTCAGGGTCAGGCACGACTGGGTGATCACGTGCAGGAAGGTGTGGGTCTGCAGGGCACAGGCACGGGGAAAAGTCAACAGAACCCAAGGACAAGCAGAGGAAAAGGCAGGGAAGGGTTCGGTGCCACCCCCAGTGGGCAGCGGGAACAGCCGGGAGAGCTCCGGTGGGAATGACTGAGGGATAACAGGGCTGGGAACGCTGCAGGCACACACAGGGGTATCCACAGGGATATATATGCATGAACCAGGCTTCAGCTTCACACAAAACTCCTGAGGCCCATTCACTTCACACCCCGTGATCCAGAGCTGAGGGTGCCTTTGGATCCGGCCCCCCCATTGTTGCCTCGTCCCAATCCCCAATTCCCACTGCACAGCAGGATCTGGGGAGAGATGAGGTTCCTCCTGCACTAATACCCTGCACCAACCACCCTGGAGCCCATTTGAGCCCCACTCAGCCTTTGGATGAATCCTGCTTGGCACATCCCACTGCCAGAGGTGAGAGACGGAGCTGCCCTTGTGAGGGACGGGCAGCTTGGGAAAGGGCAGGAATCATATCATGGAAGTATGGAATCACACAATTGTTTGGGTGGGAAGGGACATCAAAGCCCATAAAGTTCCACTCCCTGCCCTGGGCAAGGACACCTTCCAAATTAAAAATACAACGAATTAAACATTCACATATGAGAGAAGGATTTGTTTCCCCAACTACAATTCCAGCTTTTCCTTCCTGGTGCCAACAACACCGGGTGGGCTGGGATGGAGGGGACCTTCTACTCCCCTAAATTCTGCCCATCACTGCAGGTTCCCCAGGGCTGGTGCTGCCAGGGCAGCTGGAGATGCTCCTCCCGCCCGTTCCCTCTCCATGTCTTTGGCTTGATAAGGGAAAAAGTGGTGTGAGTATAAAGAGGCCACTAAAAATATCAAGGACAAGTGTCCTTATAATGCCACTTCGAGTGAACATCACTGTTGGGTTTGTTCCATTATGTATCACTGCTCCCTGTGCCTTCTGTCTGGGATTCTTTTCAGGGAAAACAGAGGCACATAAATAAATTACTTGGGAATCTCTGTGTTGCACGTTATATTAAATCCCTAAAGTCAGTGGGTAAAAACATCCCTAAAGTCAGGGGTAAAAACAGGGCCAAGCATCATCTTGGTAATCTGAGTAGACTTTTCTCTGCTACATGGAATGCTTTGGGTTGGAAGGGACATTAAATCCCATCCAGTGCCACCCCCTGCCATGGGCAGGGACACCTTCCACTAGCCCAGGTTGCTCCAAGCCCCGTCCAACCTGGCCTTGGACACTTCCAGGGATCCAGGGGCAGCCACAGCTTCTCTGCCCAACCTGGGCCAGGGCCTCCCCACCCTCCCAGCCAGCAATTCCTTCCCAATATCCCATCTATCCCTGCCCTCTGGCAGTGGGAAGCCATTCCCTGTGTCCTGTCCCTCCATCCCTTGTCCCCAGTCCCTCTCCAGCTCTCCTGGAGCCCCTTTAGGCTCTCAGGTCTCCCTGGAGCCTTCTCTTCTCCCCCAGGTCTCCCAGCCTGGCTCCAGAGCAGCTGGTCAAGAAGGTCTGGCACGTTGGAGCATCTATGGGAAGGCACTAAGAGGTGTCACTTCTACAGGCACTGCTGGAGGAGGAGGGAGACGCTATTCCAGGGTTTGGGATTTGGCACAGGGGTCGCAGTTGGTACCAAACTTACCTCAAAGCTATATTCCCATTTCCCAAAGTACTGATGGAAGGGGAAACAAAAGGAAATTGGAGTCAGTGAGTCAACAAACATTTTGTGTGAGGCCCCTCGTTTCTCCAGGAATGGAAATTCCACAGCTTGGCACAGACACAGTGTTTGGGGACAAACTTATGCAGGATCAAATCATGGAATATCTGAGTTGGAAGGGACCCACAGGGATCATCCAGTCCAACTCCAGGCCTTGCACAGGACACCCCAACAATCCCACCCTGTCCCTGAGAGCATTATCCAAACACCCCTGGAGCTCTGGTAGCCTTGCAACAAATCCTGAGGAATCCATCAGGAATAAATCCTGAAGAATCCATCAGGAATAAATCCTGGTGTCACCACTCATGCACGAGGAAACAAAGTATTTCCCATCAGCTATGACATATTTACAGCACTATTTTTCCCTGGGTTCATTGGTGTGTGCTGTGTCCCAATCCTGAGGTGTCCCTGGATGTCACAGGGCGACACAACTTGGGAATCACCAGGAATGACAGCACAGACCTGGACATGCTCCATGTGCTTCCATGGATTCATCTGGAGCCAAACACCAGCTGATCCTGCAGGAATATCTCCACCCAGACCCATCTGGGGTAAAACAAATTGGGAGAACCCCAAATTCCCACGATGAGCAAGGTCAGGCACTGATGGAGCAACTCTGGCTCCAGCCTGAACAAAATTCCCAGATCTTTTCTGCTGATCCCCCTCCTCATTTCCCACCCTATTCCAAAGCAAATACATTTATCCATTATAAATATGATGTAAAAATGCTAACAGGGAGCCTTTGGATGAATCCTGCTTGGCACATCCCGCTGCCAGAGGTGAGGGATGGAGCTGCCCTTGTGAG
This sequence comes from Neopelma chrysocephalum, assembly GCF_003984885.1. NCBI lineage: Eukaryota > Metazoa > Chordata > Aves > Passeriformes > Pipridae > Neopelma > Neopelma chrysocephalum. The sequence goes on from NW_020897767.1 coordinate 937,445, forward strand.
GGACGGGCAGCTTGGGAAAGGGCAGGAATCATATCATGGAATCATGGAATCTCACAATTGTTTGGGTGGGAAGGGACCTCAAAGCTCATGAATTCCCACCCCCTGCCCTGAGCAGGGACACCTTCCACTAGATCAGGCTGCTCCTGTATTATACATTTAAATATCATCCATTAAACTAAACTAGAACATTTAACAACAGCAAGAAATCAATAAAAATTGCCTGAAAATCAGTACTGAGAAATCCATTTTAATGGTTATTCACATCCCCAGCCCTGCTGTCCATTTTAAGCCTTAACTCCTGAACACCTTCGGCAGGAGGAGGGAAATGGTCTGAAACCACAGAGTAACCACCCAAAATCCCCTCCAGCCAAGTCCTGAATAAGCAAAAAAAGGTAATAATTAATTTCACTAAAAAAACAAGTTAATGGATACAAGGGATTCAGGCAATGCCTTGTAACTATTTGGGAAAAAATATTAAAATATCACAAGCTGGTTGTTTTCTCCTGAAAAAATACTGAATATTAGGTATGTTTGGAGCCTGAAAATACACTAATAAACACATAATAAATAACAATACTGAAATGAGAGGGAAGAAGGGAAGCTAAAGTCTGAATATTGAGAGTAAAACTGACAATGAAAATATTTTGTCAATAAATGCAGAGGTATAGAAAGCAATGGGCTGTTCCACAGCAGAACAAGCAGCAAAGCCCGGGAGATCCTGCTGTAAAAACCCGGAGTATTTGTGTTTTATGAGCTCCATCTCATGGCTGAGCTGGGTTTTACACAGCTCCTGAGAAACTCTCCACTGTGGGGCTGAAATGCTCAAATAAATAGAAAAACCAGTCTGTTTTCTGCCTTACAAGGGCTGTATTTGGTTGGCAAAATTCCACTTTTCCAGGCAGAAAGGTGAAAGAGCCATTGCTGGGAAATACTTTTTAAAAGACTGTATGTCTTCAATCCATCAGTATTTTTCTACCTTTGCAGCCATGGAGAGATTCCAGGATAATGTATTTTTTAAATCAACATTTTTTTCAGTTTATCCCTGGAGTATCACTGAGCTGAACTTGGAATCTCCCAACTTCAGAGTGGGAAAACCTGGAATTTTAAGGTGTTACACCTGGGGATGGATCAATTTTTCAATCTCACCATAGCCCACCACGTTTCTTATCTTATTATCTTTAAGAGCCAACAGAAATAAGCTGAAAAGACTTTAACTAAAGAAAAAAAGAGATCTTGTTTAATAAAGTATAACTAAAAAAATAGATCTTGTTTAATAAAATATAACTAAAAAAAAAAGATCTTCTTTAATGAAATATAACTAAAAAAATAGATCTTGTTTAATGAAATATGACAAAAAAAATCTCGTTTAATAAAATATAACTAAAAAAATAGATCTTGTTTGATGAAATATAACTAAAAAAAGGAACTTGTTTGATGAAATACAACTAAAAAAATAGATCTTCTTTAATGAAATATAATTTAAAAAATAGATCTTGTTTGATGAAATATAACTAAAAAAATAGATCTTCTTTAATGGAATGTAATTTAAAAAAAGGAACTTGTTTAATAAAACACAACTAAAAAAACAGATCTTGTTTAATGAATTACAACTAAAAAATAGATCTTGTTTAACGAAATATAACTAAAAAATAGATCTTGTTTGATAAAATATAACTAAAAAAAGATTCTGTTTAATGAAATATAACTAAAAAAAGGAACTTGTTTAATAAAATACAACTAAAAAAATAGAACTTGTTTAATAAAATACAACTAAAAAAATAGAACTCGTTTAATAAAATACAACTAAAAAAATAGAACTTGTTTAATGAAATATAATTTAAAAAAGGAATTTGTTTAGTAAAATACAACTAAGAAAACAGATCTTGTTTAATGAAACGTGACTAAAAAAAGATTTTGTTTAATGAAATATAACTAAAAAAAGGATCTTATTTAATAAAATACAACCAAAAAAATAGATCTTGTTTAATGAAATACGACTAAAAAAAATCTTGTTTAATAAAACATAATAAACAAATATTATGAATATGAATATATGATTTTCATTTATTTAAAAACTGCAAAATACTTCTTTGGTTTTGTAAGAAAGTACAACACCAGCTACTGGAAACGAGCCTTTTTAAGCAATAACTGGCTTTTTTTACCCCTCTAAAAAAGAAAATTTAAGGAATTATTATTCCAGGAGGAATTTCCTCATGGGAAGGGTGTTGAGGCCTTGGCAGGGGCTGCCCAGGGAGGTTTGGAGTGCCCAGCCCTGGAGGTGTCCCAGGAAGGCCTGGCTGTGGCACTCAGTGACAAGGCGGGCGTCGGGCACAGGGGGGATTCCGTGACCTGGGAGGGCTTTTCCAGCCTAAAGAATCCCGGGATTCTGCCAAGGACACCCCCATCCCTCGGGCTGTCCCCGACCCCCCCGGGTACCTCGGCATCGTACTCCCAGAGCTGGTTGCCCCTCATGTGGTGGCACTTGAGCATGAGGATGGGCCCGTTGAGCCGCGACACGTCCAGGCACAGGTCGTCCGTGCGGATCTCCTTGTCCGCAGTGTAGGAAAACACCTGGAACACACGGATGGAGCCACAGAGGGTCACAGAACTCCAAGCTGGGGGGCTGCTCCCGGAACCCTGGAACCCAAATGTGCAGATGACACCAAGCTGGGGGGAGTGTGGATCAGCTGGAAGGGAGGAGGGCTCTGCAGAGGGACCTGGACAGGCTGGATCCATGGGCTGATTCCAACGGGATGAGGGTCAACCAGGCCAAGGGCCGGGTCCTGCACTTTGGCCACAACAACCCCCTGCAGCTCCAGGCTGGGCCAGAGGGGCTGGAGAGCAGCCAGGCAGGAAGGGAGCTGGGAGTGGAGATGGACAGGAAGCTGAACAGGAGCCAGAGTGTGCCCAGGTGGCCAAGAAGGCCAATGGATCCTGGCCTGGATCAGGAACAGTGTGGCCAACAGGGACAGGGAAGTGATTCCTGCCCTGGACTCAGCGCTGGTGAGGCCACCCCTGGAGTGCTGTGTCCAGCTCTGGGCCCTCAGCTCAGGAAGGACATTGAGGTCCTGGAGCAGGTCCAGAGGAGAGCAACGAGGCTGGGGAAGGGACTGGAGCACAATTCCCATGAGGAGAGGCTGAGGGAGCTGGGGCTGTTCAGCCTGGAGAAGAGGAGGCTCAGGGGAGACCTCCTCACTCTCTGCAACTCCCTGACAGGAGGGGGGAGCCAGGGGGGGGTTGGTCTCTTTTCCCAGGCAACTCTCAGCAAGACAAGAGGGCTCAGGGTCTTCAGCTGTGCCAGGGGAGGTTTGGGTTGGGTATTAGGAAGAATTTCTTTCCAGAGAGGGTGATCAGCCCTTGGAATGGGCTGCCCAGAGAAGTGGTGGATTCTCCATCCCTGGAGGTGTTTAAGGACAGACTGGATGTGGCATCAGTGCCATGGGCTGGGAACCACGGCGGGGTTGGATCAAGGGTTGGACTTGATGATCTCGGAGGTCCCTTCCAACCCAGCTGATTCTGTGATTCTGTGATTCTGTGATTCTATGAGTCTGTGATTCTGTGATTCTATGATAAGTGCCCAAGGCCAGGCTGGACAGGGCTTGGAGCAACCTGGGATACTGGAAGGTGTCAGGGTGGGAATGGGATGAGCTTTAAGGTCCCTTCCAACCCAACAATTCTGGGATTCTCTGATTCCACGGATAACTGACAATTAAGGAAGCCGGGTTTGGAAAAGTCACCACGTTAAGAAGACAAGTGAATGCTAATTAAGCTGATGTAAAATTCCCACCCACACTAATTACAGAGACAATGATATTAATGCCACCTGAAAATAGAAGGTGAGGACACAACACATTTTATAGCTAATTAAAGAATGTATGGGTGAGGACACAATGCAATTTACAGCTAATTAAAGAATGTATTTCACACATCCCAGTGGGACAGGTAAAACATTCCTCCAGGGATGGGGGTTCCAGCCCCTGCTGGGGCTGCACAACCTTCACATTTCAGAAAATTCCTATAAAACCTGTTCTGCTGCTGCCTCAACCTCCAACCACCAGTGCCAGGAATTCCCTTGGCCTGGTGCTCAGCATCAAGGAGGAAAACTGGGAGAGAAACACTCCAGACATCAGAGATAAAACTCAAGAGCTGGAATTACATGAAATGGTCAATATGATAAAATAAAATAAAATAGAATAAGATAAAATAAACGGCTCAAAGAAATGGCTGAGTAGTCCTAAAATTCTTCTGACCCAAATGCAAAATATTTTGGAATGTTCATTGATTATTTTGTGTTATTTGCATATAAAATAGAATTTAAATAGATATTTTAAATTTAAAAATGTGTCTATAAAATATAGTATTTTATATAAAGCATGTTTTATATAAAATATTATGTTTTAATATAAAAATTACATTTCATATTATTATATTTATATTTCTATATTATTATATTTATATTATATTTATATGTAATATAAAAATTATATTTTTCACTAATATTTTTTATCATGAACCAAGGGCCAGTGAGGGTCCCCAGGACAAGCCCCCAGCCCTACCTGGGTGACATTTCAGCTCTCACACCACTCTGAACCAATTATTTCACAAATAACACACCTTTCCTCTCTTTTCCCCTGCTTTACCTGATTTCCTCCCATTCCATGGCAGTTGAAAAATCCCACTTTCTCGTTTTCCTTGCGGCCCATGTTGTCCAAACACTGGTTGGTTTCAACGTTCCTGATCTGAAGGAAGAAAAGGGGTGAAATATTCCTTGAAAGGAATGTCTGTAAATGCCACATTTCTGCAGAAAAAAAAATCACATTTCTATCAGCAGAAAGTACATTTTCTGTGCATTCAAATATAGGTATTGATTTATTTTAATGTATTTATTTATTGTAATGTATTTATTTATTGAAAATTGTAAACATATCACCCTCCCAAAAGAAGGTGACAATAAATACAATAATTACAAGGAGTATAATGAGATTTTAAAGTCCACATTCAGTGTAAGTGTGAAAAGCATTTGAGGGAAATCCTATTCAATCCTCCTTATTTTTAGATTGCCCTGTACTCCAGAGTGAGTTTGGAGCATCATTTTTCCTTGGATTTGAGCTGAGGAGGAGCCTGGTCACCCCTCTGCTGCCCTGCCAGGTGGGATGGTTCAAATCCTGCCTAAATCTCCACTGAAAAGGAGAAAAACGACAGAAAAATGCACTTCTGATTGGGCTTAAAAATTGCCCATTCCTGCTGCTCTGGGGCTCAAAATCCCCTTTCCTGCAGCAGCTGGAGCAGCCAAGCAGGAGTTTGAATTCCCAGCCCCTGAGCTGCTGTTTCCATAGAAACTGAGGCCACCTTGGCAAAAATCAGGTGTTTTAATAACTGTTTTATGACTCTCTCATAGCTCTGTTTTGCAGCCTGACAATGTGGCACAAACCCACGTTATTTGACACTTGTTAGACGAGTTCTTTCCTCGCTGCAAACCCACACTTCACTTTATTTTGCCATAATTTAACTGGGAACCCAACAGTGCCTTTTATTTCTCCCTACAATGGCAAGTTTCAATGGGAAATTACTTCCCTGGGCGTTTGAAAAAAAAAAAAAAGAAAAAGCCATTTTTTTTCATTTGATTGTTATTCTATCCTTAAATCAACCCATTCAAGAGCTTTTAAAAGTCAGCGTAGGTACAACTCAATAGAGTATTTTTAACAGTTGAATTTTGAAGAGATTTCAGCTGCTGGTGGTACAAAACCGTGGCATTATTAGGAATGTCTGTGATCCTCAGCTCCAGGCTGGAAAACACTCAGTGAACAAACATATTTCTTTTTTAACAAAAGCCCCAAAAAAAGCATTTTTTTTTAGCCTCTTCCTGAACGATGAGGGATGATGGAAAGTCCCCTTCAACTGCTGCATATTCATTATGTCAAAATATTAGTCCCAAACCTCACTTTTCCCATCCACTGCTCCATTTCAAAGATAAATTTGGATGGTTAGCATTTGGAATGTACACTCAGCTTACAGATGAATTTTTAATGGTGAGTGGATACATTTAGAACAGCAACTCCCCCTTCAAAGAGGCTTGAAGGAAATACCCCCAGCCCAGAATAAAGATAAATGATATCCAGGAGTGACCAGCAGCACTCCCGGCTCCCTGCATCCCTGATTTCCTGCACTCCTGGCTCCCTGCATCCC
>NW_020897767.1:943640-958758 GCF_003984885.1 Neopelma chrysocephalum
CCTGGCTCCCTGAATCCCTTGTTTCCTGCACTCCTGGTTCCCTGCATTCCTTGTTTCCTGTACTCCTGGCTCCCTGCATTCCTTGTTCCCTGCAGTCCTGGCTCCCTGCATTCCTTGTTTCCTGCACTCCTGGTTCCCTGTATCCCTGTTTCCTGCACTCCTGGTTCCCCGCATTCCCAGTTTCCTGTATCCCCGTGCCCATCCCGTACCTCTCCCAGGGAGTAGTAGCGCCGCGGGATCTGGGAGTCAGGGTAGATGTTCTCCAGGTACCAGGAGAAGGGTTTGCACTTGAGGCTTTCCCTCAGGGCCTTCCTGACGGACACGTCTCCATAATCCACCTTCACCACACCTGGAATGGCGAGAGAAGAGCTGAGCAAAATCCCCTTTGGACCATCCCAGAGCCACCTCCAGCCGGCACCAGCTCCCAGTTATCCGTGTCCACGTGCTGGGATTGGGGTGCAGTGGGATGGGAGGGACATCAGCCTCACTAAGGATTATACAAAATTAAATCATTATATAAAATTAAATCATCCCACAATCATGGAATGGTTTGGGTTGAGAGCGACCTTAAAGCTCCTCTCGTTCCATTCCCCTTCCATGGGCAGGGACACCTTCCACCAGCCCAGGTTGCTCCAAGCCCCGTCCAACCTGGCCTTGGACACTTCCAAGTGAACCAAAAGCAAGTCAAAAATTCCCTGTAGCCCAGTTAAATCTCATTCTGGACGAGAGCTGTGGGCAACCAGGGCTGGCAAAGCAGCAGCAACTCCCAGCCCTCATCTGGAACAGTTTGGACAACACTCCTGGATTTATCTCTGAAATCCATCCTGCATTTCCTTCATCTTCTACTTCCCACTATTTATGGCTCTTACTTTGAAACTGTCACACAAGTGAAGCTCCAAGGGTAGCAGAATATTCTGTCAGGAAATCACACCTCAAAGAACAAGGTGATGGCAATTTTTAGAGAAATTCAGCACAAACCCTAGTAAAACTGTCCATTACTACCCAAAACACTGATTTTGGATCCCTACTCACGCCCACATTTCGAATATTTGCTGGTTACATCTCTGACAAACCAGGTTTGTGTATCGCTGTGTAATTGTAGGAGATGATGTAATTCTGGATAATTAACTGAAATACAGCTGCCAGTTCTTGCTCCAGGCTAAATCCAAGTGCTCCTGGAAGCACTTCATCCTGATGACAATGGCCAGGAGCAACTGATGCTCCAGCAGCAAAAACTCCTCAGGAGCCCCACGTTCTTGCCTGGTGCCAGGGAATTTAAGTGGCACCTGCTCAGGCTCTGGGGAAGCATGAAATGACAAACTTCAGGGAGTGGAAATATTCCAATGAAACACTCAAGCATAACTCAGAGAGAGAAATTAAATCACAAAGACTTCTGGGGTGGTGGAGGAGCGAAGGGAAATCAAATCCAGGTGAAATCCAGGTGCTGTCCTCAAGCAGAGCTGCTGGAGGTGATGAACAGCAGTGGAATCTGCAGCTCCAAGGGCATCTTCTGAACAGGGAGGGGCTTGGGGAGGTTTTATCCAAGTCTCAAAGAATTACAGGATTTTTATACTTTTCCCCCCAAAGAAACAGAGGTAATTTATCAGCTGCTCTGCAAGCAAGGGGATTGATCCCAGAGTTCCACTGGACTGTTCAGGAGGAGAAAAGCATCTAAAGGTCAGCTGTTAGTTAATATTTTAGTTTTCCCAATGGCAATTACACAGTCACTGATTTAAATTACAAGAACTGAACCCCCTCAGCACCAAACCTGGGCTCCCACGGAGTGGCAACACCTCAGGGCTGTTCCCTTGCTTTGTGTGTCCTTCTTTATTCACCCCAAAAGGACCCAAAGGTTCCAGTTCCAAACCAGCCCAGAACCACCAGCTCTCAGGGAAAACACCCCTGGGATTCAACCAACACCTTGTTTCCATTTCACTTCCCAGTGCTCCCAGGGATTTCCATTCCCACCTTCCATTCAGGTTCAGCCCTGAAATTCCTGGATAGAAAAACCAACAAACCCTTTCCCACTCAATCCCACTCAACTTCACACTTCAATTTCTGTAATTAAACAAACTCCAGCAAAATAAATTCTGGTTTTCCATTTTAACAGATGCTGAGATGGGGAGACTTTGGTGTGTTTGGCACTGGGCATCACCTCCCTTTCTCTTACAAGTGTCTTCCCTTTCTTTCCTAAATGCATATTCCCTGACCCCAAAGCTCCTTTATTTTATATATTTATCTATATCTATATCTATCTATATTTATATATATAAATATTTATTTATTTATATTTTTATCTATATATCTATATTATATCTATAAGTATTTTTATATATCTATATAAATATATATTTATATATTTACCTATATATCTATATTATATCTATAAATATTTATATATTTATCTATATATATCTATATATATTCTCCTCATCTTGCACCAACTTGCACACCCCCTGCTCTGTCTCCAAGCAAGGACCTCATCTATATGGATCCCAGCAACCCTCTCTATTCCCTCCTGCTCCATTTACAGCCAGGCCATTATAAATCAATCCCTATTTATTGTCCCCACTTGCTGAATAATCGATGGGACTCACAGGAAACATAAAAATAAGGAATGACTCAAGTCTGCTCCCACTTTAAATAAGGAAACGTTAAGGAAAACGTCCTTGGGTGCAACAAAGGAATGAAACACCAGGGGAAGCTGCAGAAAAAAGGGATTTAAAATATCTCAGGGAGGCAGCAGATTGTTTCCAGGGAGCAGCAGATGTGTTTGCAGCACAAATTAAATGGTTGCTGGCTTGTATTACACCTGATTTTTTTTCCTCCCCTAACAGGCATATCCTGAAAACGGGCAGACAAGGGCACAGCTCCAAATGTGGCAAAAGGTGCCATTGCTGAGCAAGGAGATATTAATTCATGTTGGTAAAGATGGAGAAAAATGGAATGAAATAGAAGAACTGAGAATAGTTTTATTTATGTAAGAGTAACACCTGGAAAACTTAATCCATGTGAGAGGTTTGCCACAGTCTGGTGGCTGGAAAAGCCTGGGAGAAAGTGGTTGTTTTACTGAATATGGGGATTTTCAGTGGATTCAAAGGGAAAACAATGTGAGCAGAGAAGTCACTCTGTGCACATCTGGCTGGAGCTCAGCTCTGAACACCTGGATCACCAGCTCCTCATCCAAGGAGTGCCCTTTAAGGGAGAGAGTTAATCATGGAATCATGGAATGGTTTGGGCTGGAAGGGACCTTAAAGCCCATCCAGTGCCACCCCCTGCCATGGGCAGGGACACCTTCCACCAGCCCAGGTTGCTCCAAGCCCCATCCAACCTGGCCTTGGACACTTCCAGGGATCCAGGGGCAGCCACAGCTTCTCTGCCCAACCTGGGCCAGGGCCTCCCCACCCTCCCAGCCAGCAATTCCTTCCCAATATCCCATCTCTCCCTGCCCTCTGGCAGTGGGAAGACATTCCCTGTGTCCTGTCCCTCCATCCCTTGTCCCCAGTCCCTCTCCAGCTCTCCTGGAGCCCCTTTAGGCCCTGCAAGGGGCTCTCAGCTCTCCCTGGAGCCTCCTCTTCTCCAGGGGAACCCCCCCAGCTCTCCCAGCCTGGCTCCAGAGCAGAGGGGCTCCAGTCCTGGAGCAGCTCCACGGAAAGTTGGGATAAGAGCACAGAAGCACCTGGAGTGTGACCCTGGGCTGTGGATCCCCATCATTTCCATTGCTCATTTAATGACTTAAAGTCAAACCAGTGGCAAGCTGACTGCTAATTCCACAGATTAGCTGCTGTTAATGAAAGAAATGGACACCTTGGTAGAGATGCCAATAAAAGCCTGGCATGGGGGGAAGGAGAGAGAATTGCTGAAAATAAAGGAATATGTTCTTTTGCAGCTCTGGGATGGGGATTTCCACTCCCCTCTGGGCATGGGGCCTTCCCAAGCAAACAGGGAAAAAACCTTTGTGCAGTCAGACAATTGCAACGGGTTGTCCTGATTTAGGAGGGAAATCCCTCCCATTCCTACCTCCCAGGACCATTTTAATCTCATCCCAAATGAATTTAGGAGGGAAATCCCTCCCATTCCCACCTCCCAGGACCATTTTAATCTCATCCCAAACAAATTTAGGAGGGAAATCCCTCCCATTCCCACCTCCCAGGACCATTTTAATCTCATCCCAAATGAGCCCTGGCTCCAACCACTGATCCAACTGGGCCAGGGCCACACACCAGCTCCTGTTTTACAGAGCAAATTCCTCCACTGCCTTTCTTTCCTTTCATTTTAATCCCATTCGAGTGTATCCAGCGTTTCTGAGGGTTTTTTAAGCCCTCCTGAATGATTTGGCTCGTGGCTGGAGCTGCAGCTCTGAGCCAGGCTCCAAGGAAAACCCAAAGCTCCCTGTCAGTGCAGTGTTACCCTAAACCAAACAGACAAGTGTTCCTCACTGCAGGGATATTTTGGGAATTTTTTTCCCTTTTTTTTTTAAATCTAGGTTGGATTTATTAAAAATTCTAGTTCCTGACTCATCTCAGCAGGTGGCAACAAACAGGCAACACATCCATGGCCACATTCAAGGCTCCCAGAAATAAAGAGTTTTTTTCTTACCCACACACAAGGATAAGGGAAGGCACCAGTTTAAAATATGTGCAAGACCCCCAAAAATTTCAGATGGGCTCCTCTTCAGCACTGTTCTGTTTTTACAAACAACTCTATTGATCAGATTTTAATCTGGAATACAATTATTAGGTGTGCACCCTAATTATGCTGAGAGAGATATTTAACACACTTCACTGTGAAGAACCATTGGCTCCTCTCTCTCCTGGGATATCAACTGAGGAATCCAATTAATCAGATCCCAGGGGAGGAGTGGGAAGATGAGTCTGTGCTGATGGATAACAGCTTCAGAGACCTAATTACTAACATGCAACTTGCTTTGTTCTCAAGCAGAATTATGCAGAGATCTCCCCTTTTTTTGATTAATAAATGAAGGGAAAAGGGTAAAAAAGCAGATTAAAAATACTGGGAACAATTTCTGATCTTTAGGAATGACCTATTTAAAAAAAAAAATCTACTATTTCCCATGCATTTTTATGGAGAATTTTCAGTTAAAATGATAATTTTGTTTTCTAAATATTTTCTCCTCCATTTGCTTCTTAATCCTGGGCAACATCATTATCTCATTTTATCTCTCAATTAATACAGCACATTAATAAATAACTTCAAAAGAGAGCAGAAAATACCAAGACCACCTATACCAAAGCTTTTTCCTGTGCCACAGGCAGGAAATTTTGAATTCCACAAACCTTGTCCTGCCAACACCACTTTTATTGACCTGATTTCACCCTTTTCTTTCAATGAAATCGTGACCAGGGGTTCTCTGTTGGAATTTTGTATCAAAACCTTGGGCAAACATGGGAATGTGTGACTGTAAAGATGAGAGGGCACGTTCAGAAGCACCAAATTTCAGCTGATTTGGGCTCGTTTCAGAAGGGAATGGTGGTTTTTCCTCACAGAAAGACCAGGCCCCTGTCCCAAGTCCCTCTCCAGCTCTATATTTAATGTATCTCTAAGGTATAGACACATAAATACCTTTTTTACACCACTAACAGGGCACTTAAGATGTGCATAGTTATTTTTAGGGTGCTCTAATTTTTTTTCCCCTTCCTAAAGGTTTTCCAGGATGGATCCAGAATGTTTTCTGAGCAGCCACAGGACACATGGGATAAGAGGAGCACAAACCCAGAGTGATTCCCAGCCTGGGATTAAATCCTGGCACCTGAGTGTTGGCTGAGATGTCCTGAACCCCTGGAAAAATCCAAGTCCCGAAACAGCTTGTGGAAAAAAAGCAGGACAGCAGCTGGAATGAGCTGAGTTGCAACAGAGGAGATGAAATTAAAAACTCCCACAGGTATTATTTGCTTCTTGGTGACACTGAAAATCTAAACTGACTCTGCTGCGCCAGAATTTCAATTGGAAGGAGCTTTAAAGACGGAAAAATGGGGAAATTATCCCAGAGCACACAATAAAACAGCAACAATCACTTCCACACTCCATGGCTGCTCTCCACCACCTGCAGAGAAGGGAATTCCTGATAGGAATTCCTGGCACTTAGGATTGAGCTCCCAAGGGCTCCTGCTTTCCATGACCCAGAGCATCTCTGCTGCCTCTCCCACCGACATCCTGCCCAGGGACCTTCAGGGATTTTAGGGATAACCTGGTCCAACTCTGGGTCAGAGACCTTCCCTGCTTGGCTGCAAATGAACATTATGGGAACAACATTCCAAAAAAACCCTGTGAACTGCAGGAGAGGAGGGGCCTTAACTAACATGGTTTTCTTTGGGAACAGAACACAGAGGGTTTGACATGGAGGGGCTGGAGCGTGTCCAGGGAAGGGTCTGGAGCAGCAGGAGGGGCTGAGGGAGCTGGGGGGGCTCATCCTGGAGCAAAGGAGGCTCAGGGGGGACCTTCTGGCTCTGCAACCCCCTGACAGGAGGGGGGAGCCGGGGGGGGTCGGGCTCTGCTCCCAGGGAACAAGGGACAGGAGGAGAGGGAACGGCCTCAGGCTGTGCCAGGGGAGGCTCAGGTTGGACATCAGCAGGAATTTCCTCCTGGAAAGGGTGGTGAGGCCTTGGCAGGGGCTGCCCAGGGAGGTTTGGAATGCCCAGCCCTGGAGGGATTTAAAATCCATGGTGATGTGTCACTTGGGGACAGGGGTCAGTGGTGGCCCGAGCAGTGCTGGGGAATGGTTGGACTGGAGGATCTAAGAGGGCTTTTCCCACCCAAACCATTCCATGACTCCTCGACACATCCACACCTCCCTGACACCTCCCCTTCCCAGCTCCCCAGACCGGAACGCTGAGGGAAAAATGCCGAGGGGACAATGCTGAGGGAACAACGCTGTGAGGGAACAACGCTGAGGGGGCAATGCTGAGGGAAGGATGCTGAGGGAAGGATGCTGAGGGAACAACGCTGAGGGGACAACGCTGAGGGGACAATGCCGAGGGAACAATACTGAGGGAACACTGCTGAGGGAACAATGCCAAGGGAACAATGCCGAGGGAATGATGCCGAGGGAATGATGCCGAGGGAACAATGCTGAGGGAACGCTGCCCTACCCGGGGAGATGATGTAGAAGAAGTCCTTGAACTCATCCATCCACACCTCCCTCACACCGCCCCTTCCCAGCTCCCCAGACCAGAATGCTGAGGGGACAATGCCGAGGGAAAAACGCTGAGGGAACAACGCTGAGGGAATGATGCCGAGGGAATGATGCTGAGGAAACGATGCTGAGGGAACAATGTTGAGGGAACAACGCTGAGGGAATGATGCTGAGGGAACAACGCTGTGAGGGAACAACGCTGAGGGAACAACGCTGAGGGAACACTGCCCTACCAGGGGAGATGATGTAGAAGAAGTCCTTGAACTCGTCCATCCACACCTCGGCCAGCCTGCGGTTGTTCTTGTTGATGACGTGGCCGGTGCCCCCTGGGAAGGTGTAGGGGGTGGCCTTGCGGAACACGTGGCCCACATGGGAGCAGGTGACGATCTCCAGGGAGCCCCCGCACTGCCACACCTGAGGGGAAAAGGGGGAGACCCGGGTCAAAGGAACCCCCGCCATGGGGGGCACCCACAGCAAGGGCAGCACGTGGCCCCCCACTTATCTCCCTGGGAATTTTAAGGGAAGGTTTTATGGGAATTTCGGGGGTACAGCTCTGGATGGCAGCGAAATGGGGGAGATTTAACTGTGAGGGGGGAGCTGGGGGGAATGGGTCACTTGGCTGTCTGACCTCATCCCACTGAGAAAGGGGTCAGACCCTAAGGGGTTAATGCAGGGTATGGATTTTGTGGGATTTCATGTTTAAAGAAACAGGGAAGAACGTTACAGATACAAAAAATTTATATATATTTATATATATTATATATATAATTGCACATTTAATTATATATATAATTATGTATACTTATATATTATATATAAAACTATATAGTATATATAATTATATATTTTATATATAATTATATATTTATATCTTATATATAAAACTATATATTATATATTTTTTATATATCATATATATTTATATATTATATATAAGTTTTATATATAATTATATATATTTATATATTATATATAGTTATATATTATATATAATTATATACTATATATAATTTTATTATATTTTATATTATATAATTATGTATAATATATAGTATATATAATATTTATATAATTATATGTTACATACAATTATATATATAATATATATTATGTTACACATATTATACATATATTACACATATTACATGAGAACATAATATGCAATAATAATATAAAATATTTATGCTATATACTATGCATTATATATAAAATACATAATGTTTACATTGTATATAATATTTATATTATATCTATTATACTTATATATATATATAAAAATATGTGTGTAAGTATATATATATGTATGTATAATTTAATTCTTTATTACCAGTCCCCTCCTGGTGACAAACCACCAAGTTTAGGAGCCATTGGGTGGTTTGAACAGGAACACTGATGAAGCCTTGTAATTAGAGCTCCTTGACACAGCCCTGAGTTACCATGGCAACCTAATGCAGATTTGATTTAATTAGGGCTCCCTCCTTTCCCTAATTCCATTAGCATGAGGAGTGACGTGGCTCTGTGGGATCAGCAAGGACAACATCCCACTACCCCTGTTTTTAACACCCCGGGTTTGGCTGCTCAGGGGGGACCTGATGGATCCCAGGGAACACAAACAGCCCCAAAGGGAGCACGGGATAAACCCAAAATACACACAACTGGTGTGCTCACAAAGCAACTGGGAGGAACTGGGCAGCTCAGGGAGGGGGACCCACAACTTCCCCACCAGTTCTGCTGCTCTCCCTGGCAGGAAGTTCCTCCTATGCCACCCTTTGTAAAAATATCTGTTCCTGGACACTTGGAAAACGCATTTTTGGCTCTCCTGGGTGCAATCTGCTCCCTGGAACAGCTGGAACAGGAGTGGGAATGAACCTGCACCCTCTTCCTATAAAAAAGACTTTTTTCAATATTATTTAGGAAACCTGAACAAATCAACCTTCCTGGATGCTCCCATGTAAAAGGGCCTAAAAGGGCTGCAAACCCTTTCAATGCTTATGTTTGGGATAATGGCATTTGTCTGGGATAATGTCACTGCTGCTGGCAGATGGGATGGTCCAGGGGGTGGAACCCTGGGCAGGATCCAGGAAGGGAAAGGCACTTTGGAGCACTTTGGAGGGTTTGGGAATTCCCAAAACAGGGTGTTTGGGGGATCTGGACCAACATCAAAACTCCCCCCTCCCATATGATGATAAACCCCCAATATAAAAACAGCTCCAGGAACATCCCGACTGCTTTCCACAAATTCCTATCCTGGCGAAGGACTGTGGGATTTCAGGGATCTGTTCAACCCACAGGCTCTGGAATGCATGATGTGTAAGTAATAAACAGGAGAAAAATACCCTCAGAAACCTAATACCAAAAATCTCTCTAGTGAAATCAACTGGACTGGTATATCTTGAATATTTTCCCTAGAGAATCCTAAGAATCTTGACATAGAAAAAATTAATTCAACCCAAAGAAAGGGAAAAATGCAACCACACAAGTACATTTTTAAGTAGAATTTGTGAGCAAACTCTGCTCCTCCAATGAGTTCATGCACTCACACAGCTGAGGAATCCTGAAAAGCACAGAGAGCTTTTCCATCTGCTTGCCAGGTGATTAGGGATTTATATTCCCCAAATTCCACTCCCCAGCATGCAGAATTAATTCCAATGTCACCCTGTACTTCCAAAATAACCTCCCAGGCACGAACCAGCCCCGGGAGCCAACTAAGCCCACACAGCCCTGGGATCCCAAAATCCAGAGGAGGGATTGGGACAAAACTGGTAATTTCCATGTGTTCCAATGCTCTGCTGCACCTGGAATTCTGCAGCTGGAGGTGAGACCTCCCACAGGGGCAGGGTGAGATTGCTGTTAATGATCTGCTGCCCCTGGGAAGGCATCCACAGAATTCCAGGATGGTTTGGGCTTAAATCTCACCCAGTCCCATCCCCTGCCATGGGCAGGGACACCTTCCACCAGCCCAGGTTGCTCCAACCTGGCCTTGGACACTTCCAGGGATCCAGGGGCAGCCACAGCTTCTCTGCCCAACCTGGGCCAGGGCCTCCCCACCCTCCCAGCCAGCAATTCCTTCCCAATATCCCATCTCTCCCTGCCCTCTGGCAGTGGGAAGCCATTTCCTGTGTCCTGTCCCTCCATCCCTTGTCCCCAGTCCCTCTCCAGCTCTCCTGGAGCCCCTTTAGGCCCTGCAAGGGGCTCTCAGCTCTCCCTGGATCCTTCTCTTCTCCAGGTGAACATTCCCAGCTCTCCCAGCCTGGCTCCAGAGCAGAGGGGCTCCAGCCCAGCAGTTTTTTCCATCAAGAAAGATTTTTAATTGGAACCACACTAAGATACAAGAGAATTAACCCTCCCTGCCCCTTACTCAGTTCCTGTAAGAACTCCCACAACAGTCAAACAAACTTTAGAGCCCAAGAACTTGTCACATCCCTGAGGAAATCCACATTTCTGTGTCCTCTTCTACACTTCCAACAGCTGCCAGAAATCTCAAATAAGCAGCATCTTACCCCTGTCAGAGCACACATTTCCTTCCCCCAGCCCTGCTTTGGCCTACTTGGATTATTCTAAAGAATAATCTTTTTTTTCCTGGTGCAGAGATTATTTTTTAATACCCTTCCCAAAGCCACACGAGCTCCTTTCTGAGTAGCAAGTTTTCAGGGCATTCTCCAACTGGGAAAAAACATTTAGAGAATACAACAGAAAATTAAAAATGCTTAAGGAATTCTATAAATAAAAATAAGACTTAAGAAGAAATGAGGTTTTCGTTATTAAATCAGACTCTTTAGAGCTGGAAGAGATTCCTGCCAGGACTATTATTATTTTTTTCCAATTGCCTTTATTAAAAGACATCCCATAAAGGAGTCATTACAGGGCAATCAGCAGCGAGCAGCAGCACAGCACAAAGACAAAATATTGATTTGCCCAGAAATAATCAAATTATACCCTGTGGAGGCTGCTCCAGAGCCCTCCCCAAAATTTCTGGGGGCCTAAAAAGGCTGCAAATCCTTTCAATGCTGATGTTTGGGATAATGGCATTGGTTTGGGATAATATCCCAGGGCTGGAAATTCATCATTTTATTCATTTTATTTCTATTCTTAACACCAAGCCCTCTCTTAGGCCGTGCACATATTTCAGGCTGGCAATGGTTCTTTAAATTTAAGTGGGAAAATCTTCTGAAAACAAAAAAAACCATGTTTCTCCAATATGAAATTCATGCCCCAAAATTCACGTGTCTCCTCTCCTTGCTACCCTCCCCTCGGCCTTAAAAAGTATTTTATATTCTGATTATATTCTTATATTCTGATTATATTCTTATTATAGTCTTATATTGTTCTATTCTGATTATATTCTTCTATTCTGCTCATCAGAGCAAGGGCAGAGCTGCTGCCCTGCCTTTATCCCCTGGGATTTCTGTGGAGAGCACGGATATTGTTGGTCTCTGTCCCTCCACGCATTTGGGACCAAGATTTATAATTCAAAGCTGAAATGAAGATCTTATGCTGGTATTCTCACTCAATTTATAGAAGTTAAGCCCATCTCTGGCTTACTGAGAGAAATATGGAATAGAATTCAAGCTGCCAAGAGCCAGAGCAGAACAGCACCAGGGGAAGACAAAATAACACCATTAAACTGCTCAGCTCCTCAGGAAAAGCTTCCCAAAACATATGAACATTATTCAAGCAAGAGCAGGAATTAGGAATATCCCATTTAAGGCATTTCTTTACCCTTTGCTGGAAGCTGGATAAATGATCACAGGCTGCTTTGTGTCATTCCAGGTATTTATAGAATCCCAGAATCCCAAAATGGTTTGGAGTGGAAGGGACCTTAAAACTCATCTTAATTCCACCCCCCTGCCATGTCCATATTCTCCAATATAGACCCTTAACAAAACCCCTTTGTTTATCCCTTTGTGTTGCAGTTGGGGTTTTTAGGGATTATCTTTTTTAGGATGAAAACTCACTGTTCTTCCCAAAGGAGAGTGAAGTATTTTAGATTTCCCTGACAAGAACAGGCCCTTTCCACAGGAATGACCCAAAACCTGTCCCACAAAAGCCTCTAAAAGGGACAAATTCCAGCAGTAACAAAAGGCCTCGAGGTTCCCTCTGCCAGGGCTTGATGTGCATCAGCAATTCTCATCTTCAAATGCCAGGGAACTTTCCAGGAATCCCGAGGAACAGCAAGAACACAGTGATTTAATCTGGGACAGGCACATTTTTTGATGCTTTAAAGCAGTGCCAGTCACCCTGTGCTCCAGGGAGCTGCTCTAAAACATGGGAAATCAGCCTGCAGGGAAAACAACCTCCTACACAGGAGTATTTTAGGGGTGTACACACCAAAAAAACGTTGAAATTACTCATTTCAAACACCCAGGCTCAGCAGAAGTAACTCAACCTTTCGATTTTACTGCAAAGCCAAAGAATAAAGTCGATAGAAACGGCCTGAAAATGCTTTTAAATTCTCAGTTGGTCCCCTCTAGAAATACCTCCTTCATAAAAACCTTCAAAGGGGTTTCTGCCGTGGAAAATGGTCCTGGTTGGACAGGAAAGACAGAAAAAAGGGACAAAGGGCCTCTCCAGGACATGCTGTGGGTCCCATGTAGGAATTCCGGGGGTCATTGCCCAGAATTCCTGCAAATTGTGCCCCCTCAGAGCAGTTCAAAGCCATTTCCAACATCCCTGCCAACCAGAACTCATCAAAGCCTCCATTTTCCAGCTTTCCTTTCTGTCTAAAGGACAGTTATTAAATGCATTTCCCTCCGAGGTGTTATCCATGCCATGGGAACACACCTATCCCAGCAGGAACACAGGGATTTTCTGCAGGATGGGGAATTTCCCTCACACAGCCCCAAAATCCCAGTCAGAACTTGGAAGTTCATGATGTCATAACCTCCAAAACTTCTGTTAAAACATATATTTATATTGCTTTATATACAAATTTACATCAATATTTGTCATCAACATCAGCTCACGGGAAGCCTCGTTTCTAGTAAGAAGGAATTACTAAAATACACATAATTTTGAAAGCATAAAAACCCCCAAAGAGCATTAAAATATTTCATGCAGTAAAAAGGGTGGAAATATTGCAAGGAGGTGGTTCCCCAAATCCTCGGAAATTCAAATTTAAGCCACCTAAGAGTGCCCTGAGCGTGGGGTAGGAACTGGTACAGCACAACTTGTGGGGGGTTTTGGACAGAAAATGAAGGAAAACAGCAATTACCCTAAAAGACATTTCAAGATTCTCGCCACCCCAGATATCCATTCCTGCATCGTAAGTTCCTATCTCTTCAAAGTAGTTTCTGTCAATAGAAAATAGGCCACCAGCCATAGTAGGGGTCCTAGTTGAAAACAAAAACAAAAACGAAAAGAACAAAACAAAACAAAAACAAAAACAAAAAAAAAAGAAAAGGGAAAAAGAAAAGAAAAAAGAAAAAATACCTTTTGAGAGACACTGTGGAATTGAGCAGCGACACTACAGCACATTTCACTACCTACACAGCATTTCTAGGCACACAGCTGGAACAGAAGCCACTAGGAATAAAAGGACAATTTGGCTCTATTTTCTGTGCTCTCCCCCAAAATCCACGGGAGCCCCGTCCCAGCCACAGCTCCGGGTCGTTCCCTACCCGTCCAATTGCATTTCCAGGGATTATTTGGGAGCACTGTGGTGGTGAAGTGGGTGGAATCCCAGCCCTCTGCGTGCAGAGCAGCAGCTCCAATCCCATCTGGAATGCTCAGTGAGGAGTTTAATGCCTCGGCTTTGCCTCAGAGGAGACTAAATGTGCATAAAATTACCAGGCCTAATCTCTCCTAACAGGATTATAAATCCTTACAACCGGCAAATCCAGCGGAGTGCAGCTCCCTTTGTGTGAGGGTGTCCTACTTCCCTGTTTTCCCAAGTGACACGAGGAATGCCCACCCCAGCTGGCAGGAGCACAGCTCTGAGGGAGGGAACAACACCCCCCCAAATCCCAGCTCTCCTACAAAATATCCACACACAGGCTCGGGGGTGCAGATAAAGAGGGTGGAGGTTCAGCCCAAACCTGTCCCAGCCCTGTTTGCTGAGCTCTCAGCATTCCTAAATCCATGGGGTTTGGTGGGGAGGACCTCCAGGCACATCGAGGTGTCGTGGAATCATGGAATGCTTTGGGTGGGAAGGGACCCTAAAGCTCATCCCCTGCCATGGGCAGGGACACCTTCCACCAGCCCAGGTTGCTCCAAGCCCCGTCCAACCTGGCCTTGGACACTTCCAGGGATCCAGGGGCAGCCACAGCTTCTCTGGGCAACCTGGGCCAGGGCCTCCCCACCCTCCCAGGGAGGAATTCCTTCCCAAAATCCCATCTATCCCTGCCCTCTGGCAGTGGGAAGCCATTCCCTGTGTCCTGTCCCTCCATCCCTTGTCCCCAGTCCCTGTCCAGCTCTCCTGGAGCCCCTTTAGGCCCTGGAAGGGGCTCTCAGGGACCCTGTGTGAGACAGGGACTGTGTAATGTGGGTAATTTGCTGCAGATAATGCAGGGAAGGGAAGGGGACTGTGGGGAATGGACACACTCTGGTTCAGGGCAGGGGCTGCACCAGAAAAGCAGCAGCAGCAGCCCCAGAGCTGCCAATCCCAGCTCTCCCTTTGGTTTCCCAACGTTTCATCTTCCAGGGAGAGGAGGATAATAGCTTGGAAATGCCCAAAATGGCTTTTCACACCTCAGTGCACAGAGAAGTGAGTAAAAGGGGAAAAAAAAGTGACTCTTTGTTCCTAAAGTGTCTGTACCTGAGTTCTGTACCCTTTTAATACAGGGAGAAATGACAGGGGGGAAGAGGAAGGGGGAAAACCTGTGCCAGGGTCTCCCAGCCTCCCAGGGAAGGATCAAGGATCCTTGATCAAGAACCAAGGATCGGCCACATTTCCATCCTCAGCTTCAAACCCAACAGCCCAGTGGGTGACACTGGATTCTGGGGTGGGTGACACTGGATTCTGGGGTG
>NW_020897767.1:958768-963100 GCF_003984885.1 Neopelma chrysocephalum
TGGGTGACACTGGATTCTGGGGTGGGTGACACTGCATTTTGGGGTGGGTGACGTGACACCAGCTCAGCCCAGCCCAGCCCAGCCCCTGCAGCAACAGCAGCAATAATGAGGGTTCCTACAACTTCCCCTCAGTTCCACACCTCTCAGTGCTATTTTACCTCCTGGAGTCACTCCAGTGATGGGCTCAGATGAACTCTGACCCCCAGCTGAACCCAGGCTGATTTTGGATGCAGCCTCAGCTTCCCATTTGTGCAGTTCCTGGCAGCCAACAGGATTCCCACCCCTGGCCCTGCACCACACAAACCCCGGGTTTGCTGCACCCCACTGATGCCTCAGCCCAGCCCAGCACACCCTGATGGCAAGAGAGACATCCAAGGGACCCCACTCCTGCCATGGGATACTCCCTAATTCCAGGCAACAGCACCTCACCCTGCATCCCACAAGGAATCCCATCCTGGCATCCACCACTCAAACGGCTCCCACAGCCACAAAATCACTAACAAACAAGACCACTATTTATTTATCTTGGAATACAGTTTTTTATACCAGTCTCAATCACTGCTGTTCATCACCTAGGCAGGATTAATTGCAATCAACTCTAATTTTAATAATTAGGTTCTAATTATTAATAATAAGAAGATAAACACAATATCAAGATTTTCAAGGAGCATTTGGACAATGCTCTCAGGCACATGGGGGGATTTTTGGGGTGTCCTGTGCAGGACCAGGAGTTGGACTTGATAGTCCTCGTGGGTCCCTTCCAATTCAGGATATTCTATGGTTCTAATACACTCTTAATATTTAATCCTGTATTTTTCCTCCCGATATCTAATTTATACTCGAGAAAAGATTTTCCAGAACAAATCTATATTTTTAGTATTTCTAATACTTGCCTGGAGTGCCTTCAGCTTAAAGAGCTGAAGGGCAGGCACGGAAATATCCATAAAAATGGGCTGAGCAGGGACTGCAAAAGCCCAGCACAGAAACACTTCGTGTTTTTAATCCTTGTCAGACGAGATGTTTGGGAGCTGATCTTTAGCACAGACAAGGTTTCTGTTGCTGCAGGAAAACGAGTTCCCTCAAAGGCAAAGGATGCTCTGCAGAGTACTAATATTGTACAAGGGTCTGCCAGTGGAAAAAGGAGGAGGAAAGGTTTAACAGGGCTGGGTTTAGCTGGAGCTGCCCCTGAGCACTGAGGAGCAGCTGCTCCGCTCCCGGCATTCCCAGACCTTCCTGCAGCCACTGCACCATTCCCGGGAAGACTCAGCTTCCACCTCCACCTCTGCCCAGGGCAACCATCCAGGTTTTGATCCCCGAGGAGCAAAAACGGGCTTTTCACTTAAAATAACCCCTTTTGACAAGGTCTGATGGTTTCCAAGCGTGATGGAGCCGGAGGTTACTCCGGTGACAGTGGAATTACAGCATTTACATGGAAACTGGGAAAATCCTCAGGAGCAGCCAAACAGCAGCGAATAGTCCTTGTTATCCAAGCAAAAAAATACCTCTAAACCCACTGCCACGAGTCCCTGGGGGCTGCTGGACCTTCAGAGTGAGACACAAACCCCTGTGTCAATCCCTGCCCGCTCCAAGGCTCAGGGAATGTGTGCTCTCAAAGCCACGGCTCCTATTTTATTCCTGCAAATACACCTGGAAAAATGTGTTCCAACTGATCCCAACACGTGTCAGAGGATGAAAGGTTTGTCTTGAGCAGCTCTGTCTCCAGAACAACCTGTAATTCAGGGGTTTCTCCTGAATGGTCTCAGTTTGATTTGAGTTCTTGCAGAGACACCTCGGGAGCTGAAAGGTCCCCATGGTCATCCTGCTTCTGAGCATTGGAAGGAATCAAGGAATCATGGAATGATTTGGGTTGGAAGGAACCTTAAAACTCATCTGTCCACGGGCAGGGACACCTCCCACCAGCCCAGGTTGCTCCAAGCCCCATCCAGCCTGGCCTTGGACACTTCCAGGGATCCAGGGGCAGCCACAGCTGCTGTACATGACACAAAATCAGGAAGTACATTCCAAAAATCCCCCAAGAAATGCCAAAATCTGACCAGCACCAACTGCCACCCCCTCAGTCCCCAGGGTGGGGTGGCCTGACCTTCTGCCAGTGCCCTGCTCAGCCCCCAGCCCTGGCACTGCCCATGCCCACCCATCACCTCGGAAAGGCTTTTCCTGCCTTCACAAAATCTGGGATTCCTTGGGCTGGAGGTGCCATTTCAGGCTATTTTTGGGCAAGGTCCTGCCCTGTGGTGTCAATTAACTGACCTGAGCAATGGATGGGTAAAGGAGGAGCAAGTGAGGAGAAAAGGGCTGTTAGACCAGGGGTGAAGAACCAGGAGGAGAAACAAGGGGCAGAGGTGGCAGAGACGGGTGTGTGAAGAGCAGGAATAGCAGCCAGGAACGGATCCTGGAGGAGAGTGGAGCTGTCCAAGGTATCCCTGAGCAGCACAAGCAGCACCTGTGGATCCCCACGTTCCCAGTGCCAAAAATACGGCAAAGAATCCCATTTTCCTAAGGAATGTCAGGAGCTCCCTCCACAAGGAGCTGTGGGCTTTGAATGGCAGAGTCATGGAATTATTAACCTTTCCCAGCAAATCCAGAGATTCCAAGAAGATGTTTGACTCCAATACAGGACTGAGAACTGATCACAGCTCCTGTAACTCCCTCAGCAAATCCACCAGCACTGACCAGATCCATGGACTGGGAAGAGCCAGGGACCCTTTTCCAGAGGTTCAGCACCTTCTGCCCTTAATTCCATCGGGATTAATGAGTTAATTTAGGGAATGTGATGGCTCAACCCAGTCCAGACCCATCAGCCAGCTCTTCTCACTAAGCTTTCCTCAATTTTAAAAAAAAAACACTTCTGCAGCAATACAAATTACACATAAATAATAAATCTTATGTAAAATAACCCCTGGTGTGATGATGCCTGTGTTATGACTTTAAATCCAGAGAGCAAAGGTAGGAATTTATCCCTGTAATTATGGGAGATAAATTCTTGAGGGTGAAACTCGTGCAGATCACAGGGGTTTTAAATTACCCAAGAGCAGAGTGTGAGTGCAGCAATGGTGTTACAGACATGCACACAAGGGTCACCCGAGGGGGTTTGTGTTTTCTGCCTGTTCCACTGATCACAGAGAAAAATAGGAATAAAAACACGAGGCTGAAATGATGTGAGAGAACAGGGAAAGCAGCAAGGAGTTAAAAAAAATGAACTCACCAATTTGCTTCTACACTTTTGGCCTGGCTTAGGCTGGTGGTGATTTTACCCCCCTGTTTTTTGAATATCCAGTGGCAGCAGCTGCCAAAACTATTTGTAACTGAGTGGGGGAAAAAACAAAAAAAAAGAAATACAAAACCTCTCATTTTTATATTTTAACAATTTGCAGAGTCAATGACTTGTCTGAGTCAGGGTTCACTTTGAGCCCTGCTCCATCTCAAGGGAAGGAAAGAAGAACTGGGAATTGCCTTTCTTTGGAAATTCCCTGTGACTCCCTGTGACAAAGGGAAATTTCCAATTTCCCTTTGGAAATTCCCTTTCCCTCCTCTGGAAAATCCCTGTGGATTTGGGAGAGCTGGGATGGACAGAGCACAGAGAGGCTCTGCAGCTCGTTAGGGTCATTAATTAACCCTCCCAACTTCCACCCACACCTGAGCTTTAATGAAGGAGCTGCTGCCTGAATTCACAGCCCAGAGAGAATATTTTAGATGCTGAGAAAAACAGTTCTCCTGACTCCAAAACAGCTTCACCCCCTCCCTCCATTAATGACTTGCTGACAACCCTCCTCGCTTTTCCTGGGAACAAAACCTAAAACACCCAGCCCTTCCCTCATTCCAGGCTTTGAAGGACAAGCAATGACAGATTTTGGCCATTTTCTGGCAGAATTAATGGTGAAAGGCTCTTTTTGGCCCCTCCATCCCTGCCTTACCTGGACACACCATCCCCTGAGCTGCCTCTCCTTCTGCCTCCCTGCTCCAGAGATGTGCAGCACTGGAATTCTGCCCACTCCATCCCATCTCCCACAGGTTAGAAACAATTACATCCACTCAGAAAACCTTTTTTTCATCTATTTTTGAACTTCCCATGAAGCCACAGAAGCCGTTAGAGCCGAGCAAATAACCCCTCACCAGTAATTTATTCAATTTGTTCCCTTTCAGCTTCATTTAGAATTTGGGAAGAGGTTTTGTTACACTCTGTGGTTACAGCAATTAAATGGAAGAGGTCAGGACAGGCTCTTCCATCATCTCTAACTCAGGGTGCACAGTCATCAGTTCTATGGGCACATGTGGGACTTTGGTCCCCTGACCCCTTCACCCTCACTCTGCTCA
>NW_020897767.1:963110-972957 GCF_003984885.1 Neopelma chrysocephalum
ACATGTGGGACTTTGGTCCCCTGACCCCTTCACCCTCACTCTGCTCATTAACACCCCTCTGATTGGGAGAATCCCCCAAAATCCCAGCTAAAAGCTGGTGGGGGGGGAAAAAAAGCAATTAAAAAATGCTCTTAGATCATTTTTGACTCAGGGTGCACAGTCATCAGTTCTATGGGCACATGTGGGACTTGGTCCCCTGACCCCTTCACCCTCACTCTGACTGGGAGAATCCCCCAAAATCCCAGCTAAAAGCTGGTGGGGGAGAAAAAAAAGCAAATAAAAAATGCTCTTGGATCATTTTTGACTCGGGGTGCACAGTCATCAGTTCTATGGGCACATGTGGGACTTGGTCCCCTGACCCCTTCACCCTCACTCTGCTCACTGACACCCCTCTGATTGGGAGAATCCCCCAAAATCCCAGCTAAAAGCTGGTGGGGAAGAAAAAAAAAGCAATTAACAAATTCTCTTAGATCATTTTTGACTCAGGGTGCACAGTCATCAGTTCTATTTCCCAAGAAAACAAGAGCTTCAAGTGCAAAATCATCACAGCTGAATGTTGGGGTTCAGCGTCCAAAATGCTCAGAAACAACTTCTGCTATTTGGTTAAAAAAAACCAGAATAAAAAGGCTGTTTGCAGAAAACTAAGGGAGGGAGCTGAGCAGGCAGAAAGGCTGGTGAGGAGGAGATGAAATGGGTTTTCTCAGCTCTGCTGCAGCACTAAGGACGGGGCAGAATTTGGCCTTCGCTACCCACGACTCCCCGATGGGATCTCGGGAGAACTCTGGGAATTCTGAGTTAGAAATCCAGGGAATCTAGGGAAGCACACACAGAGCAGGCCCAGGGCAGTGCCTCACCTGACAGGGAGGGTCCTGTCCCCTTTCCTCCTGTCCATCTCCCTCTGGGGCACCGGGTACCAGCGGAAGTTGAGTTTCCAGTTGAAGCCCCCGTAGGTCATGTCGGACCCTGCCATGTACTCGAACGTGTCGTCGCTGATCACGTCGATGATGGGACACACCACGGTTTTCCTGGGGGAAAAGGCACCTGGATCTGAGCAGGGGACTGAGAGTGGTGTTTTTAGGGTCAGCAGGGGGGATACTGCATGGATTGCATGGGGGTTGTGTGCGAGGAAAAGGGGGGAGAAAAGGAGGAAAGGGGGGAAAAAAGGTGGAAGGGGGAAAAGCAGGGGGAGGAAGGGGTGGAGGGAAGGGGGGAGGAAAAGGGGAGGAAAGGGGGAGGAAAGGGGGAGGAAAGGGGGAGGAAAGGGGGAGGAAAGGGGGAGGAAAGGGGGAGGAAAGGAGGGGAAGAAAGAAAAAAGGAGGGAAAAAGGGAGAAAAAAGAGGTAAAGGGGAAAAAAAGAAAGACGTGGAAAAAAGGGAGGGGAGAAGGGAAAAAATAAAAGAGAAGAAAAAAGGGTGCAAACTGCAGTGAGCTTTGGGGGTCAGACAGACAAGAAGCTGTCACCGGTAACAAGCAGGGGAAAGCTGCCACTGGGGTGGGAACATCCAGACCTTGGGGGATATTATCACATCTTTATTTAGAAATCAGATTCTGTTTCCAGTATCAGAGAATAATCTGATGGATTAAAACCCAACTCTCCCTTTTGAGCTCAGTGAAGTGTCTGAACCTTGATTTCTGGCACGGGAAGAGCTTGGAGCTGATCCCTGCCCCCGGAGCCAGGGGTCCCCTCACCTGTCCTCCTTGATCCTGGCCAGCAGAGGCTCCAGCCAGCCCAGGGTGCACTCACAGTGGGCATCCAGGAAGGTGATCACCTGGCCCTTGGAAGCGGCGGCCCCGCGGAGCCGCGCCCGGATCAGCCCCGAGCGCTGCTCCATCCGCAGGATCCTCACCGGCACCTCCAGGCTCCTCACGTAGTTCTCCAAGGAGGCCTTCAGGAACTCTGCCAAACAGAATTGGGGAGGGAAACAGAGAGGAAATGTGGGGTTTAGAGAGGTTCAGCAACTGTCAAGACTTCAAAGGACACACAACCCCCCTCCCGGCTTGTTGGAGCATCTCAGGGGGGTTGGAACGAGATAAGGTCCCTTCCAACCCAACCCAACCCAACCCAACCCAACCCATTCTTGGGTTCTCTGATAAAATCACAGGAATTTTAAGTAAATCACAATCAATTATTTCCTGAAATAGACCAGCAAAGAGTGAATGCAAAACAAAGACCCTTTGGCCAATTTGCCAAGGGTTCGATCCAAAAAGGGCCATTTTGGATGAATTTCACTGTTTGAATTCCTCAACTCCTTTTAGGAAAAATTAGAGTTACTTGGCTAAAATCTTCCTCCACCTTCTGGAACAGAGAACCATTAAGCCACTTAATGATCAGGGAAATGCAGGAGAGTAATTAGAGTTCAGTTAATGCTCCATGAGGCAGAACTAAAGGACGGAGTCGCTGCATCCTCTGTCCCTGGAGCAGCTGCAGCTCCAGGTTGTATTTGCCATTAGGCACATTTGGCTACTCCAGGATAATTTATCATCCCATTGATTCCATTTAAAGAACGTTGTGTGATTCCTTTTGCAGGTAATATGAGTTTCACATGGAGAGAGTTTTCTTTCTAAAGCCTGGGTTTAAAAAAAGAACAGGGGAAAAAAAAAACAAGAGAAAAAGAAATGAACCCCAAATAGGAGCAATGCAGGCAGGGGTTGGAATGAGATGGTCTTTAAGGTCCCTTCCAACCCAAACCATCCTGGGATTCCAGGAAATTGGCTCAGTGTGGATATTCAGGGAAATCTGAATCACAGAATGAGGAGGCTGAGAGACAGGGAGAGATGTGGAAAAGGACTGGCCTTTAGAGGAACGTGAAACATGAAACTGCAGGGCAAAAAAAGCACTGATGGAATTCTGGATACAACCTCAGAGCCCCTTCCAGGGCCTAAAGGGGCTCCAGGAGAGCTGGAGAGGGACTGGGGACAAGGCATGGAGGGACAGGACACAGGGAATGGGTTTAAGCTGAATAAGGGTTGGTTTAGGCAGGATATTGGGAAGGAATTCTTGGCTGGGAGGGTGGGGAGGCCCTGGCCCAGGTTGGGCAGAGAAGCTGTGGCTGCCCCTGGATCCCTGGAAGTGTCCAAGCCCCATCCAACCCGCCCTTGGACACTTCCAGGGACGGGGCAGCCACAACTACTGGACATGATAAAAAACTGGAAGCACATTCAAAAAAAACCCAAAAAACCAAGAAACGCCAAAATCTGAGCAGCACCAACCCCCAGCCCCCCTCCACCCCCCTGCTCGGGGGGACCCTCAGGCTGGCACTGAGAGAAGCCCTGGGGTGGGAATTGCTGTGTCACATGAGACAGAGCAAGGTCTGAAGAGATAACTCAGAATGGATGCTCTGAGCAAAAAATAAAGAACCACAAGTCAAGGACTAGTGGAAGATAACACTTTACCAAAGAATGCTGACACACTGACACAAAAGAACATGAAGCAAGAGCACAGGGAAATAAGGAGCACCAAAAATGCTAACACACACACATAATATATGTATATAAATAATATACACACACACACATAGATAGACATAAGGAAGGAACACGGAGAGATGAGGGGAAAGAGAAGGGCCAGAGTCCAGAAACTCCTGCCAAATATATGTTGGAGGCAGCAAAACTAAGGAAAGCTCAGAAGTTTACCTGAGGGAGAAGAGCAAAAAGACGACCCCTGAGGCTGAAGTAACAGGATGTGCCACCGAGATTCTCCCCAAAATGATGACCCAGCCCCTGACTGTGCCCTAACTCCACCTGCCATGAATATTATAACTAGATGTTGTAATAATATGAATATGCATGTAAAGATGATGTAATCTCTTGCAAAAATTGTATAAATAGTTGTCCCAGTTAGAACAGCTGGGACCAGTTCATCACTGGATGGGTGCAACCCTAAACTGTGTATTCCAGAGCCTTCCATGCCATTGCCCAGAAACTGTTCTCAACAGACCATTGACACCCTCTGCCCAGAGCAGCCCTGAGCCCTCAGGCTGTAAACTGGGTGTTCAGAGGCCTGAGAGACAGGAGGGTGCTCCTGTCCTCACACCCAGGGTGGAACTGTGAGACAGGAGGGTGCTCCTGTCCTCACACCCACTGTGGAACTGTGAGACAGGAGGGTGCTCCTGTCCTCACACCCAGTGTGGAACTGTGAGACAGGAGGGTGCTCCTGTCCTCACACCCACTGTGGAACTCCCCACCCTGAGGGAGGGACTGGGCATTCCTGCCTGAACTGGAGGATAGATAATCCTGGAGTCTTGGGACTTTTTTAACCACTCGTGGGATCCAGAGGAAGACTGCAGAGCACCACTCTCAACCAGACTGCAACCACCACTTCTCACCAACAGGTTTTTTCCCCTCTCCCTTTACTTTGGGCTCAGGGGGCCCAAGGAACCCCACTCTGTTCCTGCCCCAGGGTGCTGGGTTATACATTTGGGTTTTGAGGGTTAAGACCAACTGTTTGTCTGTATAATCGTACTTATTGTATTATTTCATTAAATTGTTATTCTGACTTATAATCTCTCCTTTGAGTTGGGTTCATTTCCCCTGCTGGTTTGCCTTTAAACCAGCACAACAGTCCAACTTCTCACTGATTACTTGGGAACTCTTTGCCCAGCGCGAGCTGGGAGTTCATAAATCCCTCGCTGCTTAAAGACTAAAGATCATCTCTGAGCAGTTCCTCTGAGCCTTTTGGGGCACGAAATGGGCATCACCCCCAGCCCCACCTCTCTCGCTGGCGTCGTCCACCAGGATGATCTCGCGGAGCAGGCGCGGGGGCGAGCGGTTAATGACGCTGGCCACGGTGCGCAGCAGGGTGCTCCACGCCTCGTTGTGGAACACGATCACCACGCTGGTGTTGGGCAGCTCCTCGGGGTACACCTTCGTCTTGCACCTGCCCCCAAGCAGAGAAAAAACACAGGGAAAGGGAGGTCAGTGTTTAAAATATCCCCAAAGGGCTCTACTGATGAGTGCCAGGTCCTGCACTTTGGCCACAACAACCCCCGGCAGCTCCAGGCTGGGACAGAGTGGCTGGAGAGCAGCCAGGCAGGAAGGGAGCTGGGAGTGGGGATGGACAGGGAGCTGAACAGGAGCCAGAGTGTGCCCAGGGGGACAAGAAGGCCAATGGATCCTGGCCTGGCTCAGGAACAGTGTGGCCAACAGGGCCACGGAAGTGATTCCTGCCCTGGACTCAGCGCTGGTGAGGCCACCCCTGGAGTGCTGTGTCCAGCTCTGGGCCCTCAGCTCAGGAAGGACATTGAGGTCCTGGAGCAGGTCCAGAGAAGAGCAACAAGGCTGGGGAAGGGACTGGAGCACAAGTGCTGTGAGGAGAGGCTGAGGGAGCTGGGGGGGCTCAGCCTGGAGAAGAGGAGGCTCAGGGGAGACCTCCTCACTCTCTGCAACTCCCTGACAGGAGGGGGGAGCCAGGGGGGGGTTGGTCTCTTTTCCCAGGCAACTCTCAGCAAGACAAGAGGGCTCAGGGTCTTCAGCTGTGCCAGGGGAGGTTTAGGTTGGAGATTAGGAAGAATTTCTTTGCAGAGAGGGTGATCAGCCATTGGAATGGGCTGCCCAGGGAAGGGGTGGATTCTCCATCCCTGGGGTGTTTAAGATCACACTGGATGTGGCATCAGTGCCATGGGCTGGGAACCTCAGTGGTGCTGGATCAAGGGTTGGACTTGATGATCTCAGAGGTCCCTTCCAACCCAGCTGATTCTATGATTCTCTGAAAAGGGGCTGGGAAGCAGCCACGAAACCACCCCAGGGAAACCCGCCGTGTCCGGGTGGTTGAAGGGGATGGAGAGGAAGGGAAGAGGCAAACTGGAGACACAGGCACTGAAACATGACTTGCTGTGAGGGGAGGCTGCTCTGCATAGGAAGGTTTGGCTTTTAGCATCCCTCTGGAGGAAGTGAGACATCGATTAGTTTTCACTGAACTGCCTCACAACAATTTTCCCGAGTCTCTGATTCACTTCAGAAGTTAAACAGCAAAGAACACAAGCACACAGTGGATGTACCACCACTATTCCTGCTCTCAAAGCCATTCCCATTGGCAAGAAGTGCGATGGAAAACAAGCACAGCCCCAGCCAAAGGTGACTGATCTGTACCCTGAGCTCCACCTCACTCCTGGCTGGGCACAGTCACGCTCTGCCCCTGGTGCTCATCCACCTCTTTGGGCTTGACACCTCTTTCCCTGAAGGAATTTCCCCAATATCCAACCTGAGCCTCCCCTGGCACAGCCTGAGGCCGTTCCCTCTCCTCCTGTCCCTTGTTCCCTGGGAGCAGAGCCCGACCCCCCCCGGCTCCCCCCTCCTGTCAGGGGGTTGCAGAGCCAGAAGGTCCCCCCTGAGCCTCCTTTGCTCCAGGCTGAGCCCCCCCAGCTCCCTCAGCCCCTTCCCAGCTCCATGACACAGCTTCCCACAGCCTGTTCTCCCACTGCACCTCCGAGCCCCTGCCCAGGGACTGTGAGCACACGACAGATAAAACCCTTCACTGAAACCAAACAGTGACTCACAAACTCATTTTTCCACTTCAGAAATCCAGCCCGTGCTGAAGAATTGATGGATCAGTCTCCTGCTCCTCACAGGTTCCCAGGCACTCGGGTTCCCTCCCTCCCCCCTGCACTGTACAATACCCACTGATTGTTGTTAACTCACACAGCACTGGAATCCCTGTCCCACAATCCCTGTTTTCCTTCCTGCAGCCACCAGCTGCCACCTTATGAATACACATGGAGCCAAGGCAGCTGTTTGAGTGGCAGAAAAACATGTTTCCCCATGATCAGTGACGTGGAAACAGAGCAAAACTCTCCCTGTTCCCCGCTCTTCCCACGGGATGTGGGCAAATTGTGGGAGCAGCAGGGTTTGCACCAGGATTTTCACAGAACTGCAGAATTTCAGACTGGTTTGGGTGGGAAGGGACCTTAAAGCTCATCCAGTGCCATGGACAGGGACACATTCCACCAGCCCAGGTTGCTCCAACCCCACCCAACCTGGCCTTGGACACTTCCAGGGATCCAGGGGCAGCCACAGCTTCTCTGCCCAACCTGGGCCAGGGCCTCCCCACCCTCCCAGACAGGAATTCCTTCCCAGTATCCCATCTCTCCCTGCCCTCTGGCAGTGGGAAGCCATTCCCTGTGTCCTGTCCCTCCAGGCCCTGCTAAAACATGATCTCATACAGGGAATATTTCCAATTTTTGAGAGAGCCCTGCCCCTTGCAATTCCCAGTGACTCCTGGGGCAGGAAGGACTCTGCTCCAGAGGGGCTGGAGCAGCCTGGGGGGACACAGGGACTGGCCTGGGATGAGCTGCTGAGGAAAAGCAGGGCTGATATAACACTGGGCTCCCTTAAATGTGTCGGTCCCACGTGTTTTCCTGAAGTGCATCCCATGGGACAAATGGATTAGAGGTGAACACCACAAAATAAACCCATTTACCCTCCTTTATCTGGGCTGAGTTGCAGGAACAGCAAATAGTGGTCTCACCTAAAAAATCAAGGCAGGGCTTCCTGCCCTGAACAGGGATTTGGGGCATGGGAAGATTTTCATGGATGTTTCACCAGGGAAATTCTCACAGACATTGGTTTCCAGTCCTGAACTGCTCCTTCCTGAGCCTTTCCCCCCACCCTGGGACCACCCCTCAAGGGTTCTGCTTCACAGAATCCAACACTAAACTGTAGCACCACATTCAAGCCACGATTCCTCTCTAAAAAAATCACATTTCTGCTCAGAAGTGGATGCTCCTAAGCACAAATACTCACACAGGAGCTACTTTCAACCTACATTTCAGTAAGAAAATCCAATTATAATGGTCTAGCAGTTTGGAGACAAGCACTTGCAACCTTACTCAGCCAGAAAAGATTGAAGATGGATTTCTTCCCTTGCTGCAGAAAATACTTAGAAATAAAATT
The DNA here is from genome assembly GCF_003984885.1 of Neopelma chrysocephalum. Lineage (NCBI taxonomy): Eukaryota > Metazoa > Chordata > Aves > Passeriformes > Pipridae > Neopelma > Neopelma chrysocephalum. The sequence goes on from NW_020897767.1 coordinate 970,998, forward strand.
AAGCATTTCTCTGTTGACTTAAACTGGTTCAAGGTTTAATCAATAGCTACTTCAAATTAGAGCTGGCACTGATTAAAATCTTTAAGTTGGCCATTCCCAACAGGACTCAGGCAGTCAGGGGACATTCTTTGGGAGACAACTCTGGACATAATGGGAGGCAAATTAAGATGGAGACACCCATCTGATTTATCAGCTTTACACCCCAAAAACACCCATCTGATTTATCACCTTCACACTCCAAAAACACCCATCTGATTTATCATCTTCACCCCAGTAACACCCATCTGATTTATCAGCTTTACACCCCGATAACACCCATCTGATTTATCACCTTTACACCCCAATAACACCCATCTGATTTATCACTTTCACACCTCTCCCAGCTCAAGATCTCCCCTGATACAGCAGCACCCACAAACTTCATCACAAACTTCCCACGTCCAGCAAGAGTATTTTTTTTTTATTTTCTATTTTTTTTAATTTAATTTCCCACCCCAAACCCTGCAGCAGAACCTTGCACTGATAAAGGGAAAAGCACAGTGAGTGCAAACCTGTGCCCGTGTCAATAAAAATCAGTCTCTGTGTCACACACTAAACATATTAAACCATAAAATCATATTCTTCCTTAAGAGCAAAGCATTATAAATTGGCTTTTGGAACAATTTGCTACTCCCTAAAGACAGAGGATGTACAGAAAGCTTCTGTCTGAGGAGGAAAATGGGGAAATTATTTTTCTCAATGCTTTCTGTCCTTTCACCAGAGAAGACAAAAACTTCTTTTCATCAGGAAAATGCATTTAGACACATTTCCCTCAGTGTTAAACAGCCCTTCTCCCTCCAGCTGAGCACAACCAGTCACTGAGGTGAATATTCCTGTTCTCCTTCTGTTCTTTGCGGGCATTTGGGAATAAAATCCAGGCAAAAAAAGCATTAACTTCATTTAAAATCTCATGGGAGCCTGAAGGATTTCACTTCAATCAAAGCATAATAAGCAAGACTTGAGCCAAGTGACAATTCAGTTCAAAAAGCCAAAGTAATGGGACATTTTAGAAGACCTGATCACTTGTGAATAAGTGATTAATTTTGCTTTTATTTATCACAATTTTTATTGGCTATAAGCTGCTGTACCTATAAATCAGGCCAGGGGATTTACAGAATAGGGAAACAGGGCAAAAAATGAATTGGAAAAAGATAAAATCCAATAAACACAAGGTTTCTGTAACAGTTATGTGGGGGGAAAAAAAATCCCACCTCTAAAAATTTACTTCCAAAAGTACAAAGTTTGGATAACACTCCACACACAAAATTCCAGTTGGAGATTCTCTGGAATTCTCTGGAATTCTCTGTTATGCAGAAGTTTTCCTCTGTATATTCCACTGAAAATAATTCAATGGACTTGGTGAAACTCCCCCTTGAGCTCTGCCACAGCCCCCAAGTCACCACACAAACTTCAGGCTTCCCTCACAAATTATAAGTTGCTAAAATCAAAAATCAAAATAAAAAATCCTCCAAGCCCCCTTCAGCTTTTAAGTCATCACAAAAATCCTTGATAGGTGTTCCAGAAAATGTCTAGGGACAAAAGGAAAGGAAAGCCACATCCTGCAGGGAGATTTTGGCACTGGCAGCATTTTCTCTTTATCAGCTGTAAAATGTCATTTTTTAACGGCTGACAGCAGAAATTTGTAAAGCAGACATTGATGGTTTTATCTTTTCAAAACCTCGGGAATAAAGTTTTCCCTGAAGATCAAAATATTTAAATTATCCCAGGTGATAAGAGGCACAAGAGGGTGTTTTGTTAGGGAGAAGTGAAGGTTCCAGGGAGAGCTGAGAGCCTAAAGGGGCTCCAGGAGAGCTGGAGAGGGACTGGGGACAAGGGAGGGAGGGACAGGGAAGGGAAGGGAAGGGGAGAGGGTGAGAGAAGAGAAGAGAAGAGAAGAGAAGAGAAGAGAAGAGAAGAGAAG
>NW_020897767.1:972967-973277 GCF_003984885.1 Neopelma chrysocephalum
GAAGAGAAGAGAAGAGAAGAGAAGAGAAGAGAAGAGAAGAGAAGAGAGCTGTGAAAAACAGATATATGTTCACAGATATATGTTCCCACTGCCAGAGGGCAGGGATAGGTGGGATATTGGGAAGGAATTCCTGGCTGGGAGGGTGGGGAGGCCCTGGCCCAGGTTGGGCAGAGAAGCTGTGGCTGCCCCTGGATCCCTGGAAGTGTCCAAGGCCAGGTTGGAGCAGCCTGGGATAGTGGAAGGTGTCCCTGCCCATGGCAGGGGGTGGGATGAGCTGATCTTTAACATCCCTTCCCACCCAAACCATTCC
>NW_020897767.1:978277-983780 GCF_003984885.1 Neopelma chrysocephalum
GGAATGGTTTGGGTGGGAAGGGATGTTAAAGATCAGCTCATCCCACCTCCTGCCATGGGCAGGGACACCTTCCACTAACCCAGGTTGTTCCAACCTGGCCTTGGACACTTCCAGGGATCCAGGGGCAGCCACAGCTTCTCTGCCCAACCTGGGCCAGGGCCTCCCCACCCTCACAGCCAGCAATTCCTTCCCAATATCCCATCTAAACCAGTTTGAACACATTCCCTGTGTCCTGTCCCTCCATCCCTTGTCCCCAGTCCCTCTCCAGCTCTCCTGGAGCCCCTTTAGGCCCTGGAAGGGTCTCTCAGCTCTCCCTGGATCCTTCTCTTCTCCAGGGGAACCCCCCCAGCTCTCCCAGCCTGGTTCCACAGCTCCAGCCCTTGGAGCATCTCCACGGCCTCTCTGGACCTGCTCCAGCAGCTCCACGTCCCTCCTGACACAGGAACAACGTGAAGGTTTAAACACCACAATGGTCTGATGAGAAAATGATAATAATCAAAGACATCAGGACTTCTCTGGCTGGAGACTCTCAGGTGCCTTTTGCAAACAATGGCCATTCCTAAAATAAAACCATAGAAAAGGCAGCAATTTGGGAGTGTGGAGTTAATGGCTGAGTTCTTTGTACTATTGCAAGGTCAAATTAAAACCTGCTGCCAGGATGGAGTGTAATTGCTGCTGGGAATTGTTGTGCCAAGGAGACCTGCAGGAGCAGGCACTCAGTGAGTTTGGAGCTCCCAGCTCTGTGTTCTCAGCTTCCTACTGCTTTTTACAGTCCGAATTTTTATACCACAGCTGTGGAAAAGGAAGGGAAAAACCTTCCTGAATGATCCCACCTGGTTCTGTCGTTTTTGATGGGGAATCAACTCATGAATCTCTCTGGAAATCCCCCCAAAACAAGCAGGTGACCCCTCACTGGTGGCTCCAAATGTGTGCCCAGAAACACAGAAATAAACTTTCAACCTACAGCCTCAGACAAACAACCAGCAGAGTTTAAGTGAATCCCCAGACCGAGTTCATCTTCCAAAATACCCACTAATTAAGGTTTTGCATGATTTAGTTTTCCAACTGGAAGGATCCATGTTTATCACCCTCACTGGTGTCCCTGCCCACGGCAGGGGGTGGAATGAGATGGGCTTTAATGTCCCTTCCCACCCAAACCACCCTGGGATTCGGGGATTTTAGAACATTTAAAGGATATTTTTATTATTTTTCATTATTCTTTGTACCCTGGAGCAGCACAAACAAACAACAAACCAAGAGAAGTTTAGCTCAGAGTTAATTTGAGGGGCACAACCTCCTTGTGGGGAAGGAGTTTTTTCCCCTGAGACTGACCCTGCCCTCATCCCATAAAATTTAACACAAGATAAATCACATTTCTGTTGCATCCTCTGCCTTATCTTATTTGTGGTTCACAACTCTGAAGGTTTTTTTTTGTTTTATCTTTTTTTTAATACACCCTCAAAATGTCACAGCAACTTCTGTATCTACAGAAAGTCCCAAACATTCCCTAAAGAAAATTATTTCAGGAATAACCATTTAATTAAAGCTGACATAAGCAGCAGTTTGAAGGCAGTTGAAGAAATCCCCATTGTAGCAGTGGTATAATGTTTTCCTTAAATACAATCATCTCCAAAACCTCCCAAAAGTAACAATTAACATATAAAAAACCCACTTTGTGCATTTTCTATAAGGAATATTTTACCTACAGGTAGACTCAGGAGTCCTAGAAATTGTCAACATACAGTGAAAAAATTAAAAATACTTGAACCACTGAAACAAAAGGGAGAAAAAAAAGAATATTTAAAATTCTGACCAAACACAACTGTCACTCGGGTTTTTTGGGGATGTATAGAAATGCCTCCAGCATCCTTAAAATGAAAGAACAAAGGGATTCTTGAAGTATAGCAAATACAATATATAAATATCAAGGCTTTTTACACAGCACATCTCTCAATTCCATTGTCTTGTCATGTCACATTTAGGGATTAAAGTGTCAACCCCTCAGGAGTGCTCAGATCCCTCCACAATGGACACCCTGGATATGGGATCCTGGAGGAAATGTTTATCCAGGATCCACATCCTTCCCCCTCCAAAGGGAACCAGAGCTCTGAGAAGTCAGAACAACCAAAAAAAGCCACCAAAAGCCTCTTCCCACCCCAGTTCTGACCAGTGGAGCTTCTCCTTCATGGAGCCAACTCCAAACCCCTCCATGGATAACATCAGCCCCAACAGGAGGGCAGGTTCAGCCTGGATATTTGGGAATGTTTTCCATGGGAAGGGGTGGAAGGCTTGGAAGGGGCTGCCCAGGGCAGAGGTGGAGTCCCCATCCCTGGAGATGTTCAAAAACCTGAATGTGGTTCAGTGGAAACCGTGGGGTTGGAGTCAATGAGCTGAAAGGTCTTTTCCAACCTCAACAATTCCCTGATTCCATAACTCAGTGAAAGAAACATTTCCCAGTGACACCACACGTGTCCCAGCAGGGAGAACCACCCAGGTCACCACGGAGTGCAACGTTTGACAGAACAAGCTCCACAAAAACACCTCAAGCATGTGACAAAAAACCACCTTCAGATGATCAGGAGACTCTGACCCACCACCAAACCAGCCCCTGCCAGAGTCACAGCACATCCCACTCAGAATTACAGCTCCCACCAAGGAGCAAAATGAGGCAAAATTGCCATTTTATGGAGTTTTAAAACTGGAAAATTCAAGGCAGTTAAATTTTAAGACCGTCAGAAGTGGAACAAACTGCTGAACTCACAAGGACCAGGCCCCCAAAATGCTCTATTTAAACTCCTGTTTTCCACTGGAGGAGCAGAGAAGGGAGATTGGAGCTCCATAAAGGCTGAAACAGGAGAATTTAACGTGGTTCAATTATTCCTAAACCACGAAAGACTGACAAGGTTTTTATTACAAAGGGCTCTTATCACTTAATGGGGAAAGGCTTTGCTGACTGAAGTTTTATTTGGTTTTCAGATCTCAGGGCTACACAGAGAACACTGTGCTGGTAACTCAGCAGGATCATCTCTGTGCCTGGGACACCTCCTGCTGAATTCCCTGGGATAATTCCACAGGATGTGCTGCTTTAAGGTCCCTTCCAACCCAACCCAAATCCATGGTTCTGTGGTTATGGAGATCTCCCTGGTTTGGGTGGGTTTGGGGGGTGGTTGGTGGGTCTTTTATGGTTTTGGGCTTTATTTCAGTCACTTGTCACAGTCCCCAAACACTTTTATTGCCCTCAGAGGAGCCAGGACACCCCCCAAGCAGAGAATCTGATCCCCTGAGCAGCTCCACGAGACAAACCTGGACAAAACAGCTGGAGAGGGAGCTGGGATAAGGGATGGAGGGACAGGACACAGGGAATGGGTTCCCACTGCCAGAGGGCAGGGAGAGATGGGATATTGGGAAGGAATTCCTGGCTGGGAGGGTGAGGAGGGACTGGAATGGATTTCCCAGAGAAGCTGTGGCTGCCCCTGGATCCCTAGAAGTGTCCAAGGCCAGGTTGGACGGGGCTTGGAGCAACCTGGGCTGGTGGAAGGTGTCCCTGCCCATGGCAGGGGTTTGGAATTAGATGATCCTTTAAGTCCCTTCCAACCCAAACCATGCTGGGATTCCAAAATTTCTCAATTTATCCACTTGCACCAGAATTTCCAAACTAGTTTATACTGGGATTCCTTTCAAGGAATGAATTTGGGTAACTTTTTGTGAATTTGAAGTGGCCACTCCCTTGTGCTGATGGGAGAATGGGGCACCCCAGGCCCCTCTGGGGGGGTCACTCCTGCAGAGCTCTGGGGAAAAGTCCCTTTTCTCCCACTCAGCCAAAAATATTCCTTTTCCAAAGCACTCCTGCAGCTTTTTTTTTATTTTTTTTCACACAGCCCTGGACTGAGGAATGAGCAGCTGGAGGGAGGAAAAGGTTTATCCTCTCAAGATTCAAACCAGCCCAACACAGACATGAACTCCAAACACAAAGAGGGAACAGGGGCTGTGCAGTCATGGAATCATGGAATGGTTTGGGTTGGAAAGGACCTTAAAGCCCATCTTGTCCCATCCTTTTCCTTCCCAACACCTCCCACCAGACCAAGTTGGGTCTAGAACAGAACCTGCTGCACCAAAAACCCTCTGATTTCATCTAAAAAAATTTACAAAAGAAGGGAAGAAAACATTGGGAAGATACACTTGGAATTGGAAGGGCAGGAATGGAGCAACTTAGGAGTTAAACACTTCCAACATTTCCAGCTTTGGTCCAGCCCTGACAATAAAGTCATGAAGTACAATGCAAAAGGATGGATTTCCACAGTAAAAATTGTATTATGCTTTAATTAAACAGAGATGGAGAGCGAAAAAAGCTTCAGATAAGGCAAGAGAGACAATTAGGGAAGGGAAAAATGCACAGGGAATAATTAATGGGATGTGTGAAATGAACTTGTGTCCAATCTGCAGGTGCTGATCCCTCAGTGGGGGGGGAAAACAGGGAAGGATATAAAGGATACCAATCTCCCCAGCTGCAGCACAGCAAAGCATTCCACTCTTTTAAATTGAAAAAAAACAAGCATTTAACATAAAATATCCAAAAACTTTGTCCATGTGACAGTATTTTGTCTCACAAAAGGGTGGGGGATGTTCAAGAGAAAAAATAAAATTAAATAAGTATAAAAACCCCAACTGCTTGTGCCCTTCTCCCTTCAAATGTGAGCTGTTGGCTAAAATTAACAATATTCTGTTCATACCTTCAGGACAGACCCACACGAGTTTCTCACACACCAATTTATTCCAAAACATCAACCAAAAAGCTAAAAAGAACCATTATAAAGTCCTCAATGCAGTGGGTAGGAGGGAAAAAGTCGTATTTCAACAACTAATCTGACAGCTGGAAGTTTCCAGGCAGCTCTAAAATCCAGTCCTACCACCCTCTGCACTGAATGAGCCCATTGCTGGCAGCAAGGGGGAAAATAATCCCCATTTTATCAGCATTGTGTCATTTTTCTGTCACCCTCTGCAGCTGAAAAGCCCTGCTGATGTCTCCCAATATCCCTGTGGTTGTGCCAGTGAGCAGAGGTTTAAAACACCCACTGAGCAATTCCCCTCAACACTAAATCCACACCCCAGCTCAGCTCAGAACGCTGGGCCCAGGTACAAAACTATATAAAAATAATATAATAAAATATAAAAATATAAAAATAATAAAATATAAAAATATAAAAATAAAAATAAATATAAAAATAAAAATATAAAATTAAAAATATAAAAATATAAAAAATAAAATATAAAAAATAAAATATAAAAAATAAAATATAAAAAATAAAATATAAAAAATAAAATATAAAAAATAAAAATAAAAATATAAAAAATAAGAATTAAAAATTAAAAATTAAAAATTAAAAAATAAAAAATAAACATATAAGAATATAAAAATATAAAAATAATATAAAAATATAAAAAGATAAAAATATATAAAAATATAAGAATATAAAAGTATAAAAATATAAAAATATAAAAATAT
>NW_020897767.1:983880-984954 GCF_003984885.1 Neopelma chrysocephalum
TAAAAATTAAAAATATAAAAATTAAAAATATAAAAATTAAAAATATAAAAATTAAAAATATAAAAATTAAAAATATAAAAATTAAAAATATATAAATTAAAAATATATAAATTAAAAATATAAAAATTAAAAATATAAAAATTAAAAATATAAAAATTAAAAATATAAAAATTAAAAATATAAAAATATAAAAATATAAAAATATAAAAATATAAAAATATAAAAATATAAAAATATAAAAATAATGCTGAAATGAGCTATTAAAAAAAGCTGAAATGAATTTTCATCCTTCAAACTTGAATTTTTTTATTGCATCCACTTGTTAGAACAAGAACCTTGTGCTTTGAACTTGTAAGTCTAAAAGATTTCCTCAATATTACTAAAGGTTTTCCTGCTGCTTTCTAACCCAGCGTTTTTTTAAATGGATAAATGGCAGAAATCACAGGATCCTGGAATGGTTTGGGTTGGAAAAGACCTTAAAGCCCATCCTGTTCCACCCAGGTTGCACCAAGCCCCATTCCAAAACCAGGAATGAAATTATATTGTAGGAAACACAATAAAACTTCCCATTGCTCCTTCCTGCCAACTCTGAGTGACAGATTTTCCCTTTACTTGGAAAATAACACGGATTTGACTTCACTTTAACCACAGAACTACTGACAACATTTCAAAACACCACACGCAGAAAAGAAGACTTTTTTTCCCCTCCTTTGCCAAATTTTTAGTTAAGTTGTTGCACCAAATTCCTGATCTGTGTAAACTCAATGGGATTCAGACACAGACCATGTGCAGAACATGAAATTCCATTTTTAGGAGACACAAATCCCAGATTTAAAGGTGTTTTTCCAGACCCATTTCACTCCAAACCAGCTTAACAACCTTCCTCCTGATATCTGGGATTTAAACCACTTAATAATAAGAATTAATGGGAATTTAGGAAACAACATTGCTCCGGGAAGGAATATCTGTCAGTGTGCTGGAAAACCAGGACATTTTCTGGCTGGAGCTTTTTTTTTTTACTTTTCTATTTACTTTTTCTATTTATTCTTTATGTTCGAAATTTCCTCTTTACTT
>NW_020897767.1:984964-987153 GCF_003984885.1 Neopelma chrysocephalum
GTTCGAATTTTTCTCTTTACTTTTTCTATTTATTTTTTATGTTCGAAATTTTCTCTTTACTTTTTCTATTTATTTTTATATATTCGAATTTTTCTCTTTATTTTTTCTATTTATTTTTTATATTCGAAATTTTCTCTTTACTTTTTCTATTTATTTTTTATATTCGAAATTTTCTCTTTACTTTTTCTATTTATTTTTTATATTCGAATTTTTCTCTTTACTTTTTCTGTTTATTTTTTTAATTTCAAAATTTTCTCTTTACTTTTTCTATTTATTTTTTTATATACGAAATTTTATATTTACTTTTTACCTTTAATTTTTTATATTCAAAATTTTATATTTACTTTTTACCTTTAGTTTTTTATATTCAAAATTTTCTGTTTACTTTTTACATTTCCATTTCCATATTCACTTTTCTATTTACTTTTTACATTTATTTTTTTATATTCAACATTTTCTCACTGGGTTCAAACCAGTGAGACCACCAGGGCCAGGATGTGATTACCTCCATATTATCAACATGTAAATATATTATAATATATATATTATAACATCCATTGATTATATTGAAGTTTGCCCTCAGAGAACGACTCTGCCACAGAAATTTCCCCTCAATTTAAGAGTTGTGGGATGAAAACCCACAAATCAACTGGATTTGTTGCCACAACACCCAAATCAACTCTTTACATTTGATTTCCCAACAAACTGGTGCCAGGATTCCAGGGAATACCCACTATTAAAGCTTCCTGGGCTGTAATAATAATAATAATAACAATAATAATAATAATAATAATAATATTTATTATATATAATATTTACTATTATATATAAATATTATATATTTATTATTATTATTATTAAATTAAGGATATTTGCTCCTGTTGGTGCAGGGTCTACAGGGCTGGAGGGACAAATGTGCCCATGGAAACCCCAAAAAAATCAAAGCCTCCTTTCCTAAACTTGGCCAGACACCAAACTTTTCTTACAGCACCCAAATATTTCCTTCACTTGCTCCCCACCACCATAACACAGATATTTTATCTTTATAAATATATAAATACATTAAATAAGCGAATTTCCTCCCACACTGAGCTTTCTTCACAGTAGCACTTTAATAATTTTTACTAATTTCTGCATAAAAGGCAGCAAAATAACACTAAATATTTGTCACCACTTCATTACAATCTAAAACACCACAAGGAGAATTATTCAGGTTGCAAAGACCAGCACTCAAGATTCCAATGTCACCTCCTTGCTCACACTAATTAATTAATTAATCACATTTTCTTTGCAATTACTGGTTCAATCACGGCCCACGCTCCTCATAGGATTGTTCAGAGAGCAAGATTTTACTTCCCCCCAGCTTTATGTATTATACAATATATAAATATAATATATAAAATATATAAAATATATAAAATAATTTAATATATAAAATAAATAAAATATAAAAAATAAAAATAAAAATATAAAAATATAAAAATATAAAATATTTAAAAATAAAAAATATAAAAAATATAAAAAAATATAAAAAATACTACATATTTTACTCTTAATCTGGGCAAAAAACTGCCAAAATCTGCCAAAAAACCCAGTTTTCCAAACAGAATAGACTTGGTTTAACCAGCATTTTGAATCTGAAATTCAAGATTAGAGAGTTTTCTGTCACAAAGTCGATGCCGCTTCAAATTCCTCGGTGGCGAATGAATCCTTCCTCTCTAATTATTAATTAAATGGCTTCAAATTACCGCAACAATTTAAATTTCTATTCCTGTATCGATTCTTTTGGTGTCTCGTTTAACACCCTTTTGGGAAACCCGTAATTTGATGTTTGCAGCTCACCCGCACCCTCAATTAGGGCCATTCAGAGCCCGTAAATGAATTATTAGTGAGACAAAGGTGATGGTTCTTTGTCTGCAGGTGCTTTAAAACAACTCCCTTTCCATCAGGATTTCAAAGCCTGCACTGGGAGCTCCTGAAATTTAAACCACATTTTGAACTCCTGAAGTCAAACACAGAATGTTTCTCCAGGAGAAATAAACGAAGGCGTTTCGTTAAATCTCTGTAACAAAGTGAAAAATTATTCTAGATTTTTTAAATTTCCAGTGACTACTTAATATTTATATTTACAATTTTATATTCACATTTTTCTATTTCCTTTTTCTGTTTACATTTTTCTATTTCCTTTT
>NW_020897767.1:987163-987825 GCF_003984885.1 Neopelma chrysocephalum
TTTCTATTTCCTTTTTCTGTTTACATTTTTCTATTTCCTTTTTCTGTCCACAATTTTATGTTTACTTTTTCTATTTACGTTTTTACATATACTTTTTATACTTACTTTTTCTACTTACGTTTTTATGTTTATTTTTATATTCAAAATTTTACATTTACATTTTTATATTTACTTTTCTCTTCACTTTTTCTATTCACGTTTTTATATTTCCCTCATATTCACAACTTTATATTTGCTTTTTATATTCACGTTTTTATATTTACTTTTCTTATTTACATTTTTCATTTACTTTTTACATTCACATTTTTATATTAACTTTTATAGTCACAATTTTATATTTGCTTTTTATATCCACGGTTTTCTATTTCCTTTTTCTGTCCACGTTTTTCTATTTCCTTTTTCTATCCACAATTTTATATTTCCTTTTTCTGTCCACAATTTCCTATTTCCTTTTTCTATTGACGTTTTTACATATACTTTTTATATTTACTTTTTCTACTGACGTTTTCATATTTATTTTTCTATTCAAAATTTTACATTTACATTTTTATATTTACTTTTCTATTCACTTTCTATATTCACGTTTTTATATTTCCCTCATATTCACAACTTAATATTTCCTTTTTACATTCACGTTTTTATATTCACTTTTCTTATTTACA
>NW_020897767.1:987835-1011923 GCF_003984885.1 Neopelma chrysocephalum
ATATTCACTTTTCTTATTTACATTTTTCATTTCCTTTTTACATTCACATTTTTATATTTACTTTTATAGTCACAATTTTATATTTGCTTCTTATATTCACGGTTTTATATTCACTTTTTATATCCACAATTTTTTATTTACTTTTTATATTTCCATTTTTATATTTAAATTTCCCAGCAATAAACCCAGCAACATTTCAATATATCACTTAACTGGCCATTTAAGCCCCTTGCAACCCAAACCACCCCACGAAACACGAAGACAACCCAAGCTGCTGAGAAAACACCGAGGCAGCACTGAAAGTACTTCAGCTCCTGGGATTTTTTTGACTTGAAAAATCATTTAGACAAACATCCCCAAAGCCAAATATTTAAAATAAATAAATCTATTTAATTTCCGAGGTGCTGGAGGTGGCACTCACCCCTGAGGGCGGGCAGCAGAGACCTCTCCTTCTTGTCATCACACTTGTTGCACTCGCTGAAGTAGAGCAGCAGGAACACGTCCAGCAGCACCCACAGCAGGGACGTGGCCACAACCACCTTGCAGTAAATGAACCTCCTCATCCTCCGCTGGGATCGGGCTCCGGAGCCGGGAAACACCGGGAAGGGGCTGAGGGATCACAGGGATAAAACCCGCCCTGGGAGCGGGGATGAGCTGCCCTCTGCAAGGGAATAAAAACAACACACGGTTACAACCACTGATCTCGTTGCTTTACTGACCATTAGCTTATGTTAGCACACAAATTTGCAGTTCCCTCAACGTGTTTATAATGCTGTTTTAGGTCTCTGAACACTACAAGAGAGTTAATTTTTATCTTGCCAAAAAATATTTTGGCCCCCACCTGGCCACGACCTCGTGAAGGAACAGTGAGTCAGTCACAGACACAACCTGGCTCGTGCCTGAAATAGGAAATTGGGCAAAGAAAGGGAAGGGTGAGGCCTCCATGTCTGATTCTCCCAGGGCTGGAGAATCCAGGTGGGTTCCCCTGGAGAAGGGAAGGCTCCAGGGAGAGCTGAGAGCCCCTTCCAGGGCCTGAAGGGGCTCCAGGAGAGCTGGAGAGGGACTGGGGACAAGGGATGGAGGGACAGGACACAGGGAATGGCTTCCCACTGCCAGAGGGCAGGGAGAGATGGGATATTGGGAAGGAATTGCTGGCTGGAAGGGTGGGGAGGCCCTGGAATAGAACTCCCAGAGAAGCTGTGGCTGCCCCTGGATCCCTGGAAGTGTCCAAGGCCAGGTTGGAGCAACCTGGGCTGGTGGAAGGTGTCCCTGCCCATGGCAGGGGGTGGCACTGGATGGGCTTTAAGGTCCCTTCCCACCCAAACCAGTCTGGGATTCTCTGCTCTCTACCCTGGCTGCAATTTGTGCTCAGTAATTAAAATTTAATTAATGACTGTAATTAAACCTCCCACTCACCATCACAACCTGCACTCCAGGCCAGCACTGGGAGTCCTGCCCCGGCCATGCTCCCAAAGCACCCCCTCAGCACTGAACAGCTGGATAACTTTCCAAGTGCCTATAAAAGAAAACATAAAATGCAATTTTCATGGATCACCGAGGTTGGAAAAGCCCTCCCAGCCCATGGATCCCCCCTGTGCCCGATGCCCCCCTTGTCCCCCAGCCCAGAGCACTGAGTGCCACATCCAGGCCTTCCTGGGACACCTCCAGGGCTGGGCACTCCAAATCTCCCTGGGCAGCCCCTGCCAAGGCCTCACCACCCTTTCCAGGAAAGAATCCTTTACCCATTACAGTTTTCCATCCTGACTCTGAACCCCTCAGCTCTCCAATCCAGCAGCTTTACATTTGACATCACTTTTTAATTCCAGCTCATCTGAGCCAATGGGGTGGAAGAGCTGGAATGATTTAAATGAAGTTTTTTTAAATTATTCTCGAGGCGTTATTGCGCTGTGTCCTCATTAATAACGTTTTCCATCTGTCCTCAACATCAACATAACCAATGGTTCTTCCTGCTAAATGATTCCCAACAGTTGATTTAGAATTTCAGGGCACAGGAATTGGTGTTTCAGGGGAGCAAAAAATTCATTTCCACGCTGGTCACGGGGAACAGTCTCGTTACAGGAAGGGAATTGTAAAGGGAAAATCCACATTGCTCAGAGAAGCTGTGGCTGCCCCTGAATCCCTGGAAGTGTCCAAGGTCAGGTTGGAGCAACCTGGGCTGGTGGAAGGTGTCCCTGTCCATGGCAGGGGTTGGCACTGGATGGGCTTTGAGGTCCCTTCCCACCCAAACCATCCCAGGATTTTGTGGTTCTCTAACAAAATCCCCCCTCCAGACCTCAGAAGAGATGAAGCCTCTCAAAGACCAGGTTTATTGTAAGTAAAATACAGAATAACAAGGTTTCCAGGAAAAGGAGGGAGGTAAAAGCGCTGAGGTTTTCAGCCACCACTTCCAAGAATAAAGCTGATTTTTCCAACGTTATCTTGCAGCAGAGCAGCGAGGGAAACTCCTGCCCCCAAACCCTGCAGTTTGGCAGTGTTAGAAGCAATAAAAGCAGGTTTTTACAGCAGAAAACAGGATGCAAATTTTAGAAATCATCTGCACTGCCAGCCTTTCCCAAAACTGCCACAGTAAAGTGCTGTGGTGGGACAATGTTATGGAGGCTGCAAATGCAAGGTCTGAATAAGTGGCAAGAACTGGAGATGTAAAACCTTGACTTGCTTTTCTCATTTACTAAAAAAAAAAATAAAAAACACTTCTCTGCAGCTCCAATTTGGTAAAGCAAAGCAATTGTTCAGCATTTCTCGTTGTGAGTCCCCACACGGCCCCCGCTCATTCCCCACCAGGCATGGAATGAGCAATATTTAATTTTCCCAGGGGCTCGAAGCCACAACATTCATCACCGCTCCATCCAGCCGCCTCCAAAGCTCTTCATTCACTTTCCCGGCACCTCTGCGAGACAAAATAAACATTGATCCAACAAAAAAACCCTCAATTCTCCAGCCAGAATTTTCCTGCCAGCGCTGCCGGTCTCACTTTTTTTAGTGAAATCTCAGGGTAATTTCAGGCTCTTTTCCAGATTGATGGGATGTCACCCCAACAGATGCTCCCTTCTCCAGGCTGAACAATCCCAATTCTCCCAGCAGAGCTGCTCCATCCCTCAGACCATCTCTGTGGCCTCCCCTGGACTCACTCTAACAGGTCAAAGTCCTTCCCTTCCCAAATGGCCACTTTCTGTAAATCAGGATCAGCAGATCCTCAAACAGCCCCTTAATCTCTTGCCACTCTTAGGACTGGACAGGAATTAAGTGCCCTAATCCCTGAGCCAGCCAGAAATAAACTGATTGCAGAAATTCCTCACGGAAAATCAGAATTACCTGATTTCTCACCCAGCTTTTCCTGAATCAGCACAGCAGCACAGTTGGAGTCCGAGTCCAGCTACATCCTACAACTGTGATTACATCTCCCAAATTAACATCAAAACTATTTCATCTGATCCCCAAAAACCTGTGAGAGCCATCTGTGCTCCCAGGGACACCAAACTCACTGATGGCATCTGGATGCCTGGATAAGGAAGGATCCAAAGCCCAAATTATTAGTATGGAAGGACGGTTTCAAAGCTAAACAGGCCAATTTTTTTGTGGAATGAAACCTAAACCAGAGCTGAACATCATTTTTCAAGCCAACGCTGCTTTTAATGCCACCGTAAAAGCTTAATGGAGGACTTCCAGGAGCTGGGCCTGATAAAAACATGGCTTAATCTAACATTTGTGATAGGCAAGTGTGGGGAGGGATTCCACACTTCCTTCCTCTGCCAGATGTGGCCACATCTGCCTGCATCCCCAGCAAGCTGCTGTGCAGCATCAGCCAGCAGTTGCCTGGCAACCAACAGCCTGCTCCTGTGGGTACCAGGCTCCCAAAATCCCTCCCAGGCTGTTCCTCTGGGGACCAGGCTCCCCAAAATCCCTCCCAGGCTCTTCTCCTGGGGACCAGGCTGCCCAAAATCCCTCCTAGGTTCTTCTCCTGGGGACCAGGCTCTCCCAAAATCCCTTCCAAGCTCTTCTCCTGCGGACCAGCCTCCCCAAAATCCATCCCAGGCTGTTCCTCTGGGGACCAGGTTGCCCAAAATCCCTCCCAAGCTCTTCTCCTGGGGACCAGGCTCCCCAAAATCCCTCCCAGGCTGTTCCTCTGGGGTCCAGGCTCCCCAAAATCCCTCTCAGGCTCTTCTCCTGAGGACCAGGCTCCCCAAAATCCCTCCCAGGCTGTTCCTCTGGGGACCAGGATGCCCCAAATCCCTCACAGGATGCTCCCATGGGGATCAGGATGCCCAAAATCCCTCCCAGGCTGTTCCTGTGGTGACCCAAACCACAGCAGGGCTCTCCCTGCAGCTCAGCAGCACCTTATGGAAAGCAAACCAAAAACGTTCCTGGAAATCTGTTGTTATTCGTACCGCTGGTTTCCCAAACAGGTTTGGTCAAACATCACATCAAACACCATCTACAGCCACACAGAGACTTTCCCCAGCACCAACCACAGAGAGAACAACTCCTCCTCCTCCTCCTCTCGTCCTTTACATCCCTCGAGAAGTATTGAGGGGGAAAATTACACAACGGGAGGGGGCAGAAAACTGCCTCGGCTGAGGTTTTGGGGGCACCTTTTCAGCGCTGCCCGCAGCCCTCGGCTCATCAGAGAGAGGAGGGAGGGGATGGAGTCACGTCGCTGTCACTCCGGAGCAAATTTCCTGCCTTTTCATTATTTAACTGAGGTTTTCAAGGGAATCTCCTCTTTGTCACGCAGCCCATTCTTTTAATGGATGTGACTTAACACCTCCTCCGGCGCTGAAATCCATCCCGCCCGACGCGTCTGTGCGGTGCGAGCGCCTCATTCACAGCCTCGAGTGCTCCTTCCGCACGCACTCCAAAGGATTTAGGGATGGGAACCTCGGGATGGCCGCAGCCGCTGCTCTGACACGGACCACGAGAGCCCTGGGGATGAGAATTCCAGCTGGTTTTCCGAGCCCGTTAATCGGACATTAAATCCCGCGCTGATGCAGCGCTTGGTGTTGATGGACCCCCGGCGCGGGGGAGCGGCAGAACACCGGATTTTTAAGGAATAAATGCAACTGGGGAGGGAGAGCCACCCCAAAGCCCTCCAGCGAGGAGTGCTGGAGGCTTTCTGGAGCTCATCTGCTCCGTCACAGCCCTTCCATCAGCCTGGGACACGGAGGGGTCGGGGGCTGAGCACCCACCGCGGGACTGTGCTGGAAGAAATTCCCATCGGGAAAGAGAAGCGATCACAAATGTATTTTTTTTTGCCGCTCGAGGGAGGCAGAGCAGAGCTCAGCTCGCCTGAATTCCAAGATTCCCAGCCTTCACCTCTGATAAATCAAGGGATGAGCGCGGCTGCTCCTCGTGGTTGTCCCTGTGATTCACTGCAGCTCCCAGACAACAACAACATCCAAGTGTCAAGTCACAGATAGATCTGGCCAGGAAGGTTTGCAGCTCTCTCTTTCTAAACACATCTTAATTTTTAAATAGTGTATTTAAAGCTGTATCCTGCCTACAAAAATCTTCTGGCCAGCTGGGTCAAACCAAAGCTGGTTTTCAGCTACTACACACCACACCCCCAAAAACCACATTTAATACCATGAGCAGCTTATTAATTCATGTACAGCTGCCAGAAGAACTTCTAGTGTTAGAACTGTCAAACTCCGAGATCGACACGGGAACTCTTTCAGTGAGGAAAAAAAGAAGGAGAAAATAGAAATTAGGCACCTCTAAGTCAGAGCCACCCAGTGTTTTGTGCTTTAAGAATTAGTTCCTCTCCCTCTCTCCTTTCCTGAAATAGGCTGCTTGACATTTGATAACAGACCTATTCTTCACTTCAAAATGCGTTTCCGTGACTCAGAAATTAAAGTGGAAAAGACTAATTAATTCATCCGAGCCGAGGGCTCTGCGATGAAAGCCCCCCCTGTGCTTTGTGCTGCTTTGTTCAGGCGATGCCAAGCACCAGCTTCTCCCCCTAACAGAGCCCTCAAAGCACCTCGTCCCCCCGAGGCAGACAGGAAGAGCTTTTGTGTTCAGAGCCACCTCCCTGCAAGTCATTTATCCTGCACAGGATGGCCAGTTTGGGAAGAACTGCTCTGGGTTTACCCCTCCTTTAAGTCCTTCCCTTCAGGCACCGACCTTGTCCTGAAGGAGGTTGTTCTACCAAACAAAGCACCAAAAACCTGAAGTTAACTAAAAATAAAGATTAAAAAAGCCCCACAAACCTTAAAAGGACATTGTAGGCTCATGGAATGGTTTGGGTTGGAAGAGATATTAAGGTTTGTCCTGTTCCAGCCCCCCTGGCATGGGCAGGGACACCTTCCACCAGCCCAGGTTGCTCCAACCTGGCCTTGGACACTTCCAGGGATCCAGGGGCAGCCACAGCTTCTCTGCAAGAACTCGAGTGCTGCCAATTCACTCTGACAACCCCAGGGGCTATAACATATTAGCAGCTCAAAGTCCTCCTCCCATCCCTTTTTCCAGGTTCTTCCCCACCTGACAAGGGATACAACCACATTGGACAGCTTTGGTCACCAATCTCCCAAATTTTTCCCTACCAGCCAGACTTGGCATATCCCCCAAGCCCCATCTCCTCCCCGTGCCCAGGTGAGGCAGGTATTTATCCCCCTCCAAGCTGCTGCAGGGCCTCCTCACAGCTAATTAGCAGCCGAACCTGACTGTAATTATCTGCTTTCAGATGGTGGGTGCTCTCCCACATACCCGGGAAATTAAAAGAAAGGAGTGTTGAGTGGCATTGACAGCCTGACAAGTCCCACCCAGGAGGAGTTTTCCAGCTCATCAGACAGGAAGAAAATGCTGGAGCAAGCCAGGCAGTGATCCAAGGACTGGGAATCCCTACAGGGCAGTGGGCACGGCCCCAAGGCTGCCAGAGCTCCAGGAGGGTTTGGACAACGCTCTGAGGGACGGGGGGGGATTGTTGGGGTGTCTGTGCAGGGTCAGGGGTTGGATGGATGGTCCTTGTGGGGCCCTTCCAGCTCAGGATTCTGGGACAAGTAGCAGAGGAAGGACACAGCCACGTGGATCTGGGACAAACCTGTGGCTTGGCAGGAACCACCAGCACGGACACCATGGAGATGTGGGACCACTCCTGATCAACATCACACCAAAAACTACCTGACCACCCCCACTGCACCAGTGCCACTGGCAAATCAGGGAATCCTTGAGCTTGGAAAAGACCTTTAGGATCATAAAGTCCAACCATCAGCCAGCACCGTGTTCACCACTGACCCCCGTCCCCAAGTGCCACATCCACGTGGCCCTGAAATCCCTCCAGGGATGGGGAATCCACCATGTCCCAGGGTTGGACAACCCCATCCATGAAGGAATTTTCCTTAATACCCAACCTAAAACTTCCCTGATGCAACTTGAGGCCGATTCCTTTCATCCCACCACTTGTTCCGCAGGAGTAGGGAACCCCTGAGCCTCCTTTTCTCCAGGCTGAGCCTCCCTCAGCTGCTCCTCATCAGACTCTGTGCTCCATGAACAAAAATCATTATTCCCTCACTTCTTCCAGCCCAACAGAAGAAATCTGGGAAAAAAACCCTCAAAGTTTCTGAGTCCTAAAAAGGCCATTTGTACAATCAATAAGTTATCACATCACACTCCCTCCAACTTAAAACAGGTCATCACAAAGAAGTAGAATATGCACAGTCAAATCCTTTTGTATTTTCCACTCATCTCCAAGTTTTTGTTAGAAGTGACCAGCTCTCACGATGTTGGATTTAAAAAGAAAACAAACAAAAAAAGTCTTAAACATATTTTCCCATGCTCATAAAAGTGACGTGCAGCCACCTGGAATTCAATTCTCCCCCGTTTTCAGGCAAAATATTCCCTTGGATTCACCTGCTGGTGTACAAATCCCCTTGAAATTGTGTCTGACATAGAAAAATATGCCAAGTTTTCCTAGTTTCTTATTTCCAGAGCAATTCTGCTTTTCCTCTCGGGCCTTAATTGTTGTGTCCCCCAACAGTGGGGTTTGGTCATTCCTACCATATTTTGCCTCACCCCAAAACAAACCCACGTTCCCACAGACAAACCAGCCCTAAGCTTTTGCCTACAAGGTTGATAAGGAAGGTTTTTACACTTTATTCTCCCCCAGGAATGGGGTTTTTGGGGTACAGATGGTGGGAACAGCTCTGTCACCTCTCCTTCCAGAAGAAGCGGAGCTGTTTCTGGGGTAGGTGGGAGGAGGGTGTGAAGAGCCACAAACCCCAGAGCCCGTGGGCTGATTTCCTGCCTCCAGTCCCTCTCCTGGGCAGGAAAAGCAGTTATTTACACTCAGATTTTCTTCAAGCTCATCCACAGTCCAACAGGAGAGCAGGAGGGTGGAATTCCACCCTGTTCCCTGAGCACCAGTGCCTGCTGCCAGCACAGGGAACTTGCAAACACGGATCACTCAGGTGTGAACACAAAGGTAGGAGACACAGCAGAGAATTTGTTTCTCAGAGCACTATTTCCCAGAAGAAATCACTTCTAAACCTCCAAAAACCGGCCCCAGTGGAATCCAAATTGATGCCATGTTACCATCAGTTCAATTCCATCCAAACCTACTTTTTATACCAAAAAAAAATTAATAAAATCCAAAAGGTTTTGTAGTAACAGGCCTGGCTAAAAAAAAAAAAAAATCACCACGAGATAAAGCACCACTTTTCAAGTTATGCCGAATTTTTTAGCTGTTCTCAGCATCACCTTTTTTGATTTTACTGACAGTTTTACAGAACACCAAGACCACGGATGTGCAGGAGAGGAAAATCAAAACAGACTTGAAACCCACGAGCTTTTAAGGCCTCATCTCTCTCCTCCAAGTCCAGCAGCCACCAAGCAGTTAAAATAATCTTTGCCTCCTGCTCTCCTCTGCCTCATCCCAAGCCTGCCTTAATCTCCCATTAATCTTTCCTCCTGCTATTTCCAGCGCCCAAAGAATTATTCAGCCCATTATTTTGCGACAAAGAAGAAACAGCAGCGGCTCTAACAGTTCTTTTCTCTTTGCTGTTTCAGATTGATGAAATTTCTTATCAAAAGCTGTAAAATGAACTTTATTTGCCGTTAGCTCGGCAGAAGCATTTACCCGATCCTCCGGAAAACAGTTGGCATCCCAACTTCCGAATTTTTTAGGAAAAACCCCAGCTCCGAGCAGCTGTGCCAAATCCCTTTTTCCACCGGTTTATATCCATGCAGGAGGAATATCAGCGGGCAGTGAAATCCTCCCGGTGTTCCGAGCTGGCAGCGGGTGCTTCCTGCTCTGTGTGAGCGCTGGGAAAAACGGGAACGAGCCGGGCTGAGCGGCTTCCAGGGAAAGCTATGGCTGAAACCTTCAGCCCCAAACGCTATTCCAGGGAAACCTACGGCTGAAACCGTCAGCAAAAAACGCTATTCCAGGGAAACCTATAGCAGCCCAAAACATTAATCCAGGGAAACCTACGGCTGAAATCCACAGCCCAAAACGTTGCTCCGTCCCTACCACACGCAGCGTCTGTCCGTGGTTTTCCAGGGATATTTCGATGCTTCCCGGCAGCCTCGCACAGCGGAGACGGCGTCGGTTCCTTGGGGAGATCCCAGGCAAATCCCCGCGCGCCAGGGCTGGGATTCAATCCCGGCTTGTCACACATCGCGCTCCGGGTCAGGCTTATCCCCGATTAACCAACCCCGCGGGGAGCGCCAGGAAAGGCGGCGGGATCGGGGCGGGGGGAGCGCCAAGAGCATCCCCAAGAGCATCCCCAAGAGCATCGCTCCTCCAGCCGCTCCCGGCGGCTCCGGCGCTCCCTCCAACCCCCCTGGAAGCGGGAAAGGAGCCGGGTCCCGTCTCGTCCCGCACCCCCCGCCCCTCTTACCTGCGGCGGAGCCCCGAGCTCGGCTCCCTGTGCCCGGGGCTCTGTCCCTGTGCCCGGGGCTCAGCGCGGAGCCGCCGCCCGCCTCCCCCGCATGGCCGGGGATGTGCGGGGGGAGCGCGGCGGGAGCGCGGCCCCGGGGCCGCCGGGATCGGGATCAGGATCGGGATGGGGATCGGCACCGCCTCGGCCCGCGATGGCTGCGGATCCCGCGGGGTGCGGCCCGGCCCGGCCCGGCGGACACGGAGGATGGAGGGATGGAGGGATGGAGGGATGGAGGGATGGAAGGACGGGCAGGTGCCGGGGGAGGCTCCGCGCCTCGAGAACAGGGACGGCCGGGAAGGGGCGGGGGCGGCGCGGGCGGGGAAGGGGCGGGGAGGGAGGCGGGGGGGAAGGAAGGGATGCGGGAAGGGAGGATGGAGGAGCGGAGCTCGGGGGATGCGGGGAGCCGGGTGGAAGGCACGGGGGACTGAGAGGGTCGGGGGATGCGGGAAGGGGTGAGGAGGAGAACAGGGGATGCTGAGGGGATGGGGGCGTGTGGGATGGGGTGATGAAGGGAATAGGGGAAGGCAGGGATACGGGGGGATCGAGGGGTGCGGGATGGGGTGATGAAGGGAATAGGGGAAGGCAGGGATACGGGGGGATCGAGGGGCGCGGGATGGGGTGATGGGAGAAGCCTGGAGGAAGGCAGGGGGGCTGAGAGGGTCGGGGGGTGCGGGAAGGGGCGCTGAGCAAAGCGGGGCTCGGGGGACGCGGGATGGGGTGATGAGGAAAGCGAGGAGGAAGGCACGGGAACTGGGGGATCGGGGATGCCGGAAGGGGAGCTGAGCAGAGCGGGGGGATCGAGGGATGCGGGAGGGGGTGCCGAGGGGAGCGGGCAGCGATGCCGGGGGCAGCGGGGGCGGATGGAGGGAGCAGGGAGGTGCTGAGGGAGCAGAGGAAGGCAGGGGCACTGAAGCACATCTCCTGCACCACGTGTCAGGTCGGCATCAAAGGTTTGTGCCCCTCGGCCGGCGCTGTGCCCATCCCAGCGGGGCAGTGCTGGGGTCACACACTCACCACCAACCCCCCCCGCACCGCTCCGACCTGCAGAATCCTTCCCGACTTTTTGAGGGAAACATCTCTCAGTCGAAAAGGAAAGCAGAAGGTAAAAGCTCCTTCATCCTGCGTGCATGAGGAGCCACGGAAAGATTGCACAGACATTCCCTAAGGGAGGAGTGGATAAATCACGGAATAAGAGAGTGGGTTGGGCTGGAAGGGACCTTAAAGCCCATCCAGTGCCACCCCCTGCCATGGGCAGGGACACCTTCCACCAGCCCAGGTTGCTCCAAGCCCCGTCCAGCCTGGCCTTGGACACTTCCAGGGATCCAGGGGCAGCCACAGCTTCTCTGCCCAACCTGTGCCAGGGCCTCCCCACCCTCCCAGCCAGGAATTCCTTCCCAATATCCCATCTCTCCCTGCCCTCTGGCAGTGGGAAGCCATTCCCTGTGTCCTGTCCCTCCATCCCTTGTCCCCAGTCCCTCTCCAGCTCTCCTGGAGCCCCTTTAGGTCCTGCAAGGGGCTCTCAGCTCTCCCTGGATCCTTCTCTCCTCCAGGTGAATCCCTCCAGCTCTCCCAGCCTGTCCAGGAAGGTTGGTGTTTGGATCCAGCAATCCCTGCTCTCCTTTCCCTCCCCTGTCCGTGACCAGCCTTGGCAGCACTAAAGGACAGCCAGAAACTCCTCATTTCCAACGTTGTACTGGCAGTTCAATAATATCTTTTTTTTTTTTAACACTGAAAACTAAGTGCAGAAACTGAAGTGCTTTGATTCAAAGATGAGAAACCTCTTGGCACTTTGTATTTCTGTTCCTCTTACAAAAATAAGCAATATAAGCATTTTCCTCTTACAAAAATAAGTCATATAAGCATTTTTCCCCTTACAAAATAAGTAATAAACACATTTTTTCACTCTGACCTAAAATATTTAACTACATGATTTGAGGGCCTCTTACACTCCCCAAAACATGCTGATAATTGCTCAGAGTTTTTTAACTGCTCCGTGTGTGTGAGATGTGCAGTAAAAGGGTTAAATGATTCCTGAGGTCAACTCAGAGCGAGCAAAGCAGTGCAGGGCTGGGAATCCAGCATTCCCTGTGTCCCTGAGGATGAGCCAGTCAATTCCTCTGCATTGCAGCTTTCTTATCTCCAGCCCCTCAGCGCTGTGAGAGCATTAATTGCTTCCTGTAAAGCACGTTGAGATGCACAAATGGATGTTCCCTGTGCAAGTGCAGAGGATCCTTTCCCTCTCCACTCCTAATAAGGTGTTTGCTCCAAGTGGGAAATCACAGCAGAAGGAAAAAATGATCCACAGGGTTTGGCACCATTCATTATTTCTGTTACATTCTATTATATTGAATTAATTTCTATTTATCACCACGCCATAAATAGAAAAGGAACAGCAAAATTCAGGGACTGAATTATTAATTCAGCACTAATGGCACCTGTTTGGAAGAGCAGCCTAAAAATCCTTCGGTTTTACTCATGGAAAGGTTTGGGAAAAGTGTCCTTGCCCCTTGCAGGGGGTGGGATGAGATGAGCTTTAAGGTCCTTCCAACCCGAAGCATTGCAGGATTCTGGGATGCAACAACCTGACCAGGATCCCACTCATGGATCTGGAAGCAAAGGGATGTTCTGCATTCCTGTTTGCTCCAGGAGGGAAAAAAAGTAGGAAAAAAAACACCCACCAAAAATAGGGAAAGCTGAGGAGGAGTGGAGATGGGAAGTGACTTTTGGATGAGAGAAACTGGAGCCACCTGGATTTTTCCTCTGCCTGTGGAGGCCAAAGGAGAAGAGACTGAAGGCCATAAAATCCCAGCTGTCATCAAAAGGTATAATATAGATGATTATCCATGGTTTGGGCTGGAGGAGCAGCCAGTGAGAGCATCCAGCAGCACATCCCAGCTCCCCTGTGGGGCTGAGGTGCTTTGGGACAAAATGTTCCAAAAATCCTGGGACGGTCACAGCTCCAGCTGCTGCTGAAACCCACAGTGCCAGCTGAAGGAAAGGGATGGGAAGAGACATTCCTGGAAGAGCTATAAATAGCTGTTCAGTGGGATGGTCGGGATGCAGCCCCCACACTGGGAACACCACATGGAGAATGTGCTGGAAGCACAGGCTGCTGGGAAACAATTCCATTAGAATTCTAGATTTTTCCTGTTCCTTAGCCCATTTTCCAGAATTATCCTACAGTTTTGCTATTCTTTAGCCTGATTTCTAGAATTTATAGTTTTGCTATTCCTTAGCCCCTTTTCCAGAATGATTTTATGTTTTTACTATTCCCTAGCCTGTTTTCCAGAATTATTTTATATTTTTGCTATTCCTTAGCCCGTTTTCCAGAATTATTTTATATTTTTGCTATTCCTTAGCCTGTTTTCCAGGATTATCCTACAGTTTTGCTATTCCTTAGCCCGTTTTCCAGGATTGTCCTACAGTTTTGCTATTCCTTAGCCTGTTTTCCAGGATTATCCTACAGTTTTGCTATTCCTTAGCCTGTTTTCCAGAATTATTCTACAGTTTTGCTATTCCTTAGCCCATTTTCCAGAATGATTTTATAGTTTTACTATTTCTTAGCCTGTTTTCCAGAATAATTCTACAGTTTTGCTATTCCCTAGCCCATTTTCCAGAATGATTTTATATTTTTACTATTCCCTAGCCTGTTTTCCAGGATGATTTTATATTTTTACTATTCCTTAGCCCCTTTTTCCAGAATTATTCTACAGTTTTGCTATTCCTCAGCCTGTTTTCCAGGATTATCCTACAGTTTTACTATTCCTTAGTCCATTTTCCAGAATGATTTGATATTTTTACTATTCCCTAGCCTGTTTTCCAGAATGATTTTATATTTTTACTATTCCTTAGCCCCTTTTTCCAGAATTATCCTACAGTTTTGCTATTCCTTAGCCCATTTCCCAAACATCCACTCCAGATCAGTGCCAGTCATTCCATCAAGTGTGTCCATTCTTTCTTTTTCCAATAACACCTTTAGCACAGGGATAAAGCCAATTTTAAAGAGAGAAGTCTTGGTAGGACAGAGGAAATAACCTCTACTACAGGAATCTAGTTCTGAACAACTGGGGAAACACAAAGTATAAAAGTGGAATATCTACCATGACCTTCCAGCCAATTTTTCATGCCAGAAGGGAACTATTTTTGCTGGAGAATAAATATCTGTGTGTTTGTTTCCCTGAACAAATCCTGTGACTTGGGTCTGATCTGCAGAAAGGAAAACAAAGCTGGAGGAAGGAGATTATTTGTTTTCATCTGAGTTTTACATCAATAATTAGACAAAATACAGACCCCTTTCCCACCACCTCGACACAACCTGTTCTGTTTGAAAAGAAATGGGACAACCTTTGGGATGTGAGGAGGTTGAAACCCCCTCGTGCTCCCTGTTCTCCCTCCAACACAAATCCTGCAGGTTTTTTAGGGCAGGGTTTGGCACTCAGACCCCTCAGCTGATGGAGGAGGTGTGGGAAGGGATAAATCACCTGCCCTGGCAGCAGTTCAGGTCCCTCACACTCGAATTTCTGCTCAGACAAATGTCACCTGGGCTTTGGGATTCCATTTCCCTGTGTCCTGAGTCCTTCTCCCTTGTTTATAGAGGTAAATCCCAGGCTGCTCCTGGCCTTGATGGAATCATTTACCTTCTGCTTTCCTAATTAAAGACCAGGATATATTTTTCTGTTGGTGGCAGTGAAATAAGGCCATTAATGGTGGGCCATGTTTTGCTTCTTAATTAGATTCATCATCTGCTTCGGTTTAGAAAGATGAGCAAGGTTGGTGAAGCTGGAAAAGTGCATGGAACTGAGTTTGAGGCTCTTTCCACAGGGAAAAAAAATCCCAAATTTCAGTGAACTGTGTTCCAGGTGCAGTGAGGAGCAGGTGAGGAGCCCCCTGAGGTCTGGATTTCCTCAGTGGCCCGACCTGTGCTGGAGGTGGTTCCTCAGGACACCACAACCTGCTGTTTGCCCCAAAACCTCTGCCCAGCCCCAGTCAGAGATGGCAAAAACAGCATCCCAGGTTTGCTCTCAGTTTGAGGGTGAGGAGGATTTTGATGCAAAGCACTTGAGACACGAGAAAACACGTGGGAAAACCCTTTTAGCTCCGGGTTCCAAACACTGTCCTCCAGACATTTGCCATTACCAGAGAATCAATTTTGTCATCAACCCATTTCTTCCTGTTTGATCCAAATTCCTCTCAGAAATGAAGGATTTATAACTTCCTTTCCCTCAATGCCCATTATCATTTATATCCCTGACAGCTCCAGCTGTTAAAAGCAGTACTTGAGGTTTTTTTCCAATAAAGGCCTCCCGTCTTTCTGACATTTATTACGACTTTATTAGTTCTCTCCCCTTCTCAGTGAAGCCATTTCATTCAGTGGGGGAGTGTCTGAAGCTCAGATTTTTCATTACCTTTAACTTTACCATAATTTGAGGCCAGGAGTGGTTTTGTTTTGGTTGTTAAAAACAGCATAAAAACAGCATTAAGACACCTGAACTCAGTTAAAGCTGAGGAAACTTCGTTTGTGACTTTAAGGCACTTTTTTTTCCCTCCCCAGGTGATATTTCCACCTTCTCAGAGTGGAGAGAAGGTGGGTTAGTGTTGATTTTAGAATACAAATCACCCTAAAAGGTGGAGTGAACTGGTTATGTGATACAGAAATCTTTTTGCTCCTCTATATTGACACAGAGCCCTCAATGGGGTTCTTAACTGAGAATTATTAAAAAGTCCCTTCCAAGCCAAGCCCCTCTGTGATTCTCTGAGTATCCTATGATAAAAATGCATCCCATTTCCATATTTTTAATATTTTCTCGTGGTTCTCACTGACGTTTTGGGTGTCAGATAAAGATCTGCCAAAGCCCAGCAGAATTTTGATCACATCTGATCCCTCCCTCCACTCATTCACAGCAAAACTTCCGTGATAAATGAAGACATTGTTTTAGCAAAACTCAATTTTCTTTGTCAACACAATTCATCTTTCCCCTTCGAGTGATCTGTTTTAAAATTCACATTTCTGCTGCCAGCATCATCCTGGCAATTGTTTGGGGTGGGTGTTTTTTTCCCTCCTCCTTAATCTGTGCTTCCAATCTCTGTCTCCAGGAAGGGCAAATTGTACTTCAAAAATCTTCTCTAGAAACAATGCTTTGTGAATATTGGAACTTAGAGACCAAGAGAGAAATTTGTTATTAGAAATAAAATTAGAAATTCACACCAGGAAACTGCCTTTGGGGCTTCAGCCTCTTGTAAACCTCAGAGGTAGAAATTCCTGCCTTTTTGGTCTCAACTCAGAGGAAAAATAGTGTTTTACAAACGCCTTGAAAATAAAATAAACCCAAAAGAAATGAGAGTCTCAAACAGAAAACACAAAAGGGTGCCAGGAATTTGATCTGGTGACGGGCAGGTCACGTTTGAAACAACTCATCAGCCTTGAAACAAATAATTCCCCCAGGGAAAAGGGAGGTTGGCAAACCTGGGAATGTCTGAGTGACTCCCTTGACAGTGAGTGAAGAAGTTTCTCTTCCTTTGAGAAAGCCAAAGGAGTTCTCTGGGTTGCATTTCTCACTTTTACCTCACGTGGGTAATTTCATATCTGGAACTCACCAGTAAAATGATTTAAAATAATTTATAATTATTATATATATGTATTTGTATAGTAAATATATGTTTATATATTATAAATATATATTTATATAATAAATATTTATATAATATATAATAATATATTTTTACTTGTATATACTATATCTTTATAAAATTATAAATATGTTTATATATTATAATATATAAATATTATATAATATATAATGTATATAATATATATTTTATGTATTATATATAATATATTATAAATATATAGTAAATATAATTATAAATATTTATTATATAAATATATAATATATATATAAAATATATTAAATTTATATATAAATATGGAATATATAATAAACATATATTATACATTTATATAATAAAGATTAATAATATATGAAATATATTTATATAATAAAAATATATATTTATATATTATAAATACAATATATACAAAATAATTATAAAAAATAATTTTTAAATCCAGATCACCCTTTGTGACCCAGCTGAGCCCCCAAATGCACTCGCTGCTCACAAAATAAAGATGGCAATAAATAAATGCTCCACTTTGTGGGGGTTCAGGCTGATTTGAGGTTTTGACAGTTGATGATCTTAAAGGTCTTTTCCAAGCTTACCAATTCCACAATTGGAAATGGGAGTTCCAGAGGTGGAAGTTAAAGCCCAACCCTCCCACCCTGCGTGGGCTCTGCAGCCCCTGCCCTGGGGACCAGTGGGACCTCCAGGGGCACAGCACCAACACCTGCTGGAGCTAATCATGGATTCATGGAATAGTCTGAGCTGGGAGGGACCCACAGGACCATCCATCCAACCCCAGGTCCTGCCAGACACCCCAACAATCCCCCCCTGTGCCCCAGAGGATCATCCAAACCCTCCTGGAGCTCTGGCAGCCTTGGGGCTGTGCCCACTGCCCTGGGGAGCCTGGGCAGTGCCCAACCAGCCTCTGGGGGAAGAACCTTTCCCAGGTTAGACAGGGCTTGGAATGGCTTCCCAGTGCCAGAGGGCAGGGAGAGATGGGATATTGGGAAGGAATTCCTGGCTGGGAGGGTGGGGAGGCCCTGGCCCAGGTTGGGCAGAGAAGCTGTGGCTGCCCCTGGATCCCTGGAAGTGTCCAAGGCCAGGTTGGAGCAACCTGGGCTGGTGGAAGGTGTCCCTGCCCGTGGCAGGGGGTGGCACTGGATGGGATTTAATGTCCCTTCCAACCCAATCCAGCCTGGGATTCCATGACATCCCAGATGAGCTGGAGCAGATCCCCCCCTGCCCCTTGTGCCAAACCCCGCATTCCTCATTTCCAGCCTGGGATTCATGGAACACGATTTGAGCCGAAACTGCAGCCCTGTTTTAATCAGAATTATTCACCTGAAGTAGCTGTTGGATATTTATGGCATTAATTCAGCCTTAATGGCTCCTCTGCCTGGGGAAATATCTCATTTTATGGACACATCGCTCACACCCGAGGGTGACCTCGCTCCTCTCAGGGACACAGATATTCCATGTACAGCATTTTCTGGGGGTTTACTTTGCTCCTGTCAGGAACTGCTGCCGTGTTTGAAACGAGAGAGCACGTTTTTATGCCTAAAATAGCAACCAACAAGCTTTTTGGCTCAAAAACAACCCACAAACGTTCTTAGGTACAAATAAACGAGCAGTTATTACCCATTGTGGTGCAAATTCGGTGCCTCAATTCACTCCTTTTAAATGCAGAGGGGTTTGGCCGCGGTGCCTTCAACACTAACAGAAATATTCCCGGGAAAGGAATGAAGTGTGCTATAAAAGGAGGAACTCCATTCCCTTTGTGAGCACTCTTCCCAAATGTTTTCCCGAGGCATCACCCAAATGTCACTTCTATTGCTTGCAGAATTTCCCTCGTTAAAAAAACGCATTAATTTGGTTTAATTTTGCACTCTGCGGATCCATGTGAGAGCAGGCAGCTCATTGAAATCTTTCTGGTGGTGGGAAGATGCCACCCACACCTTGGGAGAGCAGCTGCTGTGTTGGAGAGCCCGTCTCCAAGTAACATCCAAACCTGGAAGTGGCTTTAATTGCCTCCTTGGATGCTGCCGCCGGAATTTCACGCATGGCAGGATCCAGGGCAGGGTCCAGAGCCTGCTCCCAGGCATTAACTTCTTCCTGCCCCTGCTCAGGTGTGTGATTCCACCAAAAGAAATCACGGACTGATGGAATCACTCAGGGGGGAAAAGACCTTGAAAATCCTCCAGTCCAACCACCCCTGACCATGTCCCCAAGTGCCACATGACATGGATTTTAAATCCCTCCAGGGCTGGGCACTCCAAACCTCCCTGGGCAGCCCCTGCCAAGGCCTCAACACCCTTTCCAGGAGGAAATTCCTCCTGATGTCCAACCTGACCCTCCCCTGGCACAGCCTGAGGCCGTTCCCTCTCCTCCTGTCCCTTGTTCCCTGGGAGCAGAGCCCGACCCCCCCCCGGCTCCCCCCTCCTGTCAGGGGGTTGCAGAGCCAGAAGGTCCCCCCTGAGCCTCCTTTGCTCCAGGCTGAGCCCCCCCAGCTCCCTCAGACACCCTAAAGGTAGGAATGAGTTAAATTCCAAGGACAGGGATCTGTTGTGGGTTAAAATTGGCCCCGATGGTCCTTGAGGTCCTCCTTCCAACCTGCTGCTCTTTGATTCCATGAAAATCAATCCTGAGCCTGCACAATGAAAGGATTCAAAGTGGAGCTCTGTGCCAGTTGAATTTTGGACCAGCTGCCCAGCTCTGAGCTTCCTGATTCCAGACTTTCCAACAGAACCAGGAGTGTGGGAGTGCTGGAAGGGAAAATCCTTCAAATTAAGTTGCCCAGAGAAGCTGTGGCTGCCCCTGGATCCCTGGAAGTGTCCAAGGCCAGGTTGGACGGGGCTTGGAGCAACCTGGGCTCATGGAAGGTGTCCCTGCCCATGGCAGGGGGTGGCACTGGATGATCCTTAATTTCCCTTCCAACCCAAACCATCCCATGATCCTGGGATTTTGCCTGGTGCTCTCTGGGCACGGCTGGAGAACACAAATCCTTACAAACTGTTTCCTTTATCCCTGTGGAGTGATCCTGGCTCCCTGTTCAGCCTGTTGTGTTTGTCTAAAGCACTTTCACTCCAGCACATTCCAGCACTTGGACTCCAGCACATTCCAGCAGTGCCCTGCTTAGGGCTGAGAAGCCCCTGAATTCCAACTCTGTGCTTTCAGGAGCATCATCCAACCAAATGACATTTTGGACACCAATTTCTGTGCCTGTTCTGAGCTCCCTGTTACATCCAAGCTCTGCTACAACTGAGGTGGGGAAGGAATTTATTCCCCACCTGTCAAAAGCATTAATGAAAATATCTTTGCCTGTTGGCAAAAGTATTTTTCCTGGCGGGATTCACCTTTTTTAATAATTTGAGTTTAAAGTGTGATGCTTCCATAGTGAATCCTCTCCTTTATTCCTTATCTATAAAACAGAAAATAGCTATTTCTTACCCCACAGATGCAACACTAAATAAGAAAAATAAAGAATTCGAGTGGTCATAAAACAATCTCACAAGGACATGTGATTTCAGGCACTGCAGGACCCCCTGCCCACCAGTTTGGCTAAAAATTCATAGTCAAATAATATATCAAAGATATAAGGATGTAATTTAGTCTCCATTCCATGTCCCTTCAGACCTTGGATTCAGTTCCAACCCTGCCTGCAGCTGAGAACTGATGTCACATAAAGCAGGATTAACAATAATCTGCTGTTATAAAAGAAAAAAAAGAGGAATAGACATTAAAAGGGGCTGTTTAATTAAAATAATTCGTACAAGGAGGTTTCTTGGGTAGTTAATGATGAATTAAACTATTAACTAAACATCCTAAAACTCTAAAGGAATGAGATCTGAGAATCAGAGTGACAGGCCTGTTATTAATGTATGGACTGTGTGGTGTGGAGAACACCAGTCCTGCCCCAAAATGCCTCACAAACCCAGGCAGAGCTAATTTTAAGCAAAAGCAGCAAATTTTTGCTTAACTTGAAACATCCACGAGGTGTAAATTGAAGAGGAATAAAAGCTGGGGTGGATGCAGCTGGAGGGAAGTGGGAGTGAATATTTTCCTGGAGATGAGACAAACTGAAGTGGAGAGAAGAGTGGGAGCAAGGGAAGTAAAACAGAAGGGAAAGACAAGACAAATGTGCTGTGCAGAGGGAGAGATAAGTGGCCAGGGGAGAGAAATTACACTGGGAGGAAGGGAAAAAAGATGAATAAAGGGAAAAAACACACCTGATCTTCCAAGGACAGCCCTTATCAGGCAGAGCCAGAAAGGAAAACTCCTGGAGTTCTTTCAGAAAAGGAACTCAGACAGGAAGAAATCACAGGATGAGACAGAGAAACCCCCAAACCACCCAACCCAGAGAGGAAACCTGAGGCTGAACTGAGGGAGGCAGAAGGCAACAAAAATAAAGATGAGAGAGAATTATGCTGAGCTTTTCTGGTGGCATTTTCGGTTAAAGGCTCTCATACTTGGGCTAGAATGGAATTTCCAGGTTTTTTTTTCCCTAAACCCTCTGTAACACCTGGGTGGGACGTGACAAGCCACAGCACATCTTGGAGTCTCCTTCTGAGTCCAGATTAAGTTCTCTAGACAAGGATGCACAGGATCCTTCTGGGTGGGAAATGTTCATTTGCAACACGTTTTAACCATTGTCCAGTCAGCCTAGAAGAAGAAATTCTTCTTTCAGGCAGAATTCTCCCTGGAAAGGGTGGTCAGGCCTTGGCAGGGGCTGCCCAGGGAGGTTTGGAGTGCCCAGCCCTGGAGGTGTCCAAGGCACTCAGTGCTCTGGGCTGGGGGACAAGGTGGGGATGGGGCACAGGGAGGATTCCATGGGCTGGGAGGGCTTTTCCAACCTCTGGGATCCTGGATTCAACTGAAGTTTTATCAGCCTGTGAGAGCTTGGCCATGCCAAGATAAAACAGAGCTGTCCAGATCCTTATATATGGGGGGATTCCAAGGATCATAGAACTGTGGAATCATTGAGGTGGGAAAAGACCCTTGAATTTTGATCAGGGGATTCGGTGCCACCCCTCCCCTGGCACTGCTGAGCAATAGAATTTGTTATGGCCCAATCCCAGAGAGCACTGATAAAAAAGAGCAGCAGAAATACTGCTCACCTTCTTTTCCAGTTAGAATTACAGAGTTGTTAAGGCTGGGAAAGACCTTTAAGATCATCAAATCCAACCCCCAACCAGCACCACCAGCATGGTCACCTCTGACCATGGCCTCAAGTGCCACATCCACACATTTTTTGAACACTTCCAAGGATGGGGACTCCACCACAGCCCTGGGCAGCTTTGCCAGGTCTGGACAACCCTTTCCAGGAGGAAATTCCTCCTGATGTCCAACCTGACATCAGCTGGAGGCCATTCCCTCTCCTCCTGTCCCTTGTTCCCTGGGAGCAGAGCCCGACCCCCCCCGGCTCCCCCCTCCTGTCAGGGGGTTGCAGAGCCAGAAGGTCCCCCCTGAGCCTCCTTTGCTCCAGGCTGAGCCCCCCCCAGCTCCCTCAGCCACCCCAAACACCAACACTCCACCCTCCTTTCCCATCCTTGGGACCTGCTCAGCCCCCTGTGCTTCTCCTGGCAAAGGGGCACAGCTCCCAAACCCGGGCGCTTTGGAGAAGTTATAACACAAATAAATCTCTTGCAGTGGCTCAGAAAAAAAAATCCATTAGCTAAATATTTCTGTTTTCTCAGCCTGAAGCCTTGTTCTGAGCAGAGGAGCCATAAATTAGGCCGTGAAGTGCAATTCCAGAGCTCGTGGGGCTGATTTGTGAGCGGTGGAACAAGGGCCATCCATCCTCCTCCCAGACACCCAACAGCTCCCAGCCCTCACATGGCCCTCAGAGGATGCTCCAGAGGCTCTTCTGCCACATCAGAGCCACTTAAATCCGTGGAATTCTCGCCCGGGAGAGCACGAACCCCTCAAATCCCAGCACTCGGCACCAGAGTTCTCTGAATATTGAGCACATAAAACTTTAAAGACACACCTCGCCCTGAACCCACTGCTGGAATTTGGAATTACTCCCATCTCACCTCGTATAGAAGAGGGATTTTATAAAGCCAAGTAACAATGAGACAATTTAATAAAGAAAAGACTTGGTTAACACCACTTCCCTCAACCTTTTGCAGATTCTGACCCAGCAAGGAGAGGTTTTAACAAAATTGTGTTTAGAATGCAGTGGAAGTACCTTATTTTTATGATTAGGATTGGTAACTTTAATGTGCTTGTTCAAAGCTTTGCTATAAAACACAGTATTTTCAAGAGAAATGCAAGTTCTGGCAGGAATTAACTAAAAGGAAACAAATTAAGGAGATTTTTTTCATTGAGGTAGCAGAGCAAACCTGGCCAAGATTTAATCTGAGAACTCCATGGCAGTTTCTCTATTAGTTTCTCTTGGAGAAAAATAAAAAGGAAGATTTTTCAGGCAATTTAAAGAGTGGTTGAGAGAGAGGCCCTGAAGTTGTACCCGGTAGCAGAACCCAAAGGAAAGCACATCTAACATGTCCCAGGAACCATTTTTCCCATTTCCTGACCTCCAGAAAAGCCAAGTGTTTGTTTGGATAATTGGCCCTTGCACAAAAAAGGCATTAAGTCAGGGGTGAATTATTTATGAGACCCACTTTAGTGTCATTGTTCTCCCAGGGCCTTAAAAAGAAACAACCAAAAAATAAAAAAGTCTTGTGTTTGGGGCCTTTGGTGCTGCTTTTCCTCCTCTGCTGAGGCAGCACAGGGGTCAAAGATCTTGTGAGGCCGTTTTTCCTTCTCATTTGGCTCAAAATTAACTGTTAACTATAAAAAATTAAACCATTTTTCCCAGGTGGGTCCCCTCACCCTCATGCCTGTTTCTCTGGCCAGTTAAGCAGGTGTGAAAAGCATATTTATTTTCCCGAATTTTTACAGAAATGGGGCTTTTGCTGGAAGGTCTCTGCCCTAATTTTAGAATCCCTCAGATTCTGTACATTGAAACTTTAAGATAAAGGGTATTTTTAGCCCCAGGTCACTCTGCTCTAAAGGTCACCAGGACACACATCCTGACAGAAGTACCCGGGTTAAATTTTAAACAACTATTTCAACATGAAGCCTTCCTTAATTTAGTTTTTAAATTCTGCCAGCACAGAGTGTCTGCAAATCCTGGGCTGAACTCCCACAGTTTTGGTGTCCATATTTAATATTTATCTCCCCCAAATCCTGTGCTGAGCTCCCACAATTTTTGGTGTCCATATTTAATATTTATTTCCTCCAAATCCTGTGCTGAGCTCCCACATTTTTATGTCCATATTTATTTTCCCCAAATCCTATGCTGAGCTCCCACATTTTTATGTCCATATTTATTTCCTCCAAATCCTGTGCTGAGCTCCCTCCTTTTTTGGTGACCATATTTAATAATAATTTCCCCCAAATCCTGTGCTAAGCTCCCTCATTTTTTGTGTCCATATTTAACATTTATTTCCCCAAAATCCTGTCCTGAGCTCCCATATTTTTGTGCCCATATTTATTTCCTCCAAATCCTATGCTGAGCTGCCACAATTTTTGGTGTCCATATTTAATATTAGTTTCCCCCAAATCCTGTACTG